>NW_027397063.1:31406181-31580357 GCF_003265705.2 Callorhinus ursinus | reverse complement strand
CACACACACACACACACACACACACACACACACACACACACACACACTTTAAGGAGAAAGGCCTTAGGTGACAAAAGAGGCACCTCTATGTATCAAATACTTTCTTAATGAATTTGTACAGAGTTAGAAATTTTAATCAAATTATTTTTGGAGAGGGTTTGAAAAACGTGAAGTCCTTAAGTTGAGGGACACACAGTAGGTACAATATGGCATGTTAACTTTTATTTGTATAAATATTACCATGGAACATCAGAGAGGAAAAACCATATGTTCACCAAGTATATATATGAATAAAATTTAATTCTGTATTTAAAATATATAATTAATTTAATGTTAATGATTTAAGTCAGTCTTGTCAGTCTTCTCCTCACATATCCATTTGTTTGAGTATGTAGCAGGGTTTCTGCTATTTTTGGCACTTAATAACTATATTCTAAATTAATGAGATAGTAAGAAATATGCCTTGCTTTATTCTTCATGGCAATTATATGTAAAAATAATTCTTATAAATATCTAAGACTGACACATTTTTCCCTGGGAAGAGGACATATCAACTTTCACTTGTCTATTTGTCCAGGACTCATTTTACACACATTTGCAGACACTTTATACACTATTATGATTTGAGTAAAAGTATTCTGTTCTATTCTTTGTTCCCAGCACTGCTTTATAAACCATCTTATAGAGATTCACTAGGACTAAAAAGTCCCGAATGTTTTAGGAGAAGCTGATATCTCTCTGGCTAAGATAAGCTGTGTTGATTTTATGTGGAGGTGGGGACAGCCCTGAAAAGTGCAAGACTTAATAAGGAGGGACAGGGAGATATTAAAAGATGGTAGAAAATGCGTCAATAAGGGCGATCACAGGGCAGGAGAACAAACGATGTGAGGTAAGGAGTGATTTTAAGAGGTGAATTATACTTATTTTAAAATGTTGTCTAGAGCCAGCCCTACTTTTCTCCTTCTTCAAAATGCGGAAACAGCATGAATCTTCCATCTCAAAGTTAAATCTCTTTGCCTTCGGGATTCCAGAGAACACTCAAATTTTGTCTACTTCCTGAAACTCCCTGACCATAATGTGCTGGTTTATTTTAGTTCTAGTGTTATGATTTGTACTATATTTACCACATTGCTTATTAGTTGTCTCATCAGTAAAATGTGTGGGTTAATAAGATACTTTATGTGTTTAAGAGGACAGCTGCTTGTAAGCCAGAAAACTCTGGTTCTGGGCTTGGCATTTCCATCTTTTCTCTGTGTGACCTTGAGAAAACTACTTAATGTTTCTTGGTTTCAGAATGACAGTGGGTGGGCTTCATCAACCTGTCTGATTCCAAACCTCTAAATTTCGACCCCATGAAGCACATTTTGATGAAGTTATCTCATTTAAAGTAACCAAAATTACTACAGAATGTAAATCACAAACGTTTGGCATCTCTGATTTCTGTTAAAAAAAAAATCTTTACAGAACTCTTTCATTTGATGATGTGAATATATACTTGACATAATTACAAACTATGTTTAAATATTCTGTCCTTGGAAATAGTGAAAGTTTCTAATGAAATGGAAACGATCATGTTTTAATATAAGCATTTAAAAAAACATGAAATTATATGTGTGATGTGTTTTCATTAAATTCTTAAGCTTTTGAAATAATATTAAATCAGAGGTTAATTTTGTATATAGGTGTCAACATTTTCTGCAATGGAAATATCTTGGACATAATTTTAAAAGTCTATGAGAAATAAATTCTCTCTCTATATTATATATATATTATATTGTTTCACTACAAATACTTAAGCCATTAAGAGAAAATTCAAACTCCAATCATCGACTTATATGACTTTTCGATATTTGACTGCCAGTTGATTGAATGAGGGCTGATTTCTAGTTCACATGTATACTACAGAGTATCTCTCTGAATAAAAAAGCCAAAACAAGTTCAGAGCAATTTTAAAATAATGCTTCATATGAAGACCATATTTTTTCCCACTTAGAAAAGGTAACCCTACAAACTCAAAAAAAACCCCAAAAAGTCCAAGAGTATCAAGTACTATGAGGTAAGAGATAAACTCACCCTTACTAGAATTGCCTTGAATTATCCTCAATTCTTCATTTATCTGAAAACTCCAGATAAATGTTTAAGCTAGGGATTATAAAAGATATTCATAACTGTATCAATTGAAAGAATCATACTTAATAAAACTGAATTACAGGATGCTTTAATGCAATAATTATAATCTAAATTCTAGGTATGTCTTAGAAATAAAAGAAATCCCAGATAATATTAAAATGAGTGATCACATGTGTTTATGTATTCAACAATCATAAGTGTACATAAATAATATTTCAAGTGTCTCAACAGAAATTAACTAAAGAAGTTGGTGAGATAATACGCATTGTTTTGTCAAGGGCATTTTAAAGACATTCTACCATATGTAATTTCTATCGACTAATAGGTACTTTCTTAAACATAAAGAATAATTTCTGTTAAAATTAATTACTAATAGAAAATGTTAGAATATTTATATTATCAATATAATTAGTAATATTTTAACATTTCACATTATATTATATTCTGTAGCCAAACTCCTTCAAAATTATTTGTGGAAGCTCATTGTAACTTATAATACTCATGGTTGATTATTGCAAGTTCACAATTCAAACACATTTCTCTATAGTTCCCAGTGATCTCTAAATTCCATCAGTGCTTTCATTGTGTTCATTAATCATCTATCCAGTTTCGCTTTGGCTCTTTCTCTAAAGAAGTTTCCCAGAGTCCTAGAAATTTAGTGATTTGCCATTTAATTTAGTTGACTGTTTCTGATGTCTGATCTTTAACAAAAATTTAATAACAATTACTGCACTCACAGAATTATGTATAAAAAGTGCCTAGGAGTTTTCATAATAGAGACAATTAAAAATCTGAAAATCAAGATTAATAAAGTTTGTAGGAACAGAAGATGGATTATCTAAATGATTTTCTTAACATATTGAGAATAAGAACTTTAGGTGGTGTTTGTAAATACTTTCACCATCTGTTTAACTAAGTCTTTCTGTTCTTAATTTCATTTTTGCTGTGTTTCACCTTGAGGATAATGCAATTTTAGTAATGGGATTTTGCTTACCAAAATATGAATTCAAAGTTCCTTTTGGTCTTAATCTACAGATAGAAAATGGAAGAATTTTTTGTGGTGCCCTAATGGTTAAATATCCACCTTCTTGGACACATTGGGAGCATGAACATTTGGATTATGAAAATTAAATAATATATTTTTTTCTTTTTCTATTTCAAAGTCAGAAAATCATTGCAAACTTAGTCTTTTACAATGAACTTCCAGGTGATTCATTTGTGAAATAGTCCTCTATGTCTAAGAGAATTGTTAATTTATATTTTTCTGTTCTGGAAGGAAAGAATTTCCCAAGGGGAGAAAAGACAAGAAGCTAAACTTCCCTTTCAAAACAGTCAGGATCACACAAACTTGAAACATTGAGAAATGAAGTTGAGAGTGAAATGGGTGTTTGAATTCCAAAATTCTAACGTAACTAGCCTCGATGGGAAGGTCACAGTATGAAGGATATTAGAAGGTTGCAGGAAATGCTGCAATCTTTGTGGGATTAACTTATTTTTTTTCCTTTGTGGTTTCTTCATTTTTTATTGCATAGAAGTAGTCTAACTTAAAAATTGAGTAGCTCACCAATGAGTTAGCAGTTTTCCCCATAAGAACCAAATTTTAGATTTATTTATAATTTCTGTGAATTATTTCTAATTTTGTCAGTTTCTTCCAACTTCCTCCTTAATATTCTAATTCTTTTTCTAGTATTCTAAATTCTTGATTAATCTATTTTCATTGATTCCCATTTTTGAAGTTTCTTCTATGAAGCTAGTTATATCTATGATGTAGTTATATCTTACGAACTTTTTAATTTCATTGATTTTATTTTCAGTATATTCATACTTTGAATGTTCTCCCTTTCCCTAAGAATTGAGAAGTTTCTTAGAAAAATGATTATTGTTTTTATTTTTATTATTTAATTTCTAGATTTAATGCATTGTGATAGAAATATTGTTTGTGTTATTTTAAATAAGTACTGATTTTTTTCACTCAATTTGTATAACTAATGTTTAATTAGCTTAATTATGTAATAAGTATTTTTTATGTTATGAAGTTGAATTTTTTCTTCATTGTCTGATTTACAAAGGATTTTTTATATTTAAATAAAATAAGTATTTTATGATAATATATGATGTTAAATATTCCTCCAAAAGTATGTTTTATATGCTTTACAAATGCTTTATATGTTTTATAAATCTCCTAGATGTGACTAGATGTTACATGCTAGTAACATCTACTAAAAATACAATTTTTGCTAGAGGTTCTCTGCATTTCTTTTTAAGTTTTAGTCTCATTTTACATTTTTTGCTAATGTGATTAAAATGTTTATATGTGCAATTATAGTATATATTTGTATATCTATGTGTGCCCACAAATTTATCTTTCTGTTCATCTTTATTCTTTTTGTATTCTGATTTTCTATTTGAGATAATTTTTGTTCTTCCATAATAACTCCTTTTAGTATTTCTTTCTGTTAAGATCTGTTGATAATGAGTTTTCTCAAGTTTTTGTCTAAAACGATCTTTATCTTGGAAGATATTTTCTCTTTAACTTATTTAGAGAGTTCAGATATTTTGTATCGATTTGTAGCTCAGTTTACTAATCCTGTCTTCTACAGTAAAGGATCTATAAATTTTCAATTTGAAATGTATTTTTTTAAACATCTTATTTATTTATTTGACAGAGAGAGAGAGAGCCCAAGTAAGGCAGGGTGGCAGGCAGAGGGAGAAGGAGAAACAAGCTGCCTGCTGAGCAGAGAGCCCAATGGGGGGCTCGATCCCAGGACCCTGGGATCATGACTTGAACCAAAGGCAGACGCTTAACTAACTGAGCCACCCAGGCACCCCATCATTTGAAATGTATTTTTAAATTTGTATTTGGAATTTTATTTGATTTTCTAAAAATCATAATTCACTAGTGATAAATCTACCCAGTTCATCGATTTCATCACACAATTTACTTAGCTAAAGTTTTTGTCTGCTAATTTCAATATCTAGATCATCTGATGCCATATTTTTCTTTTATTCCTTCTAATTCTTCACTCATATAGCACTCTCTCCTAACATGTCTAGTAAATTTTGAATGTAAGAAATAGTGTCAAATTGTAGCAGGTCCAAAAGATGTTATTTTCTTCTAGAAAGTGTTTTACCTTTTTTTTCCTAGACATATTGGAGACTGAGTAGCTCAAATCTACAGCTGATCTGAATTGGGGGTAAGTTGCAGTTTTGACAAAGCTCAGTCAAATTCTGGTTGGCCTTTATTTCTGAGATCCATTCTACTTCCTCAGGTTTTCAGTAGACAGCTTGGTGTATTCTTTAGAGCTTCTTCCCATGGAAGATCCTGTTTAGTCTTTACCTCCTTAGCAGAAAACTCTGTTCTGATTTTCAGAGGTTATGGTAGGCATAATAATGTTCCCCAAAAGACGTCCACATTATAATCACCAGAACCCATGAATGTGGTATATTACATGGGGAGGGGGAAATAAAATTGCAGATGGGGTTAAAATTATTAACCAGCTGATTTAAGATTGGAAAAATTTCCTGGGTTATTTAAGTGCACCCAACATAATTACAGGGGTTTTTAGTTTGGGAAGAGGGAAGCAGAAGAGTCTGAACCAAAGTGCTACATCTTGAAAAAGACTCAACTGGCCATTGCTGGGTTTGAAGATGGAAAGTGGCTATGGGCCATGGGATACAGACAGACTGTAGAAGCTAGAAAAGGCACAGAAATGGATTCGCACCTAAAGTTTTTCAAAAGGGTCGGCCCTACTGACACCTTGATTTTTAGCTCAGTGAGACCCACTGCAGATTTCTGACCTGTGGAATTGTAAGATAATGAATTTTTATTGTTTCAAGCTACTAAATTTGTGGTATCTTGTTAAAGCAGCAATAGAAAACAAAGGTTTTGCTTATTTCTTTAGCCTCCTACCCATATAGCTTCAGAATTAGAAAGTGTATTGAAAAAAAGCCGTAGGTATGAAGCCCCAGTGCCCATCTTCAACTCTTGCTTTGCAAAACTACCTACAGTTTTGCTTGTTTCTCTCCCCCTTATGAGGAACCTTCTGCCTATTCATTCTTAGTCCCTTGGTAGCCTCCCAAATTAGAAGATATCCTGAGGAAAAGCAGATACAAAAAGTCATCTCATTTCTGGAATCAGCCCTATATTCAATGCTCACTAGCTGTCCAGTACCTTTAAGTAGTGGTGTTTGTATTGTACAGGCTTCAAAGTTGTTTCCAGCTGAGCTGGTTTCTGTGGTAATTGCTACTCCATTTACTGTCTGGAGGCAGATGTTCCTTTCTGAGCCTTTTTGTCTCAGATGTCATTCCACCTTCAATGTGTCTTCTTAGATTTATTTTCAAGATTTTTATTTATTTACCTGACAGAGAGAGAGAGACAGCGTGAGAGAGAACACAAGCTGGGGGGAGTGGGAGAGGGAGAAGCTTGCCCCCCGCCGAGCAGGGAGCCCGACGGGGGGCTCAATCCCAGGACCCTGGGACTATGGCCTGAGCTGAAGGCAGACACTCAACAACTGAGCCACCCAGGCGCCCCTCTTATATTTTTGAATAGACTTCTGTTTATCCTGGTTGCTTCCTCAGGAACATTTATGATATTCTTATATGCATTTATAATACCATATATCCTGTTTGTTTTAAATGCTAAAAGAATTCTCTAAGTTGTTCCTCCGCTACACTGATGTCATTTTCTTCTAACATATTTGCTCTTTATTGTTTCAAGCACAAACTTTAAATCTTCTTTAGTGTTAGTAAGTTTTTCTATAAAAGTATGAAATTCAAATTAAAGTACAGAGCCTTGGTATGAGTCTGGGAATTAGAGAATTGCTAGATCATGAATATGACTAGAATCCCCATTTGCATGTACAGGTATGAATTTGGGTTGGAGGTACATATGTATGTATATTCTTATTTGATCTCACTATTTTATTTCCCAGTCTCCATCTCTACTTTGCTTGATTAAATTCTTCTAAGCATATATCAATCTTTAGCATCAGTTTATTTAAGTAGTGATTATTATAAAACTGTAATATTTTAAAATCTTACCAATTTACTTACCAAGTGATTCTCATAAAGCTAGAAACAAGCAAACAATTTGCAACTCATTTGTCAGATCCAGTTGAACATAATACCCCACACCACCCCCACTCTGTAATTTCCTTTCCCAGGATTTATTTAGAATTTTAGGTAGAGAGACACATGTTCCAGGAGCATGAACATTTTGAGAACGTCTGAGACTGCCAGTAATATCCTTTTAGAGCATTGTGTGATATATCTTAGGCAAGCTTTTAGGTCTTTAGTGTACATTAAAAAGACATACCCTATGTGAGTAAATATGCTTTGAGGGGCACCACATACATTAATTGGAAATGATTAAAGGAATTATATGATGAAAATACTGAATATCAAAGTAGCTGAAATTTCCATTGTAAGTCTTTTAATTTAGCTACAACAGCTTTTAAATCAACACCAGCAAGTGCCTTCTTCTTCTTCTTCCCCCCCCCCCCACAATCCTTCTTTATAAGCTTCTGGTGTTTGCTTTTATAAGCTTTTAGAGTGATTTACTAAAGTTTAATTATTCCTCACAACAAGGGATCAGTGTTCCCACCAATCTGTAGCAGGCTTAAGTGTTCCGTGCTATGTTATATGAGTGGGAGAGAGGATTATGCATTCTTTCATTTAAGGTGAACACAGCACATGTTGATTTAATTATTGTGACCATCGCTTTATAGTATTGCCTTGCCTATAATATCTTGTTTGTTTTTTCTGAAATTATAAAATTTCTTTGTGTGATTAAATTAGCTGATTTACTTAGTTTGTAAATGCATACCATTCTTCTGGCACTGAAATATGAAGAATACATCATTGTCATTTGGCTGCACTGTAGATTTTATATTGGAGAAGATAAAAGGTCACTGAAACCCAGCTGAGAGATGTTGCCTTTTACCGTTTTAAGGAAAAAGAGTGCCAGATAACCTGTGACAAACTCTTGCCCTTTGGAGATCTAACAAGTGTCTCCACTTCTCCCCAAAAGATACTTTTGGTTCTAGAGATTTCCACCTGAATTTGTCATTAATGTTTTTCATTTTTGTAGTCACTTCAGGGGTGGCTAGTATCAAAAAGTTACAACTATAATACTTTTTTTCCCCCTAAATATTACAGTATTAAAACTCCTATAACAATAACATTTTTTAAAGTTATATATATTTTTATGGTTCTTACCATAAAATAGAGTATTATAATAAAACAAGAATTTATAAACTTTTGCTTTAAGTAAAAATGTGATCATTTCTTGAGATTTCATTAAAATATGCATTTTTTTAACTTGCAAAGTTTTATGATAATTTTTCAAAACTTGTTCTTCTCTTATCTTCCTCTGGTGAATGACTTAACCTTTCCACTATGTTAAGATTTTAAGTCATACTTTATTTCTTCAAGTTATTTTGATCAATTCTGTTATCTGCATATTTTACTTCAACCTGGTAGAGCTCTTTGAACTCCAAAGTGAAAAATAAAAGCCTGGAGAATTAAAATTCCTTCAGTAGAAGAAGAAATCTGATGGTCAGATTTGAGTCTAAATATCTCTATCTCTATTCCAAAGTACAGTATGGACAGCCAATACTCACTGGACCAGGAAGTGACTCATCACAGAATCTTAGGATAGTGAAGGAGAGAAAGTCTTCAAGGGTGGTCAGAACCAAATTTATCTCTTCTCCAAACACATATTTCTAATTACTTAGAGAGCAAGAAGATTCCAAAGGAACATCAACTTAACATATTCAAGATCAAAAGGATCATTTCCTCCTTCCTACATTTTCTCATCCTTTATAGAGTCTTTAATCTTTCTGTTTGTTTGAGTACCACTACCAGTCGAAAAACCTGAATGTCCTCTCTCTCATACTTTCTGTATAGTCAATGACACCTGCATAGACTAGTTTCTAAATTTCTTTCCAATACATTCCTTTCTGTCCTCATGCAAATAGCATCTTGTTGAGTCTCATTAAGTTTTCCCAACATATTAAAATCATAGGTTTTATAAGATGTGGACTCTCAATTTAATTTCTGCTAATACTTCCCCTAAGTAAAATTAGAGATAGTCACAAACTTATAAAGAATTCCTTCTTGGAAAAGGAGAGAGTCTTTTGCACATTTCTCTGGGATTGATTCCAAGGGATGTTTACTCTCAGGGTTCCAAAAAACAAACAACAAAAACAGAATTTGATGTGTGTATGATCCCTTCATTCAGCTGAATACAGATGTTGTAAATCAGTGTTTACAGAGTAATAAGAACTGATTCTCTTTGAGTTTTCCAGTGTTAAACAATACTTCTATCCCTGTACAGTTCATTTAAGTATGAGTATGGGCTCCCCAAATCCCTTACTCTAGGCACTACACACCAGTAATTCTGAACAAACTACTTACCCGCGGCAAGTTTGGTTAACTCAGTCTGATGTCATTCAGGTTGTACCATACTCTCATAAATAAATGAAGCCATGGGAGACTGAATGGGAGGACAGAGGTTTTACCTAACGTTCTGTAAGGGCATGACATAGTAGAGAAACAACATTCCTGACTAAAAAATAACTAGGATTAACCATGGATAATGCACTTTTGTCTGATCTCATTAAATCCATTTTTTTTTTTAAGAAGTCTGGGTGGTTTTCCTTTTTCAGAACTCTTAAGGTGAAAATTGGAACTACTTGCCTTAGTGAAAAGGGTTGAAATCCCAGCCCTCAGCAACCGTTAGCAGGGGTAGAGGAGCTTCTACTCATTTGGAGTTAGTGTCTTAGCCATAAATAAGAGGTCTATATTTAACATCTGAGTAGTTTTGGAATGGCCAGCCCTGTGCATCCTAAGAAAGACCTCTGAGGTGCCTTAGGGCATAAACTGGTATCACTCAAGCTGGGATTTATCTATTTTCTTTTAGAATTTTGGTAGAACATCATGCTTCTATCTAGCAGGGAACCCATAACTCTGAGCAGAGCCATGTTGGATATTTCCAGCACAGACACTATCAGAATCTGCTTGGTAAGGGCCACAGCAGGTCTCCTCCATCTAGCAGGAACACTGTGAGTATGGATGTCCTGCACACAAACGACAGCAAACAGGAACTGGCAAGTCTTCTCTGGAAGCTCACAGTAACCATCTTAACTCAGACCTACTATTTATAAAATTGGCGCTCCTCTTGGCATCTGCTTGACAGAATTGAAATGAAGATTATATGGAGATATACTTTAGAAATCATTTAGTGCTAGGTAGTGAGTAATTCAAGACAAAACCTTATTAGTCTCGGTACACCTGGGTGGCTCAGTCAGTTAAGCCTCTGACTTCGGCTCAGGTCATGATCCCAGGGTCTTTGGATGGAGTCCTGCATCAGGATCCTTGCTCAGCAGGGAGCCTGCTTCTCCCTCTGTCTGCCACTCCCCCTGCTTGTGCACTCTCTCTCTCTCTCTGACAAACATCCTTATTAGTCTTATGCCTGTTATATAATGTTTATAAACTATTATGTGGTGGTTGGTGGTATGTTTCTTATATACAAATTGTGGAAATATATTCTCCATTTCCCTAGGATAGCTTCCTTCCCAGAATCTTCATTGATTTTTTTTTTTAATGCAAATAGTTGACTGGATATTCCATTACTAGATAATTGAACTTTGGTATGAAATGAACTTACCTCCTCAAATTGAAGCACCTTTTAGGTTAGTTTCTCAGTGCCTCCATTTCCTTTATGTAAAATGGGAATTAAAAATAGTTACCCTTTTGCAGGACATTGGGCCAGAAAATCGCTTGTTTTTCCATTTATTCTTTTATGTGAATTCAGTAAACATTTTCTGAATGAATATAATGTGCCAGATTGTGGGTTGGGTGATGGGAATAGCAAGAACTAGATTCAGTGCTTGTCCTCAAATGGGCAACAGATATGAAAGCAACTCCACATTCACAATACTCTGCCAATGTGAGGCAAAGTAATAGTCTAGTGAGATGGGTATTTTAATGCTTATAACCTCAAATATCTTGACTATGGTGGTTAATATTAATTTAAAAATGGGTTAATAATTTATGCAGAATTATCTGAATTGATTTTCTATGAGCACTTATCATTTTAAGTATATGAAATAGGGTTTTAGCCTTAAAATTAAGTGTTTTTGTATAATTTATATATTTTAATAAAATAAAATTCATGTCCTAAAATAATTTAAACTTGGTTTAATGTATATTTAAATAGGCTGGGGTATGACTGTTTTAAATTTTTAGTAATACATTGACTAATTGGTATTTTCTTCATGAGAAAGCATGATCATTTAAAGATACGAAGTTATCACTAAAATTTAGTTAGGACTCCATACTTGCTATCAATCTCCTTTAGATTGAATCATGAACAAAATATTTAGAATTCCTAATGCCATATGAATCTGCTATTAAAGACAAGTCTAGGATGTTATGCTTAGTTATATAGACCTGTTGGTTAATTCCTGTAACATACATCTTGCTAATCTATGAAAAAGGTTTTTTTTTTTTTAATTTACAAAGGAAATCTAAAAATCAAGAAAGCTATTTGAGTCTTCAACATGTTTAGGGGTCATATTTCTGGGCTACTTGATGTGACATCATTTGGAATAAGTTCAATCATAAAATTACATAGCAGCCTAGACAAAATGCCTTACAATAAAATTATGAACTTTAAAGCCTACTATTTTAAGATTAGTATTAAAATTATCCTTAACATGCTTATAAGCAAAAATTGAATCCATATCACAAAGCTCTGTTATCCATTCCCACTAATATAAAAAGAAGTATATGACATCCCTTGGAATTGTCACACACTGCTTCTTATAAGCAGTAACTGCCTAAAGAAAACATTCAAGTCACTCCTGGTTATACACCTTTGAATATTACATAAAGAGGAAAGAAGAACCAGTGCTCAGACTGAATGGTTTTAAAGATCGTGTTTTGAAAAGGATATTAGGAACATAGGCTATATAAACATTAATTTAATAAATCATCAACTTCAATTTTGAGTAATAGATAATTTAGTGACTTGATTTACTCTTAAATTTTAAGGTGAATAATACTGATCTGCAGTAGTTGATATTACTACTTCTACGAAAATACAGAAACTTAGGTAAATCATTGATTTTTCTTGGATATGTTCATAAAGCATTTTTAGGTATTTGAACAGTCATCTTATCCAAATTCCATTGTTGAGAGTTTCTACAACCTCAGACCCTTTCAGTGCACCATGAGTTGAGTTTGTGTTGAGAGAAAACTGAGTAATAATGACCTATAATTTTAAATCTTTTGAAAACTACCAACTTATTTTTTCCCTTCAGGATTTCATTCCTACTGACATTTTGTAATGCTTGTTTTTTGTTAAATCCAATTTAGTATTTGTTGAGAATATGCCTTATTCTTAGTACCATATTGGATTTTGTAGAAAATGTTGTGTGAAATAAGGCTATAGTAATGGGAACAATCATTCCTTTATATCTTTGCAATTTCCACACTAGTCTTGAACTTGAGGTAGATACTTTTGAACCACTCTCTCTTTTTGTCTTGAACTATCACATTAAAAGATTCGATCTTTCCCTCAGCCTTCAATTTGACAGTTACTACTGGAACCACTGGTATTGGCTTCATATTCTATAGCCATTCTGTGATTTATAGGCCCTGATGATCTTATGGAGTTACCTTTATTTGTTTCTCCTACTTTGTTCAATGGATATTTTACTTTTAAACCCAGGCTAGGCTGGAAAGAGAAGAAATACGTTATTTCAAAAATATATTGAAGAAAGCCTATTATCCTATCACTTTCCATAGGTTAGACATTTGGATAGAGTTTTGTAACTACAAAAATTCCTCATAAAAATATAATGTATACTTTGTATTTTGTGCTTATACTACTGGAAAGAAAAATGAAAATATTATTAAATCACTTTTGTTTATAAATCACATGATCTTTATTCAAATCATGGAGGGAAGAGAATCACTGAAATACTAAACTAAACATTTGTTTTAAAGAACTGAAACCAAAAAGTTTTCAAAATGTAATCATTGAAGTAAGTTCCACCTAGTAATCATACATTTGGATTTTCTTTTGCCGTAGTTTGACCTAAATGGATATGGGTATTCCTAAAATGAAAAACATATGATGCAGAATGGCTGGGGTTTTTTTTGTTTTTTGTTTTTTCTTTTTTAAGTAAGCTCCACACCCAGCAAGGAGCCCATTGCGGGGCTTAAACTCACAACCCTGAGATCAAGACCTGAGCTGAGATCAAAAGTTGGACACAACCCAATGAGCCACCCAGGCGCCCTGCAGAGTGGCTGTTGTTATTAACTTGTTGTAGACATCACTCTGGGGCCAGTGCTCTTCATTACACACATTGACTAGCAGGTATTGTTTAAATAGATGAAGAAAAGGAAAGGGGGTAAGGAAAAAAAGAAGACTTGGCAAAATAAAAAAGATGGAAGTAGAAACGGACCAGATAAGTTTGTAGTACTCTGTAAAGAAAAACGATGGACTGAAGTGTGAAAATGTATACTGGAATCTTGATGGAAAGGAGAAAGTTCTATCATTATCATAATTGTAAAGGATTGGGTTATGGAGCTGAAGTTCTATGTTACTAGATATAAGAATATGAAGTTCCTCAAGTGGGAGAGTGAGGTAAAAAAACAGATTTGTGAACGATAATTTGGTAATGGTGGTCAGGAAGATGGAGAAATAAAAAATGAGGATGTGAAGTGTAGTTAGCATAGGACACAGTGTAATCCAAGCATAAGACAGTAAAAGCTCTTTTAAAATATGTTAAAGAGAAATCAATGCATGGCATTGTGATGGGTGTGTTAAGGAAGAGTGGAGCTGAGTGTAAGCAATGCTACTGAGCTTTAATTTACAAATTCCTGGAGGAACTAAAGCATGTTAAAAAACCCCATGAAATCAGGAAAGGGAATTTGAGGGGTTTTGTGGGGTGGGAAGAGTGAAGGCAGAGAGGATAGGTTAGCTTAGAAATATTAATCTTGAAAAATGGAAGACTATCCAAAAGCAAATATAAAGTAAATAGAAATATTGACAATACAATTAACTTCTGAAAACTTTTAAAGGTAGAAGTTACCATTTAACCAAGAATTTGTTTTTGTTGAGAGTTACAGATTATGTAGCTTTAGATTCCACAGGGTAAGTCTAAACAATGGAGAAAACTAGCATAGCAGATTGCTAAATGTGACTTTTTAGATTTTTCCTGTTGTGTCAAAGGAGCTCAAGGGCAGAGAGAACAGAAGTCAGACATGGATGTAGGACATTCTATGGTACTGTGACAAAGATTTTTGTCATCTGCAGTTCATCACCCACTTCTAGGAGATAAAGGAGAAACCAATTGATAGGGATGAGTCTTAGAGATTTTTGTACTGTAGGGGTAATGCCTCCTCAAAGTTAGTCAAATGAAGGGGCTTCAGAAATCATTTAGGTGGTTGGCATCTGTCCTGAAAGTGGGATATTTGCAGATTGATACCAGATCATACTTTAGAAATGTGCAAGGGCAAGTGGCTGTGGAAAGGCCAGGACGGCAGAATGAATAGAGGAGCAACACTGAGAATAGGTAGAGTCAAACGTGTGGTCCAGTGCATCAGTTAAATCCACTTTGGAGGAAGAAATGCAACTCTTTCAGTTTTCTTTCTTCAGAGGGACAGTGATTTCCTCTGTAGTTCTCACAATGCAAGATAATTATGAGTCTGTGAACTTACAAGTAAATGAAACTAAGAATTAACTTTTAAAATTTAAACTTGGGGTGAGAGATGCATGCACATATATGGTCTTCAGGATATATTTGTGGGGAATTCGGAGAGGCACATAAAACTAAAAGTTCAGGTGGACCTCACATTTGTGATTAGTTTTATCTATTAATCTGTTATACAAGAAATGTCCTCATTCTCATGTTAAAACAGAGCCATTCTATGGAATCCCATAGGTATAAGCACCTTTGTTTGGCCTTTTCTAGAATATCAGTCCTTTTTCTATAATACTCAACATTTTTTTTAATTTCTTTTATAATTTTTATTCAGGTTATGGCTTTAATATAGGAAAACACCTTCAGCTGTTGATTTTGCTTATGATCTTCTGCTTTCTTTCTAAAAAGAAAGACAAGAAGTGAAGGAAAATGGAAAAACATTCTGATAAATTCCACATTCTAGGCCAACGCAAGGTCTGTCTTTGTTCCTTCAGAGATTCTTTGAAAATCCCAGTAAGTGTTACAACTTGTAAAAACAGTAGAAGTTCATGATTTAACATTAGTTGAATTATTATGAATTAGTTAGTATTTCAACATATTCAACATTAGTATGAATTAGTTCAATACGCAATTTACAATATTCACATATTTCCTTATTTGTATTTCACAACAAATTGAAGTAGGCTGGGTAGGAATTGTTTTCATTTCACGTAGAAGGAATCTAGGCTCAGAGAAGTCCAGCGAATTGCTCAAGATCACACAACATTAAAAAAAGCTCAAGGTACAAACTTGCAACTAGTAGATAAATAAGTTCTGGAGATCTGATGCACAGGATAGTGATTATAGACAGCAATACTATATTACAAACTTCAAAAGATTAGATCTTAATTGTTTCCACCAGAAAAAAAGAGGTAATAATTATGTGACACAGTAGAGGTGTTAATTAAGCTAGTTGATAATTATATTGCAATATATATATGTATCAAATCATAATGTTGTATACCTTATACTTATGCAATGTTATATGTCAATTATCTCTCAATTTAAAAAATTCAAAACTTTGTTTTCTGAAGCTATATGCTGGACTCTGTCTAGTGAACGGTATGTAATCATTTGTACATGTTTTGCAGTTTGGAATAATTTAAAGTGCTATATTTTCCCAAAGTTTATTTACTTTATATCAACATATATTGGGATAGAAAAACTTTCCTAAAACTATTTCAAATGTTCCTTTGTTGGTGGATAGAAATAATAGAGTACCTTAAAATTAATTTAAATAGTATTCATATATTCATAGCTTCTAAAGCTGAAAAGTAAATCCTGGCTTTTGCTCCCAAAGTTTAGGATTCAAGAACTGTGAAAATAGGACAACACTCCCTGCTGTTAACACTGAGAACTGATTCCTGTGACAGTATTTTGACAATCCCACTTTTTCACTAAAAACAATATTTTAATCAACTACTAGAGAAGTTATTTTTGCCATTATAAAATTTTTATAGAACTACAGTTGTGGGAAGCTTAATTATTAATTTCAGAGTCTTTATGCAGTTTTCAAGGTTTAAACAAGTGCTACTCCCATGCTCCTCCAAAATGTATCTTAAACGTTTTACTAGGTGTTCAATGGAAGAGATATAGGGAATAACAAGTAATGTAGTCCCTTGCCTAGGGCATTAAAATATTTTATTCCATGCCAAAACAATGCAGAATACATTTGCATGAATAAATGCCAAAATAGTCTCCCAGGAAATGACTTTGTTTCTCCTGAAACTTCAGTTAGAAAAAAAAAAATCCTTATCTCCTGAATTATTACCATATCATTAGCACTTGTTTTCTTTATCAATTGTATGAACTTTTACCCAGAACTTTCTGAATTATTTTAGTTTATATCTTAGTTTCATTTAAAATTTACATAATGGCACATTTGGTAGTAATTAAGATATATTTAAAATTTTTATACTTTTTTCAATATATTTGTAAAGCAATGGTATCATTATTCAGAAACAACACTTATTAAAATGTCTCATGGAAAAGACATTAATGTTTGAATTCTACATATGTACATGAATTTAAATATAGTTGCTTTTCTGGTTTGGTCAATTTCCTCAAAGTTATCATTGCCCTTAGTTAATGAGTTAGCTTAAGTATCTCATGGCAGCAAGGGCATAAAAAGCTTACATCTAGATGTACGGGATCCATGCTGGCCTCTAGTGGGCTCTCCTGTTTATCTCTGCATATCAGCCTCTATACTTGTTGAATTTTGTGGTGATATAAGTCTTTTTGTGGCCTTTGGACAGGGAGGCAACATTTGCTGCTCTAAACCTGGCTAATGGACCCATCCGTTTCTTCAGTCTTGAGACCTCTGCCCTTGGAAATCTTCGCTAAGACCTCTGCCCATCAGCTCATTTGCTTTTTCTATATAATACTGCACCAGGGCATTAAGGAATTTCTGGACTCCTATAGAAGCACATGTGGGAGGGATATTAAATCAGGGTCATCTTTCTAGATTAGCACTCATCATTGAAAGCCACAAATATGAGCTACAAATGCTATTTTAAGTTTTCTAGTAGCCATATTAAGAACTAAAATGGTAAAGTTAATTTAAATAATATATTTTTCCATTATGTCCAAAAAATTAACATACCAACATAATAAATATAAAAGACGAAGAATGAGATTTTACCTTGTCTTTTCTTACTAAGTATTTAAAACACAGTTTTAATAGCTTAGATTAATGTAGCCTCACTTTAAGTGCCCAAAATCCATATGTGGTTAGTGCAGATTTAGAGACTTCTCCCAATAGACGGCTTGTATCATTATGGTTTGTTGGGACAAATGGTGTCTTATTCACTGGGACAGTTAGCCACTACCACCGGTGTTTTAAATTCCTTCATACCTATTTAATGCTTTGATAGGAGGCAATCCCCAGTTCCCCATTAACATATTTGGGATCTAACCCTGGCATGTAGAGGTAGGAAACAAGGACACTGGAGCTGACTTTCTCACATTACCTCTTCCTTTACCTGATTATTTTTCCACCAACACAGAAACTTCCTCACTTCCTCCCTACTTGCTTGGAAGTTCCTTTATATAGCATTTTGAGTTCTCTCTGCCACTGATTTCTGGTGAAACTTCAAAGTCACAAATCCTGGATTTTTACATGCTAATATAACTGTAAGGAATTTAGAAAATACATTTCTCTCTCAATATCTGGTAGTAAGACTATGGTCTCTCTAAGGATTCAAAAAACCTATTATGATAATCCTCTTTTCTCTTGCTCTTTTCTCTTTAACAATCTTATTCTTTTGTATGGTAAATAGATACATTTGGAGGGGTATGCTAATAGTTAACAACCTACTATTTTTTTTTCCTCTTTAGTGGGGAGTGTGTTGATTTGTAGTGATTGTCTATTTCTCTTGTATAAAAACCATTCTCCCTCACTGGGCTGACATCAGATAGGTGAAAAGTGGCACACCATCATATATTATTTTTGCCAGATCAGTAGTAGTAAACAACCTTAAAAACATAGATATTAATAAAATTTAAAATAATT
This sequence comes from Callorhinus ursinus, assembly GCF_003265705.2. Taxonomy (NCBI): domain Eukaryota; kingdom Metazoa; phylum Chordata; class Mammalia; order Carnivora; family Otariidae; genus Callorhinus; species Callorhinus ursinus. The sequence continues at coordinate 31,561,961 of NW_027397063.1, read as the reverse complement.
AAGAGAGATTGGTTTTATTATTTATTAAATTTGTTATAATTTATTTAGATGTAAATTTATAGAATTTAGCTTAACCAACAGTTTCCAAGATTCCTGAAAATTTAATCATGTCCTACAAGCCAGTAGAAGTGAGATCCAGCATACCACCAGTTCTGAATTACTAGAGGGAAATGATGTATAAAGAAATGTCAATGCTGCAATGAACATGGCAGTACAAATACCTCTTAAAAATCCTGATTTCAATTATTTTGAATATATATCCAGAAGTGGGATTCCTGGGTCATATGGCAGGTCTATTTTTAATGTAAGGTTGCTCCATAGTATTTTCCATAGAGGCTTCCACATTTTACATTCCCACTAACAGTGTATAAGAGTTCCAATTTCTCCCCATCCTGACCAATACTTGTTATCTTTTGTTTTTTGATAGTAAGTTTTCCTAATGGTGTGAGGTGATATCTGATTGTAGCTTGGATTTGCATTTCACTGATAAGTAATGATATTGAAAACCTTTTTATATACCTGTTGGCCATTTGTGTATCTTCTTTGAACAAATGTCTGTTCAAGTCCTTTGCCCGTTTTAAAAATCAGGTTTTTTTTTTTTATAGAGAGTTTCTTATATATTTTGGAAATTAACCTGTTATCAGATATATGGCTTGCAAATATTTCCTCCCATTCTGTATGTTGCCATTTCATTCTGTTGATTGTTTTGCTATAGAGAAGATTTTTGGTTTGAGGTTGTCTCACTTGTCTTTGTTTTAATACCTATGCTTTTGGTGTCATATCCAAGAAATTGTTGCCAAGACCAGTGTCAAGGATCTTTTATTCTGTTTTCTTCTAGGAATTTTATGGTTTCAGGTCTTCCATTTAAGCCACATTTTCAGTTATTTTGCTTTCCTCCATTGTGTATTCTTGGCACTGCTATCAAAGATCATATATGACCATATATGCATGGGTTTATTTCTGGACTTTCTGTTCTGTTCCTTTGGTTTGTCTTATGCCAGTGCCATACTGTTTTAATTATTGTAGCTTTGTAACATATTTTGAAATCCGGAAATCTGAGTCTTCGAGCTTTGTTGTTCTTTGTCAGTACTACCTTGACTATTCTGGGCTTTTTGTGATTCCATATGAATTTTACAATTATTTTTAATAATTCTGTAAGATAAAAGCCATTGGAATTTTTATGGAAATAGCATTGAGTCTGTAGGTCATTTTGGGTAGTATGGACATTGTAACAATATAAAATCTTCTAATCCATGAACATGGGATGTCTTTCCATTTATTTGCATCTCCTTTAATTTCTTTCATCAGTGTTTTGTAATTTTCAGTGTGCATGTACCATGCTGAATAAAAGTGGTGAGAGTGGGCATCTTTTCTTGTTTTTGATCTTAGGAGAAAAGCTTTCAATTTTTGCTGCTAGCTGTGGACTTGTATGTGACCTATATTATGTTGAGGTACACTACTTCTATACTTAGTTTGGTTGAGTGCTTTTATCATAAAAGGGTTTTGAGTTTTGTTAAATAATTTTCTTGCATGTATTGAGATGATCATGTAATTTTTATCCTTCATTTTGTTAATGTGATGCATCACATTTATTGATTTGTATATGCTGAACCATCCTTGCATCCAGGGATAAGTCTCACTTGGTCATGATGTAAAATATTTAAATGTGCTGTTGAATTCAGTTTGCTAGTATTTTGTTGGGGATTTTTATATGTATGCTCAGCAAGAATATTGGCCTATAATTTTCTTTGTCTGGCTTCAATTTCAGTGTAATGCTGGCCTCATGAAATGAGTTGGAAATGTTTTGTCCTCTTCAATTTTTTTGAAGAATGAGAAGGATTGACATTAATTCTTTAAAGGTTTGGTAGAATTCTATAGTGAAGTAATATGGTCCTGGATTTTTATTTTGGGAGGGATGTTTTTGATTACTGATTCAGTCTCCTTACTAGTAATTGGTCTGTTCAGAATTTCTATTTCTTCATGATTCAGTCTTAGTAAGTTGTATTTATCTAGGAATTTACCCACTTCTTCCAGTTTATCCAATTTGTTGGCACATAAAGATATAGAAACAAACTGAGTGTCCATTGATAGATGAATGATAAAGAAAATGTGACATATATGAATAATGGAATATTATTCAGCTTTTAGAAAGAGGGAAATCCTGCCATATGTGAACACATGGATGAACCTGGAGGATGTTATGCTAAGTGAAATAAGCCAATCACAGAAGAACAAATACTGCATGATCCATTTATATGAGCTATCTAAAGAAGCAGAGAATACAATAGTGGTTTCCAGGGACCAGTTGTGGAGATAAGAATGGAGATTTGTTTTTCAGTGAATGTAAAGTTTCAGTTATGCTAGGTGGGTAAGTTCTAGAGATCTACTATACAATGTACTGTGTATAGTTAACAATATGGTATCATGAACTTCAGAATTTAAAAGAATAGGTCTTAGGTTAAATGTCTTTGCCAAAAAAAAAAACAAAACAAAATTCAGAGGTACACAAGGAAACTTTGGGCGGTGTTGGATACATCTATTATCTTAATTATGGTGATGTATCACAGGTGCTTGCTTATATCCAAACTCATCAAATTATATACATTAAGTATATGTAGTTCTTTGTCTATCAGTTACACCTCAGTAAAACTGTTAGAAATGTGAATGAGAAAATACATTAATATATTTCAAAATCCTCATTACACAAGCACTGAACTAGATAGGACAGGTTGTTAAAATATTCCTTGGAGTTAAAATTTACACTGGCTCCAGTGTGGATGAGATCTACAGAAAGTGTGAAAGAACCTCATGTCTTCTGGAAGCAACAATCTGGCAAAAATATCACTGAAGCCCATCAGTTCATGATATCAAGTTAGGTTTTACGATTTTTTTTTTTTTTGAAGATTTTATTTATTTATTTATTTGACAGAGAAAGAGTTGGAGCACAAGCTGGGAGACAAAAGGAGAGGGAGAAGCAGGCTCCTTGAGCAGGGAGCCTGATGTGGGGCTTGATCCCAGGCCCCTGGGATTATGACCTGAGCCGAGGGCAGCCGCTTAACCAACTGAGCCACTCAGGCGCCCAGGTTTTACAATTTATTACTTAGATGATATAACAGATCTGAGTCTCAGGTTCCTCTCTGTAAAATGAATATAAATAGTTCCTGAACAGTGGCTGTAAAGGTACAACAAATTTAATCATGAAAAATGAGAGGCACTATTGTGAAATTGACAAAAATCCTCATTTTTCTCTTGAACAAAACTGTTGCAGAAAGCATAAAAATGAACAGTGAAACTCACATTGCTCAGAACTCACAGTAAATAAAGCTGAGATATCCCCCAATGATTATGAGGCAGTCTCTTGCTGATCCCACTACCCAAAGCCCTATGGAACATAAAGAATTTGTTCTCCTGCAGCACCTTTATTTAACTCCATAAAAGTAGGGCACAACCTGGTATGATTCTCATGTTTCCCCAAAGGCATCTCTCCCAAGATGATGTAATGATGACAGCAACATTAACATTCAGTTTGATTATCCATTAGTTTTCTTCTAATATATATAAGGCAATAAATTTACCAAATAATGAACACACGGTATTTGTCCCATAGGATATAATTGTGTGCCTCAAAAAATTCATAGTGAAAAAATAGCTTAAATTTTATTTTGAAAAATTTATTTAATAGTTTCTGAAACATGAAATATTAAATATTATCTGATGGCAACTTCTATTTGTATGAATTTAAAAGTTATGTCCAGTATCCTTTTATTTTTTCCCTCATAGTAGAAACTCTGACTTCTATCTGAGATCAGGGACACCCAGTTTAGGACAACATTTCTGAGCTTTCTTTGCTTCTAGATCAGGTCAAGTAACTAATTTCTAGCAAATGGGATCAAAAGAGAACTTCCATGTGGTAGATTTAAGAAACTTTTTTTAAAAGGAAGCTACATCTAACCATGACAGTTTTTTCTTCCCTTATTCTATCTCGCTCTGAGGAATTCAGGAACTACCATCTTGGGTCACAGAAACTAAGCCCACACCTTAGAAGTGAAGAAATTTAAACTGGAAGGAGGCTGAGGGAGCCGAGCTGACTTAGCCCTAAAATGCTTATTTTAGAATGTTACGCAGTAAGACAGTGAGAAACTTCTGTTATTAAATTACTGTTATAATTTAAATTGTAACTTGTGGTAATTTCTTTAGTAATAAAGTAGGCTTATGGTTTTAACTCTTATTTTTATTACATTTTATTTTATTTCTAATTTTTGAACACTAAGGATTTTGTGAATGCATCTACAAAATAATGTATTGCCTTTGTTTTACTGCAAAAAATACTATATTAAAACGTAAGCACACATTTGTTGATAATATATCATACATTTATTTTGCAATCCAATTAGTCATTTCAGTATTTTTAAGGGAAATACTCATTTTTACTTTTTAAAAATACTGACAGGGGCACCTGGGTGGCTCAGTTGTTTAAACATCTGACTCTTGATTTTGGCTCAGGTGGTGATCTCAGAGTCGTGAGATTGAGCCCTGCATTGGGCCCCATACTGTGTGTGGAGCATGTTTAAGATTCTCTCTCTCCCTTTCCTGCCCCTCCCCCATGCTAGCTAGCTTGCTCTCTTTCCCTAAAAAAAAAAAAAAAAAGATATTGACATATGTATTTTTATATATCTTACATACAATGACTTAAATGATACACTGTTCCCTTGGTAATATTTACCAATAACTAGCTCTCCAATTTTGTGTATATGAATTCCTAAATATGGCAAGATTTCAGTGAGGATGTTTATTGTACTGTATTCCCACAAAGTAGAAAAAGGTAGTAATTAACTTAAGGTTTATATTTCTACATTTACATGCTTATGAAATTCATACAATTTTATTTTTGTTTTATTTTAAATTTAAATTAATTTACTTTAAATTAATAAATTATTTTTTAAATTTTAATTCCAGTATAGTTAACATACAGTGTTATATTAGTTTCAAGTGTAAAATATAGTGTTTCAGCAGTTCCATATATTATTTGGTGCTCATCAAGATAAGTGTACTCTCTCTCTTTTTTTTTAAGATTTTATTTATTTATTTGACAGAGAGAGAGACAGTGAGAGAGGGAACACAAGCAGGGGGAGTGGGAGAGGGAGGAGCAGGCTTCCCATGTAGCAGGGAGCCTGATGCGGGACTCGGTCCCAGGACACCGGGATGATGACCTGAGCCAAAGGTGGACACCCAACGACTCAGCCATCCAGGTGCCCCAGATAAGTGTACTCTTAATCCCCTTCACCTATTTCACCCATCCCCCCACCCAATTCCACTCTGGTAACCATCACTTTGTTCTCTATAGTTAAGAGTCTGTTTTTTGGTTTGTCTTTCTCCCTCTCCCCCTTTTCCTTTGTTCATTTGTTTTTTAAATTCCACATATGAGTGAAATCATATGGTACTTGTCTTTCTCTGACTAGCTTATTATACTTAGCATTATACTCTCTAGTTCTATCCATGTTGTTGCAAATGGCAAGATTTCATTCTTTTTTATGACTGAATAATATTCCATCGTGTACACACAGATGCACACACACACACACACACACATACACATATATACCATTTCTTCTTTATGCATTTATCTGTTGATGGACACGGGCTGCTTCCATAATTTGGCTATTGTAAATAATATGTAATAAAAATAGGGGTGCATATATTCCTTTGAATTAGTGTTTTCATGTTTGGATAAATACCCAGTATTGTGATTATTAGATTGTAGGGTATTTCTGTTTTTAACTTTTTGAGGAACCTCCAGTACTGTTTTCCACAGGGCTGCAACAGTTTGCATTCTCACCAACAGTGGAAAAGAGTTCCTTTTTCCACACCCTTGCCAACACTTTCTTGTGTTTTTGATTTTAGTCATTCTGACAGGTGTGAGGTGATATCTCATTGTAGTTTTGATTTGCATTTATTTGATGATGAGTGATGTTGAGCATGTTTTCATGTGTCTGTTGGCCATCTGGTTGTCTTTTTGGAGAAATGTCTGTTCATGTCTTCTGCCCATTTTTAAATTGGATTATTTGTGGTTTTGGTGTTGAGTTGTAGAAGTCCTTTATATATTTTGGAGCCTAACCCTTTATCAGATATGTCATTTGCAAATATCTTCTCCCATTCCATAGGTTGCCTTTTTATTTTGTTGATTGTTTCCTTTGCTGTGCAGAAGCTTTTTATTTTGACGTAGTCCCAATACTTTAGTTTTGCTTTCATTTCCTTTGCCTCAGGAGACATATCTAGAATGAAGTTGCTATAGCCAATGCCAAAGAAGTCACTGCCTTTGTTCTCTTCTAGGATTTTTATGGTTTCAGGTCTCACTTTTAGGTCTTTAATCCATTTTTAGTTTTTTTTTTTTTTTTTTGTATGGTGAAAGAAAGTGGTCTAGTTTCATTCTTTTATGTGTTGCTGTCCAGTTTTCCCAATACCATTTGTTGAAGAGACTTTTTCCATTGCATATTCTTTCCTATTTTGTCAAAGATTAATCGACTATGTAATTGTGGGTTTATTTCTGAGCTTTCTATTCTATTCTGTTGACCTATGTGTCTATTTTTGTGCCAACATCATACTGTTTTGATTCCTAACATGAATTCTGGAATTGTGATTCCTCTGTTTTGTTTTTCTTTTTTAAGATTGCTTTGGCTATTCGGGGTCTTTTGTGGTTCCATACAAATTTTAGGATTGTTTTTTCTAGTTCTTTGAAAAATGCCATTGGTATTTTTTTAAAGGGTTTTTTTTTTTTAAGATTTTATTTACTTATTTGACACAGAGAGAGAGAATACAAGCAGGGGGAGCGGCAGGGAGAGGGAGAAGCAGCCTCCCTCTGAGTAGTGAGCCCGACACGGGGCTTGATCCGAGGACCCTGGGATCATGACCTGAGCCGAAGGCAAATGCTTAACCTAGTGAGCCACCCAGGTGCCCCAGTGCTATTGGTATTTTGATAGGGATTGCATTAAATGTGTACATTGCTTGGGATAGTATAGACATTTTAACAATATTCTTCCAATCCATGACCATGGAATGTCTTTTCATTTGTTTGTGTCCTCTTCAATATTTTTCATCAATGTTTTATGGTTTTTAGAGTACAGATCTTTCACCTCTTTAGTTATGTTTATGTCTAGGTATTTTATTATTTTGGTACAATTGTAAATGGGATTGTTTTCTTAATTTCTCTTTCTGCTGCTTTATTATTGGTGTACAGAAATGCAATGGATTTGTACATTGATTTTGTATCCTGTGACCTTATTGAATTTATCAATTCTAGTAGTTTTTTGTTAGAGTCCTTAGGGTTTTCTATATATAGCGTCATGTCATCTGAAAATAGTTTAAAGTTTTACTTTTTCCTTACTGGTTTGGATGCCTTTTATTTCTTTTGTCCTGTGGCTAGGATTTCCAGTACTATGTTGAATGCAAGTGGTGAGAGAAGATAATTCTTTTTTTTTTTAAACTTTTTAAAAAAGATTTTATTTATTTATTTGTGAGAGAGAGAGAGAGAGAGAGAGAGGAAGCAGACTCCTTGCTAAGTGGGGAGCCTGATGCGGGACTGGATCCTAAGACTCCAGGATCATGAACTAAGCTGAAGGCAGTCGCTTAACCAACTGAGCCACACAGGTGCCTGAGTGAGAGAAGATATTCTTGTCTTGTTCCTGACCTTAGGGGAAAAGCTCTCACTTTTTCCCCATTGAGTATTATGTTAGCTGTGGGTTTTTCATATAAGGCCTTTAATATGTTGAGGTATGTTCCCTCTAACCCTACTTGGCTGAGGGTTTTTAACATGAATGGATGTGGTACTTTGTCAGATACTTTTTCTGCATCTATTGTAATGATCATATGGTTTTTATTTTTTTATTGATGTGATATCATGTTGATTGATTTGCAAATATTGAATCACATTTGCATCCCAGAAATAAATCTCACTTGATTGTGGTGAATGGTGAATGATTTTTTTAATGTATTTTTGGATTTGGTTTTCTAATATTTTGTCAAGGATTTTTGCATTTATGTTCATCAGATGTATTGGCTTGTAGTTCTCTTTTGTTTTTTGTAGTGTCTTTATTGGGTTTTGGTACCAGGGTAAGGCTGGCTTCATAGAATGAATTTGGAAGTTTTCCTTTCTTTTCTACTTTTTGGAAAAGTGAGGAGAATAGATATTAACTCTTCTTTAAATATTTGGTAGAATTCAGCTGTGAAGTCGTTTGGTCCTGGGCTTTTGTTTGTTGGAAGTGTTTTGATTATTGATTCAATTTTATTGCTGGTAGTTCGTCTGTTCAATTTTCTATTTCTTCCTGCTTCAATTTTGGTAGGTTTATGTTTCTAGGAATTTATTTCTTCTGGTTGTCCAATTTGTTGGCATAATATTCTCTTATAATCCTTTGTATTTCTGTGTTGTTCATTGTTATTTGTCCTTTTTTCATTTCTGATTATGTTATTTGAGTCCTCTCTGTCTGTCTCTCTCTTTATGAATCTGACTAAAGGTTTATCAGTTTTGTTGATATTTTCAAAGAACCAGTTCCTGGTTTCATTGATCTGTTCTTTTCGTTTATTTGTTTCTGTATCATTTATTTCTGCTCTAATTTATTATTTCCTTCCTTCTGCTGGTTCTGGATTTCCTTTGTTCTCTTTTGTCTAGCTCCTTTAGGTATAAGATTAGGTGGTTTATTTGAGATTTTTCTTCTTGAGGTAGATCTGTATTGTTATAAAATTCCCTCTTAGAACCACTTTTGCTACATCCCAAAGGTTTTGAACTGTTGTATTTTCATTTCTCTTCATGTAATTTTTGATTTTTTCTTTGATTTCTTGGTTGACTTATTTAGTAGCATGTTATCTAACCTCTATATACTTGTGGTCTTTCTATATTTTTTGTTGTAGTTGATTTCTAGTTTCATAGTGCTGTGGTCAGAAAAGATGCGTGGTATGACTTTGATCTTTTTGAATTTGTTGAGGCCCTTTTGGTGGCCTAATATGTGATCACTTCTAGGGAATGTTCCATGTGCACTTGAAAATAGTGTGTATTGGGCTGTTTTAGGATGAAATGTTCTGAGTATATCTGTTAAGTCATCTGGTTCAGTGTACCTTTCAAAGTCACTGTTTCCTTGTTGATTTTCTGTTTTGATGATCGGTCTATTAGGTAAATAGCTGTTAAAGTTCACTATTATTGTATTAGTATTGACTTTTATATTTGTTACTAGCTGTTTTATGTATTTGGGTGCTCCCATGTTGGGTGCATGAATATTTACAATTGTTATGTCTTCTTGTTGGATTGTTCTTTTTATTATTATATAGTGTCCTTCTTTGTCTCCTGTTAATTTTTTTATAGTCTATTTTGTCCAATAAAAGTGTTCCCCAGCTTTCTTTTCACATCCATTTGCATGATAAATATTTCTCCATCCCCTCACTTTCAGTTTGCATGTGTTTTTAGGTCTGAAATGAGACTCTTATAGGCAACATATTAATGGGCTATTTTTTTTTTTAAATCTCTTCCATCACCCTATGTCTTTTGATTGGCGTGTTTAGTTCATTTACCTTCAAGGTAATTATTGATAGGTGTGTATTTATTGCCATTTGTTACTTGTTTTGTGGTTATTTTTGTAGTTTTTCTGATCCTTTGCTCTCTTTTCTCATGGTTTGCTGGATTTCATTAGGGATATACTTGATTCCTTTCTCTTTATTTTTTGCATATCTGTTGCTGGTTTTTGGTTTGTGGTTATCATTAGGTTTATATATAATATCTGATGCATCTCACAGTCTATATTGACCTGATGGTCGCTTAAGTTTGAACCCATTGTTTACTCTTTTCCCCGCCATGTTTTAGGTATATGGTGTTATAATTTACATCCTTTTATTTTGTGAATCCCTTGATTTTCACAGATACACTTATTTTTTTACTGATTTTGTGCTTCCTACTTTTTTTAATCTTATTGTCTTTGCTTTCCATCAGAGTCCCCTTTAACATTTCTTGTAGGGCTGGTTGAGTAGTCCTGAACTCCTTTATCTTTTGCTTGTTTGGGAAGCTCTGTATCTCTCTTTCTCTTCTGAATGATAGCTTTGCTGGATAGAGTGTTCTTGCCTTCAGATGTTTTTTCTTTTCAGCACTTTGATTATATCCTGCCACTCTCTTCTGGCCTGCAAAGTTTCTGCTGAAAAATTCCACTGATAGCCTTATGGGGGTTTCCCTTGTATGTTAATTGTCTTCTTTTCTCTTGCTGCTTTTAGAATTCTCTCTTTATCACTACTTTTTGCCATTTTAATGACTATGTGTCTTGGTGTGGAAATACTTGGGTTGATTTTGTTGGGGGAATCTCTGTGCTGCCCGCATCTGGATATCTGTTTTCTTTCCCAGATTTGGGAAGTTTTGAGCTATTATTTCTTTAATAAATTTTCTGTCTCTCTCTCTCTCTTTCTTCTTCCTCCCCTCCTCTTCCTCCTCCTCCTTCTTCTTCCTCTTGGATCTATATAAGTGTTAATGTTATGCTTGATGGAGTTGCTGAATTCCCCAAAGCTATTCTCATTTTGCATTTTTTTTTCTTTCACCTGCTCAGCTTGTTTACATCACTCTGTCCTCCAGGTCACTTTTTGTTGTTCTGCTTCTCTAGCCTGCTATTTATTCCATCTAGTTTATTTTATATTTCATTTCCTGTGTTCTTCATCTCTGATTAGTTCTTTTTTCTCTTTGTTAAGGGTCTCACTGATGTCTTCCACTCTTTTTTGAAGTCCAGTGGGTATCTTTGTGATCATTACTTTAAATTCTCTATCAGGCATATTACTTGTATCTGTTTTGCTTAGGTCTCTTGCTGTGGTTTGTCCTTTTCTTTCATTTGGGTCATATTTCTGTCTCCTCATTTTGTCTGTTTTTGTGTGGTAGGAAAGTCAACTACATCTCCTGCTTTTTAAAGTAATGGCCTTATGAAGAGTAAGTCCTGCAGTGCAGTGTCCCCTATTCACTAGAACCTAGCACTTCAGGGGTCTCCTAGATGTGTTGTATGCATCCTGCTATTGTGTCTTGGCCACTTTTTCCTTCAGCCTAGTTGTCTGCTTTCTTTGCCTATTGTGGGCCGTATCTGATCCCTTTGGTGTTAGTGGATGAGTCTGGGACCGCCTTGGGCTTGAGTTTAATCAGACCAGGTATTTGCCAGAGATGCACTAGCACCAAACTCTTGGGTGCTTTCTCTGGGTTGTCCCCCTAGAGGTTTCTGTTGGTGGACGGGATCTGCAACCTGATCAAATGTCTTCCTCCAGCCTACTGTTGGGGCCATCCTTGGACTGATGTATGTGGTTATCTTCTTCTCTCCCCAAGGCAGGAATCACTTTGGAGTGGGGCTGCTTACACATTGCCAGGCTTGTAGCCCTGGTTTGAATGGGTTCTGGCCAAGATCTTATTGGAGGGGACAGGGCATGCAGTGCTAGCAAGTTTTGCACATGGACAAAAGGGGATCGGCCACTGCTGCTAGGCCAGCTGGCCTGGGTGGGGGTGCAGATTCTTTCCAGTCTTCTTGTAAAATGAGACCTGCCACCACTGCCACTGGACAGCATGCATGGGTGTGGGTGTGCAATTTTAACAAGGTGTGAGCCGGTCTTCCAGAGAAGGGGGCCTGCTGCAGCCAGGACCAAGGCCCTGCAAAGCAGACAGGTTGGGAGATGCAGTGTTGGCAAGGTTAGCACTGGTCTTCTGGGGGAAGGGACCTGCAGCAAAGGAACTGAGGCAGGCCTGCCTGGAAGGGCTGGATCTGTGGAAGCCCAGTGTGTGTTGGGGGCGGGGCAGGGCTTGGTGTAAGTTAGCCTTGTGTTTATGCTGGGGGATGGGAAAGGGACACAGTGCCTGCCAGCTTCTCTGTTCCTGGAGAAGTCCCACAGCACACCCTGCCCCTCCGGACAAGCTCAGAGATTAGGAAATAACTCTCCTGTATGCCCCAGGCATTTTTCAAACTGCTCCTTCTGTGCTGTATCTGTCTTTGCAGGGTGTTTGCTGTGTTGTCTCTTTAAACGCAGGAACTTGGCTTCCTATCATACTCTGGGCTCTCCCAGAATTGAGCCCACTGATTTTTAAAATTCCAAACTTTAAGTCCCACTGATTTTAACAATGAAATTCACAATTCAGCCTCTCAGTTTTCAGAGACAAATGCTCTGAGGATTTATCTTTCCCTCTGCAGCAGTCTCCCCTGTGTGATAGTCGGTTTCTCTCCCCTCTCTTTGCCGATGGTTCCCTCCCTCCTGGTGGTCCTCGAGGTCCAGTTAGCTCCCTATCACATTTCTGCCCTTTTATCCTTCTTTAATGTGGCCTCTTCTCTACCTTTAGTTGTGGAGTTTCTTTTGCCAGTCTCCCAGTCATTTTCTGAGTTATTTACACTGATGTGTTATCTAGTTGTATCTGTGGGAGGGGGTGAGCTTAGTGTCCTCCTACTCTGTCATCTTCCCAGCATCTCCAAACAAATAATTTTAATTAAAAACTTAAAAAAAGTGAAGCCATTAAAGAAATAACCACTTACATCAAGTCAAAAGGAAAACAGAATCTTTTTATTTAGATCATTCATTAATCAATGTTGGAGTGAAAACAAACAGGAGTGCCTCTGCAGGGAAGATATTTTTGAAACATTTAGTCTCTGGCTTGTGCAGGTAACATTTGCAAGTGGGGATAACGAAAGTCAAAGAGGAGAGAAAGCAACACAATAATGCAAGTGGTTTGGTAAATGGGGCTTGAAGAGCTTAACATTTTTGAGTTCTTTTTTTTTTTACTTTGACATTTTACAACTACCATTGAGTGGGAGTATAGAAAGGCATCTTTCCAGGCTACATTTTCTGGCTACCTTGTGAAATTATGAAATCCTCTGTTAGGACAGAGTGGCAGCTCCATCTGTTAGCTCCCTTCATAAAATAAAACCTAAACACGGAGTATTGTGATGTCTGAGCAGTGCTAATATTATTTGAGTATGCTATCTAGAAGAAACTTGTATAGAACATTTCTAAATATTCTTAGATTTTCATGAGAAAGATGTTGTCTTATAAATATTTCTTATTACTCTCAAACAAAACATTTTTTTTCTAGGAAAATATTTCTCTTCTTTGTCAAAGAAATATGCTATTGTATGCTTTGGATCAGTTTTGAATCTGTGGAAGGTGTAAATTCTCACACCTACAGAGAAAATATCAATTGCCTGAATGTATTTACCAATATGTTGTAAATAAAATCATTGTCCTGAAGAATTTATTATCTAACCTTACACTCTTTGCTAAACAAATATTTAAATGTGTCATTCACTATAGTTGGTTTGTAAAAGAAGTAATACATTAACCAAGTGTTGGGATGGAGTGCTCTGATAAGCTATGGATAATTATCATTGAAGTATAAATTACTAAATAAGAGACCTACAAAGAAAACAGGACTGTATAGTCACTATTTTAAAAGAAAGGAAGAGCTACCAGTAGTTACCTGAGTGAAAATAGACAAAACCTAGACACAGAGCCAAGAGGAATGAAAAATACCTGGGGAAAAAAGTGTTTTGTTTTGTTTTTTAACTATATCTCATGTATTTTGAGGTCCTTATACAGAAAAGTGAAAACTGGCAATTGATAATAATTACAAAAAGACCTAGAAAATGGACATAATAGAAACTGGTTGACATGGGAGCAGAAATTTCAAAAGATTTTTAATTTTTAGGAGGAGGGTAAAATTTGGTAGCTGGAAGAAAAAAAAATCTATCATCAAAGTAAACGTATGTGTGGTGAAATACATTATAAAAATAAAGACTATAGACTTGGACCTCTCTGCCATTAGTGAGAACAGATTTCATTCTCATTTCATTACCTATATACCTACTAGTCCCTTCACCTGCTGCCTCACTTTTACCTATGGGCTAACTGAAGTTAATGGAATTGGAGGTATGGCTACCACCAGATAAATTTCTGGCTTCTGTGGAGTTCTAGTGCATTTTTTCCCCTTAACACACAAGTGAAAAATTGTTAATGAAATGCCTCAGAAAAGGAATTAGGATTCCTAAACATTTATGTGTAAGGAGTCAATGAGGTAAAGCAGAAATAGATGAATGGCCAATGATAAGGTAGTTGAGTTCAAGTAGCACTTTCTGAATTTCTGGACTGGGAATGACATTGTTCTAAGCACTTGTACTCTACGGATTTCTGTCTTCAAGGAGCTAGCAATCCATCAGAAAGGAGAGAGATATAAAGAAAATGCTAAATACGAGAAAGTAAGTACCATAGAGTGGAACAAATAAAGAGAGATGATATGTACAGGATTTCCTATGAGCACAGAAAGGTGATTCAGGAAATTTTCCCAGAGAATGACACCTGAGCTGAATCTTAATAGAAGAGCAGAAATCAATGAAAAGAATTGGGAAAATCAGAAAAAGGATATTTGAGGCAGAGGTAATAGAATAATCAAAGAATATATTTGAGAGAAGAAATTCTGGAGTAGGGAAGTCTAGTGAGAAGGTTTTGGAATAATTTAGGCAAGATAAGACTGAGGACCAGAACTAAAGTCTTCTAACTGGATAGAGAAGACATATTAGACTTGAGAAATGTTTTAGAAGTAAAATTGCAAGGCCTTGATTGAAGGGATTGATTGATGTAAATGAAAAATAGGTATCCAGGATGACTTGTCTTTTTGCACAACAGCGTGGATGATGGTGCCAGTATGTGAAATGAGATTCAAGATGTATAATCCCAGTGGTTAAGATGAAATGAACTTGTTGATCAGGAAGCATCTGGAGAAAATACAGAGATCTATGTCTATCAGGCACTTTTATAGGAAAATATGAAATCCAGATGCCAGATTAGAGTTACATTATCATATATAGATATAGATATTACTAGCATATAGTCTTGGTTAAAATATGACGGATCACCCAGAAGATAAAGGTAGATTAAAAAACAAACTCAATGAATGGAAATTAGAGTTAGGGAAATCACTAATATCTAATAGGAGGATAAAGAAAGAAGTTCACAAAGGAAACCAAAAAGAAAAAAAAGATCTAAGGGATTAAGAGAAGAAACAGGAAAAGGTGTAGCACAAAAGAAAAGGGAATAGTTTTCCAGAAGTAGGAAAAGACCAATACTGTGAAATGCATCAATGAGATCATTGTAGAATGAGGACTGTGAAGTGCCCAGTAGATAGGAAAATATGAAGGTTAATGGTAACAGTTGCCAGAGGATTTTCATTGAAATGATTGGAGAATATAGGAAGTGAATTGGAAGGGAAGGGAGTAAACATTGCATTTTCAAGACCATTGGCTAAGACAGAAAAAAACACAAGGATAAGGTGTCTTAAATAGTATAGGTTCAGGTAGGAGACTTGACTAGAGCCCCTGAATTCAAGTTTGTAATAGTCATACCCATTTTCATTTTATGAAATCAATATCTTCATAAAATATCATTATCTTGAGTAAACTAAATACTTTTGTTAAGTTTTTTTGATGAATTTAATATGAAATAGTTTAAACAATTTCCCAACATTAATACACTATTTTTGTCATATTTATATTAGAATCTGTTCATTTGTACTAATTTAAGTAATATAATGCTTAACTTTGGAATAGTCACTTAAATTTCTGTCTACTTTTATCACATTAACTGTCCAAAAATAGTTATTTCAATAAAGATGCACAATAAAGATGCATGCTGTATATGCACAAAGTGTAAAGATTAAGAATGTACTGATTAACTCATGGTTTGTATTTTTTGACTTGCCCTTATAATAAATATGCAAATCATATTGTAAAAGTATATTTAAGTTTATGTAAAGGGAAATAAAAACACCATTGCTTACATAAATTCCAAAATGAACAAAAAATAATTTTACTCATAATATTACCTCATCAATTTTGGAATGCAAGTAAGCAAAAGATAAACTATGGAAGCCATTTTAGAAATGATATAGAATGCCTGCCTTTGTCCAGGTAACATTTATAAAAGCAGCTAGAAAATTTACAGGAGGAGAGCAGAGATTATTCTTAGGGGTTTGGTAAGTAAGGTTTAAAGATACGAACATTTTTTGAGCTGATTTTCTATGTTTTTGTCATGACACAGTACATATTACATGTAGTAAGCACCTTTCCAGGCTGTATTTTTTGGCCATCACTTGTGACTTTAACCACATTGCCCTTCAAACAAATCTGTAGTTTTTCCTGGGTCCCTTAAGTTATAGAAAAACAGCAAAGTTCTTCCGTTTACTTTGTATTTGTTCAGTTCTTCTTTACAGTTACTTCTTCTTTTTTTTTTTTAATAAACCACCTCACTGTCTTAAAAATGCAACTCTGATGTCATAACCATTTTAAAGGTTCTCCAATATCTGGTCTTCCTTCCTTTCCATGTACAATGAGAGAGCACTTCTCAGCTCCCCCAGCAGATGGACAAGGCCTTATGATTGACTCAGAGCTACCAACTGAGTGTAGATCTAATGTTCCCCATCTCAGCCAGGAAGTGACAAACTCATGAGCAGTGTTTCTGTCTCTTCCCCTGCAGTGACAGTTGTTGAGGTGACAAATTATTAAGACAGTGGGTCCAAAAAGTGGAAGCGGCCTGAATCACATAATTGCTGCATGGGGACGGCTGTCATGAAGGTGTCCAGAACTGTAGCCAACTTTGTGTCAACAAGAAATAAACATTGCAGGTGTGGAGTCACTGAGTTTTAGAGATTATTTGTCATTGCAGTGTGGCTATGTCTTTACCCAGAATGTTCCTTATCATATCTGAAGCAAAACCTGTCACTAAATTACCGTTTTCCTTTGGTGAGTATCTGTGAAGTAGAGTTGGGGGGAAAAAAAAGGAAGAAAATGGGGGTGGAGTCAAATGAGATGTTAGTAAAATCCCCAAAACCATTTAATGGAATATACCTATCCATCATTTTTTTTAATAGCGTAACTTAAATATATATCTTCTCCTTGCCCTCTCCAAGTGAGTTAAGAAATGACTTGCCGTAGTTGTAAGAGAAAATTTCTTACTCAGTCTAATGAGGTGGCTATCTGACATTTCATCTCTCTCATTGTTTGTATTCTTTTGTTCACTTGTGCACATTCAAATAAAGTAAATCACTGCATTCCTTTTTACTTATAAATTTTGCTATGTGATTTTTGCTGTATGTGAAGATATTTCTCATTACTACATTCTTCCTCTTCCTATATCTTGCCCTGACTGATTAATTTGGTTATCCCATCAAGTATTCCAATTCTCATTATATTCCTTCAGTTGCTTATAATTACAGAATGGATCAAGAGTACTGTCTTTGGACAGCAAATGATTCTACCACCTATGAGTTAAAAACTAGCCATCTTTCCCTGAAGATTCACAATAATCTTAAACCATAAGACATTTTTCTAGACTCTCTGAGATCTCCTGTACATGTGTGTGTGCCTGTGTCCATGTGCTTCTACATATGGTTAGCCCTGTGTATGTTAGTGAGTGGAAATACAGAAGATTTTCTCTAAAGATTTAGGGGATCTGATGATCCATATTTCTAGTCACCAAAGAGTGAAATTTCATTTTGTAAAGGCACTGACAAGAAGTAACAAAGGAGAAGAGCAATGTATACACGAAGAAAAAAGCAGTCTGACAATTCTGTCACGATATATCTTTGTCCACTTAGAGGGTTTTGAGTTGTGAGACAAATACTAATATTCACTGGTTAGGTAGGTAATACATTCTCTAGGAGAACCTATCTCCTTAAAGATAGGATTAAGCTAACATGATTCCTTAGGATAATTAATTATACCTGGTGGTTTTGTTATTACTAATGGAAATGTCATTCTAGTTTTAAAAAGTATACTTGGGCATATTGGCATGATCTCTGTGTTAACTCAGGTGTACAACATTTCTGACTGTTCCAAGAATTTTTGGCATTATGCTTTTGGCTCTCCCTTTCGGTGGTTCAGCCCAGCAATCTGTTCACTTTTCCAGTACTGCTGCTTTTCTTTGAGTCTATTATTCTAGACCCCATCAGTGAGTCCTTGGAATGTTGTCTGCATACTGATTATCATAAGCATGCTTAGTCTTTGATTGCTATTTATATTTAGTGGTATAGCCTAATGGATGGGGGCCCACTTGCCGTTCATTGTTTTGTGTTTTGCTGTTCATCCGTTAGCGGGTATTATGGCAAACATTCCTTCACTCAGAAAGAGAATTGTAGATGTGCCAAGACCCATCATACTCTCCTTGTTTTATGAAGCATGTTGGGACCAGATGGTATTCTAAATAGAGCTTTTAAAGAGAGGTTTTCAGCACGTTATGTGTTAGGAGGTATTATCCCCTCTTCTGGTGATTTCTTATGGGGGGTATGAGCCCCTTGCTCTTTATTTTCCTTCTTTTTCTAGACTCCTGAGACATCTTTATGAAGGAAAGAAAATGAAAAGTATATCTACTGCAAACCTCAAAGCATAATGAGTAAAAAATATGTCCAAAAGGCTTTTATGTAACATTATCTCTTTTTAGTTTTAGGATAACCCTGAAGATACAGTTAAAAAAAATACACCATTTTAAGGTGGTAAAACCTGAGAATTAGAAAGATTAAATTCCTTGACTGATTTCAGAAAGGAAGTCCATCACAGAACTAATGTGATAATCTTAATATTCATTATCTTATTGCTTACTCTTTCCAAAGTACTTATTAAACGGCTTCTGTATCAAGATCCAAACCATCACTACTTGCCAGAAATGATAAGAGCAGCAAGGGAGTATATGTAAACCCAGTTTTGTTTTGTTTTTTTAACTTCAATTTTATTTTTCCAAACCAAGAACATGCATGTAAGAGTTTATAATTTATTGATGATGAGGAAATAATGAATGATACGGACATCAGTTCCCAATACTTGATGAAGATAAGGAAATAAAAAGAATACATGGAAAAACACTTCTGCCATAACTGTGGGTAGCTTGCATTGTATATCTAACTGAAAATACTTTTACTCAACCATCTTGTTGATTTGATGGGTTCTCTTTTCAAAAACAAGTATAAAATTATTTAACCATTAAATCACTTGATCAGAATTCAATTGATGTATTTGGTAGAAACTGATTTTTTTTTAATTTGGTAGATTTTGTTATTTCCCCTCTCCTAGACTATTTCATGCTACCATTTTCATTTTTGATCTCTATGTAAGAAACCTATATTTCTTCTTATGGCCACAAATAATAAAAAGGCTTATACCAATGCCTGTAGAAACCACAAATTCTCTTCCTGCTTTCACTGGATTGATTTAAGTAAATGATTAAATTGGCTTCTTTGCTGGGGCACCTGGGTGACTCAGTTGGTTAAGTGTCTGCCTTCGGCTTAGGTCATGATCTCAGGGTCCCGGGATCCAGCCCATGTTGGGCTCCAGCCCTGTGTTGGTCTCCCTGCTCAGTAGGGAGGCTGTTTCTTCCTCTGTCCCTCTCTCTGCTCCTGTGCACTCTCTCTCTCTCTCTCCCCCTCCTCTTTCTCTCTCTTTCTCGTGCATACACATACTCTCTCTCAAATAAATAAATGAAATCTTTAAAAATAAAATGGTTCCTTTTCCAATTTACCCACAGAAATAATAAAAAAATCTGTAATTAAAACCCTAAATACAATACACAGATGCAATGATGTATTTTTAAATTTTTAATTTCAATTAACTGAAATGTCACAAAATATCATAAAGGATAATCATTTTACAAAAGAAACTTAAAATTGCATTGAAATAGTCTTAAAAATTAACTATGGAGATTGTTTTAAGAGTGAAAAATTCTAGTCAAGTTTTAGGAATATTTTATATTTTTTTCAGTGAGTTTATATCGTCATCATATATCATTTAACAAAGAAGGCTGCTTTCCAACTGTGTATCTGAGCATGTCTTAAAATGTTCCAATTCAAAGGAATATGTAAAACGTTCCTTGAAGTTAAAGGGTAGAAATGCATCTGAAGAGAGTTTGATATTTTAAAAATTTATGATAGAGTTTTTATTTTGAAGGATCTAAATTAAGCCATATTGAGAAATGATTCAGGTGAATGCAAGTTCGCCTTCATCATTCTCCCATCTTCAGAGCTTACTTTCTTTCACACCCATTTAAAAAGTCATCCTAATGATAAGTATCAGGACTGTCAAACCCTCAAATTCCATTTAGGTGGCACACTCCCAGGGATACAACAGACCATCCAGGTAGTGACTCTATTCTTCAGACCTATATTTCCTTTACACCAAAATTATCAATTTTTGTTGTCATTTTTTTATTAAAACAGAAAGCTACATTTTAAATCTATGGCTAATGGACACAGTCAGATGTTAAAACCCAACAATAGGTACTTTTATGGGGCAAAATCTTAACTAAAACTCAATTTCTAAAACACAGTTGCAGCAAAGTTGTGACATGGGCACTTCTCTTTACCCTCAAATCGTATTTTTCTAGAATTGCTTTATCACCACATATCTTCCAGTAACAGTCTTAAATAAGGATCATTCTACAGTGACTTGGGGGCAGAGACAAATGTTATTCCTTTTATTATGGATTGATATATATTTACTTTCCTAAGACAACTACATAAATATTTGGCTTTAGGTCAATGGATTTGTACACTTAACAAAAGTTTATTGTGGACTGGCAGCATTCTTGTCTCTGTGGGACCTACAAATTAATCCCCACAATTAATTTATATTTCATATGATAGACGTATACTTCTCAGGTATTGGCCAAATGCATGTATTCCTGGTCTAGTAGGTAGTCTTCCATGTGGCATGTATAATTTGTGGCTCTGCCAGCCTCTATTTCCAGGGGGTTCTCTACATGTAGGCAAGCAGATAGGAAAAATGGAACAGAGAAAATCCCCACTAGCTGCATATAGGTCCTAGCCTAGTGATGCACTTTATTTTGTTCATATTTATTTACTGAAAACAGCTGCATGCCAGGTATTCTGGGAAATGAGAAATCAACTCCCAATGACAACTTACCACAGAAAAATGGCAAGTTATTAACAGACATCAATAGAGTGATCAGTATTATTTGATGATCTGAGAATGGAAACAGTCATGACACATATTAGAAATTATGGTATGTAATAAGGGGTTAATTTTGAGACGTGAAATTTATGTATCTTACAAAATTGTCAATGTCTTCTTCATTTTTAATTCCTGATTAAGGTATGTGTCTGTGAAAATTTTAGGGTTACGAGCAACAGAAATTATATAAAACTTCAAAACAAAAGAGATTTATTTTGAGAACTTAGGAATGTGTGTTAAGACCCAAGAGCAGAAATATAGCAGTGTGGGGAAGACCCTGGAACCAGGGACAGATAAACACTAGGGGTTTTCTGGTCCCTTGTCTCTAATGCTTTTGGTACATTTCTATCATCTCATCTCTCCAAAGACCAACTTTTCAACTTCTCATTCCACAGGCAGTCGCAGGTTACTTATTCTATAGTTCTCAGATTTGTACCTCCTATATTCTGGATACTGACTGAGTTAGGCTCTCTTAATTTCAATTCAAAATTCTAGAAGAAAGCATCTGATTGGTCCCATTTGGATCAGTTTTTTACCCCTAGACTAATCCATTGTAGAGACACATTGTATAAATCTAAGCTCAGTTATTTATATCTGAAATGTACGTTATGGGATAGAGCTCAAGTAAGCAACTAAAAAGCTTGCAGCTATTAGATATAAGAACCAGATCAATGTGTCTGAATTAGAGGATGCATAGATGATAGTGGGAGTAGATGGAAATGACATAGGTGGGTTTGAGGTGATTGTAAAGAGACTTGGATGGCACACTAAGCGAAAGCGCAACAGTATGATCAGTATGATGATTTGCAAAGATCATTCTGAAGGCGCTGCAGAAGCTGAATTGGAACAAAAAAGTATTCTCAAATTCCTGTCAGTGATTGGCCTGGTTGGAACTGTTTAGGGAGAAGTAGGACTATTTGAAATGTAATAATCATCATATGACAACTCAGTGCAATTTTACTTTTATTTACACTTTGTAGTCATAAGCTAAAGAACAGGATTTAGTCATTTGGGGGTGGGGTATTTAGCACATTACATTAATTACAATATTTAAAAAATACACCCACAGTCATTAGTATTTGCAACATATTTGCTAGTTATTTTAGTGGATAAGATATTTTCTGTAGCACATTTTCACAAGAGGTTACCTTGTTAAGTGGGTACTTCTTTACCTAACCCTTCATTATTTTACTTTTTGACATTTCTAGGACATTCAGGACTCATTTCATACTTTTATATTTAAACATTTCGGAGCCATAAGAAGGTGTAAATAAGTAATATGTTCTTAAAAAGTCAAAACTTATAAAATTCACATACATTTCTGGTATTTTGTTGAGGTAGAGTCCTTTTTCTTCTTTTTCTCAATAGGAATACTGAAACTAAAACAGAAATAACATTTTAAAAATATTTAACCTATATGCTTTTAATTTTTCTATAAACTATGTTTCTCTTCAGCTCTTCCACCATTAAGGCTAAACCACAAAATTTCTCACTTCAGGGAAGGAGAGGGCAGACGCTGTTTAAGAAAAAGGAGTCATAGATCAGCTCTCAGTCTCAAAGTTCACTCCCTAGAATGTAGGACATGTATTTTTTTTCCAAATTCAAAAACCTCCCTTTATATGTTAAGATAGAACTTGCTGACTCTTCATATTAGGATCATACATACGTCGAATAGGAGAGACAAAGAAAGTCAAGACATGCTTTAGAGTAACCCAAATCAGAGGAAACTGAAGGATGCCATGGCCTCTGCCCTGGAAGGGAGAGCCTAGAGAGTTTAATATAGAGAAAAGGAAAGGACATGTGGGGGAGAGGGAGATTAATTTTACTCTGCCATCACCTGGTTTAAATGCAGTATTGAAAAGCAGAAAATAAAATAGAAACTCTAGAAAAATATAGCTAAAAGCAAGAGTTCTTTTGTTTTCTGTTTTGAAATCTGCAGGGGACAGACTCATGGCAGTGGTGAGGGATATGCCATTTTGGGAAAACTTGAGCTGAACAGGAATGGGTATGGGGTGTGTTCAGGTAGAGGGTAAGGGACACTATCACTGAGTTTCCCTTAGGTGTGCATGTAAGTCAGAAGTTCTGTTGTGCTCTCTATAGGAGATGTGAAAGGAAACAGACAAATGCCAGTGGGCCTGCCTTGGGGTGACCATGGTGAATAGAGAAGAGTCCTGATGGTGGTTAGCCTAAACCTGGGGACAGATGGAAGAACATAGCTGGCCTAGCTGAGACTTAGAAGTTCTGAGGTAGTGATGTACTAGAAAACCATTACCCAAACTGGCTCTCCAGAAAAGATGAAATACAAACAAAAAAAGTACCTTGATTTGCAATACCTGTTCATAATCTGTGGTGTAAATGCTTCCATCATGAATGATTTCAAACCATAGGAGGTCCAACAAGAAGATAGACACAGTGAGCTCTCACCAGCTGATACAAGCCTGCTCTAGCACAAGTGTTCTGAAACATTTTGTAGGACACCTCCCATGCTGTGCCCCTCCCTATGCACATTTAAGATAGACCAAACACAAATCAAGGAGGGGTACGGAGAGCTGCAAGTTTTTGATGGGTTTTGTGGGTAAGGCCACAGGTCACAGAATCAAAGTTTATTCAAGGGAACATTCATCAGAGTTGGGACCTACAATTCAGTTATGGAGCTTCCTAACTAATGACCCCTAAATTGGTGACAGGTACAGCAAGACATTGGTTACCTGAATCTTTGGGTGCAACAAGCAGGGCTGGAGTGGCCAGAAGTCCAGTCTATTATCTCTACTTCTGAATGCCCTAGGGCCATGAGATATTATCTTTATTTGTCACCATGTGAGGAAGGTTTTCTGCTGTGAAT
The DNA here is from genome assembly GCF_003265705.2 of Callorhinus ursinus. Classification (NCBI taxonomy): domain Eukaryota; kingdom Metazoa; phylum Chordata; class Mammalia; order Carnivora; family Otariidae; genus Callorhinus; species Callorhinus ursinus. The sequence goes on along the minus strand of NW_027397063.1, from coordinate 31,538,135 downwards.
TGTCTCCATACCCCCAACTGCATGGAGTTCTTCCCTGATTTCCAGGCACTGGGGTTGTTCAGGGAGGAATGGCTACAGGGTTCTCTGCAGACTATAGTAGCAGGGGTCCTGGCAACCTGGTGGAACTCAGCTGAATCTTTTGGAGCCATGCAGGACTTCTCGGTGGCTGCAGTGTTCTGGGTCACTTTGGTCTTGAAGACAATGAGTCACAGGGTGGCAGTGCTGACAGTGGATCTTACACCAGGCCCAAATCCTCATGTATTGTTGTAGGAGATGATGATGTTTTTAGTTTTAGCAAAATGTAAAAATTTTAATCATTAGAATTTTACTTGATACAGTTAAAAACAACTGGACACTGGATTTTCTGCCCTTTTGATAGAAAACCACCATTATCTTCAAGATGCTTCCACTCATACCAAATTATTTTGAGTCCTAGAATCAATGTTAATGGAAGCTAAACTTGAGAAGATATTATCAGAAATACAAAAAACAGAAGCAATAAAGACCTGGAAATCTCTTTCCTTGGACTTGAAATGGAGACTTTTAGAAAAAGGACTGAAAGAAGAGAAATCTAAATTATTAAAACAGGTTTTGCTGGTGGTAAATCCAATAAGAAATATTCATTCTTTATAAGCTACATCAAAACAATTCCAATTTCAAGCAGTTGTAAATAAAAACAGTTTTCAAAATACATCAGAATAATGAACAGCTTCAGACTTTATCCAAAAAAGACTTGATGAAAGTTCTGATCTTCAGAGAAGGCTAAGACGGCTTTCACAAGAAGAAGGTGGAGAATAAGAGTGAGTGAACTTAAAGTGGTATGGAACAAGTTCTAAAAGAGTCAGATCAAGTCTCTGAGTGAACACTTGCTGTTCTTGGAGAAGGCATCCTGGATGATGGGAACATGGAATCCAAAGTAACAAATACATCAGAACATAGACAATTCTTAGAAGTTATTTTGAAGTAACCAATGGATGAGGCTGAGTAAAATACTGTGGTAGGCTGAATTATGGCCTCTCAAAGAGGTCTGTATCCTCATTCTTGGAACCTATAAATATGTTATATGACAGAAGGAACTTTGAAGCTGTGATTAAATTAAGGAACTTGAGACAAAGAGGTTACCTTGAATTATCCAGATGGGACCAATGTAATCACAAGAGAGGAGGCAAGAGGCTCAGAATTGAAGAAAAGGTGACAACAGAAGAAGTTAGTGATGTGGCCACAAGTCAAGGAATGTGAGCAAACTCTAAAAGTTGGAAAAAATAAGAAGTGAATTCTCTCTTAGGGCCTCCAGAAAGCACACAACCCTGCCGATAGATATTAGATAGATAGATATTAGCCTAAACTGATTTGGGATCTCTGCTGTCCAGAACCACAAGATAAGAAGAAATTTGTGTTGTTTTAAGCCTTTAGGCCTGTGGTATTTGTTATAGCAGCAATAGGAAACACATGCACTTGTTAAAAATTCTTAAAGAAAAATGAGACCAAGTGTACACTAAATTAGCTGAAAGATGGCATAATCAACACAATTTGAGATATTAAAATTCTACAAAATGAGAAAACTCCACTGTAATCAGAAGAAAAGCAGAAAGTGAGAGGCAAAAGTTCTAAAGAATATACTCAGTTTTTTCTGAAGCACATTGAGAGAAAGAAATGAATTTTCCCCAAAGCTTAATTTAAAGGAAATTTACCACAAAAAGAAGAGAAAATTTCCAAAGCAACTGAATGGCTCAAACACATAAAAAGTTGGGCACCTATAAAATACAAGTCTATAATTTCCTAGAAAAGTTAAAAAATAATCACTGGTAATTATGAATGCTAGCTTGTTTTCTGTGAGAAATAAGCTCACAATATCAGGTTGATAGTGTTCATGGTTAAGAGAAAACTTAAGGGCAAAAAGCAAACTTAAGATAAACCTTAATTGAGGAAAAGTTTAAATGAAAACAGTTCAAAGTGTATGTCCCAGTTATGTCCCATCTGTTCCCAGTGTGCCATTTGGCAGAGAGGTCTTGTGAGGATCACCAGGAACCCTCTGATGAACAGATCCCCCAGGGAGGAGGGAAATCAGGCTGTGATGGCATATAAATCCAGGATTTATAGATATAGAACAGGTATATAGAACAGATAACACCCAATGAGTCACCCCAGGAGAAGGAACCCTCCCTCAGGCCAGTTCCATTCTGATGCATCAGATCTTCCACAAGACAGAGCTTGTCCTGATGCTTCTTGTGCTGGAAGACCCTTTGGACCTCCTTTTAGTTCAGTTATCTTACTAGAATGGCCTAGACTTGGGTGCTTCACTCAATCCTCTAGTCAAAAAGCACGTTACAGAGACCCCTTTGTATACCTGCCCTTGCCCCCTTACAGAAAGCAAGGGCAAACCTTCCCCAGAATCCTCTCTTTCAAGGGATTTCTCTAGCTTATTACATTCTCATTGGCAATAATAAATATCACTGCACCAACCACTGGATCCGGTCTGGTGTCCACATAGTCTGCAAACAGACATGAGCCACTCTCTGTGTTTACCTTTCCGTCTGATGACTCTACTTCCAGAACCATAGCAAGATCCTTTTTTCTTCATATTTTGATTTTTTTTCCCTCTTTGTACTTAATGCTATCTGTAAACTTCCATTTGTTCAAATGGAATATTTATAGAATTATAATCCATAAGATAATTTTTATAACTAAATAATTTCATTGGGAAGCATGTGATTCAATTACTTCCATTTAATTCTATTTGCATTTTCTGTATTTACAGCAATTTTGTTAACAAATACATTAAAATAATACAGATATAAGCAAAAATTTGTCTTCTAAAATAATGTAGAACTTTTTCTGCTTTAGTTTTATTGCTATTATTTAAGTGGTTATACTGTAGACGAAATGGAAATGTGATAGGATTATACTTCTTAAATAGTTTTTTAACAAATGCACATTATATAAATATAAATCTTGTCAGTGAGTTGTTTCTATTTTATTTAATTTCTAGATGGTTTAAGTAAATATTGTTATTGCTATTTAACCAGTCCCTTTTGATCCACAACCCGATGAATTTTTGTTTTATTCTAAAGTATGAATTTTCTCATTTATCTTTTGCTGCTATTAAGTAATTGTACAATTGCTCAAATGGAAGTACAATCTGAATTATAATACACAAAATAGTGTTTTATGAATGCAGTTTTATTTAAAAGTGAATTTCATGAGGAAATTGTTTCCTTTTATTCCATTTCTAGAAAATGTTAGGATAGTATTTCATTGTTGAGGTTTAACAAGTTCCTGATAATATGAATTGCGGGAAGTTTTACATGATCAGTTTCATATTTAGGCGTTTGAAACTTAAAGTCCATATTTGTATCCTAAGTACTGAATTGTCTCTAGTTATAGGGCTTGTATATTAAATACATTTTAGTTTAGAGGAAAAAAATCTGACAGCTCTCAGTGTGCAAATTTTTGGCAATATTTACATGTAGGGGAATTATAAAGCAAAATTCTCAGTCTTTATAACCCCATTTTCTTTTTCCAGATTCTCAAAGAGTATGATTAGTCTAGGTCCTAAATTATCAAGGTATAATATCTAATCAAACACATGCTCACTAAGAAGTTAGATTCTTAATTTACTCTCTACCCATCATAAATCCAGTCTTTGGAGAGGCACACCTTAGAAAAGAAATGACCTAAGGACGTAATCACTAGTCGTAAAATCATCAGCATCAATTGAGGATTTATATTTGTCTGGAGAGGTGTTAAAATGCCCATAAACTCTAAATTGGTACTATTTTGCTTGGTAAAGTAATGTTCTTAGAGATTCCCAGAGTAAAATGATTTTGTGCCTTCCAGATTTGCCTATGATTCACAGATAAATTCAGAAATTTCGGCAAAAACTGAACTATAAACAAGAGATGAATCAGTTAACCTTAACTTCACTGAGATGGAGTGTGAAAGGCTGTCAATCTGTATAAGCTAATGTTAGCTTTGAGTTCATATAAATTTCAGTGAAAGATGACTAAAACTATAATTTCTCTGGATGAAACTCCTATCTTCAGCTCCCAGAGCATATGTAATAACATTGGAAATGAAAGTTCATGAAAACTTAATATAACACACATTAAAATATTAGTGAGAAGAGTGACATATTGGCCTAATGCAAAAAAATGTGAAGGGTCTTTACCAGAGAATGTACTGAAGAGATAAAAATTGCCAGAGGATCTTCTTACTATTAGAAACTGAAACAAAGAAGTGAGCACATTGTGTAATAGCAGACAGGTGAGTGATAAAATAATGTTTAACAGTTAACCCTTCTTATTGCTGCAACTGGGGCTTTACAATCATGTAATAATTTTCAGGACCCAAGAGTGGTACCATCAGATGGTTACCACGATTACAGGACTGGTATTAAGAAGGCACTATTAATAGCCTCATTGCTGTTGAAGGAACCTTCCCATGAGTACTTGACTAGGGAACAAGTTGCCATCAAAGAAATTATACAATTTCTTTCAAGACAGGTTAATAAATTCATCTCTAAATGAATTAAAATAACCAAGCACAATGGAAGATCATTACGGAGAAAAATAACTTCGTCCAAAATTTAACTGGATTCATAATGATTTTGAAACTCATCATGAACAATCTTAATATGTGTTGAGCATTTTCATAGCTCTAGTTGGATTAATGACAAAACAATGGTGAAAAAGTGTCTTTCACTGTTGAAGGAAAAGGGGGATTTCAAGGTGACTTAGGATTTATGTGGACTTAATTTTATAAATGATGAGGACAAGACAGTTACACATATTCACTGAAGGCAGTTTGATATTTAAAAACAAGTTTAAGTTAAGAGCATTTTAATCACTAGCTTTATCTACTCTAAAGACTTCTCAGGTAAATAATGTCAGTTTTGAATTAAATATGATCCAGATATCCTATAGAAAGAAGGAAAGAGGGGGGAGTTAAAAATATGCTCTTTGTTTACCCATTCTATGGAAAGTACTTTCAGAATTATTAATCCATGGAAAGTAATACATCAGTTTGATTCATTATGATGATATAGTGTTAAGTGCATCAGGTTAACTTTATTTCTCCAGCTTTGAGATATAATTGGCATATAACATTGTATAAGTGTATGGCTTATGACATGCTGATTTGATACACTTATCTATAGCAATATGATCACCACCATAGCAGCATTATCTAACACCTCCATGACCTCACATAATTACCATTTCTTTTTTGTGGTGAGAACATTTAAGATCTCTCCTAGCAAATTTCAAGTATACAATACAGTATTGCTAACTATAATCACAACGCTATGCATTGGATCCCCAGTACTTATTCATCTTTTGACTGGATGTTTGTATTCTTTGACCAGCATCTGCCCATTTTTCCCATCCCTCCAGCCCCTGGTAACCATCATTCTACTCTCTGCGCACTGTTGGTGGGAATGTAAATTAGTATAGCCACAATGGAAAACAGTATGGAGTTTCCTCAAAAAACTAAAAATAGAACTACCATATGATACAGCAATTCCACTTCTGGATAAACACTCACAAATGCACACATACACACACACACACACACACACACGAAAGAAAAACAGTATTATCCAAGAGATAACCGTACTCCCGTATATATTGCAGCATTATTCATAGTGCTAAAGAAATAGAAACAACCTAACTGTCCATTAGTGGACAAATGGATAGAGAAGATATGGCATACACATACAATGGAATATTATATGGCCATGAGAAAGAAGGAACTCCTGCCATTTGCAAAAACATCGATGGGCTTTGAGGGCATTATGCTAAGTAAAATAAGTCAGAGAAAGATAAATACTGTATGATCTCACATATGTGTGAAAACTAAAAAAGCAGAACTTGCATACTCAGGTTAACTTCATTAAAAATAAAGAAATGTATAAACCTAAACCAGTTTACAAAAATTGACTTATTGATTTATTAGTATCATTTGACTTACTAGGATCATTTTTAAATTGACATCTGATTTTTTTGTTTGTTTTATGGACAAAAGCATTTTGAACAAATCTCAAAATGTATATAACTCATATATTTCCAGAGTCCTTTCCTTCCCCCTTCCCAGGGATTATAAAATATCTGTAATCTAGACTAGGATGATAGACAGGCTTAGTATTATTTCTATTTTCTTTCTTCTTTCTCTCTTAAGAAGGAGATCTCACTCCTAGATTCGTGGGTTTTTCTCAAGGACCTCTGGTTTTCTTGATCATCACAAGGAATTTCAAGACATAGTCTACACAGTAACTGAAACCCCCTGGAGCCAGACTATCCTTTCCCTTGCCAGAATTAACACTGCCTCTACTAGGACACATACATTTTTTTTTTTTTTTTTTTTTTTTGCTGAAGAAATAGGATAGATTCAGAAGGTAACCACCTGTGTAAAGAATATGTTAAACATTCAGCTACTGGAACTTTCCCTTGGATCTCAGAAGATTATCCCCAAGCAGAGGGGACGTTTTTAAATTCATCTTTTAAATTGAAGTTTAGTTAACATACAGTGTTACATTGGTTTTAGGCGTACAACATGGCAATTTGACAACTCTATACATTATGCTGTGCTCACAAGTATAGCTGCCCTCTGTTACCACACACTATTACAGTACCATTCACTGTATTTCCTATGCTATTCCTTTTACCCCTGTGATTTCTTCATTCCGTAACTGGAGGCCTGTACCTCCCATTCCCTCTCACCCATTTTGCCCATCCTCCCACATGTCTCCCTTCTGGCAACCATCAGTTTCTTCTCTGTACTTATAGGTCTATTTCTGCTTTTTGTTTGTTGTTCCTTTGTTTTTTAGATTCCATGTATAAGTGAAATCACACTTAGGGATAATTATGAAGGAAAGGGACTGTCAACTTAGTGAATCAAAGTGGATTGGCAAATCAGTTAACAGATTTGTAAATTCTATCTGGAGTTTTCTTTCCTGGGGTTATGTGGATTTAGCTATTAAGTTAATTTAGAGTTCTGGCAGGCAAAATTAAATTTTACTCTTAAGCTTTGTTTGTCTTCAGAATACTAATGAGGAAAAGCAAAATGTTCATTCAAATAAGGGAGAAAGATATTAAGTTGGGTCCTGAGCGTAGACCTTTGGATCCCTGGGAAATGGTGTCCTTCAGTAACTTTAGTTACCTTCACTAACACGAAAATAGCTACATTGTGAGTTTAGGCAGAAAGTATGAAAGAAAATCCCAATTCTCTATGTCCTCAGTGTGTTGAGGAAGAGCATCATATTCTTTCTGAGGTAATGAAGATTCAGCGGACAGTAAAGAGTCTCATAGCTGTGGTAAGGCAATGCTATGGCAAAGAGCATCGAACATTCTGTTGGGAGAACAGGTAACATTCAGATGCCTCTGTAGACACCAGTGTGGAGAGGGGATGAGGACCAAGAATCAGTCAGACAACATACCTAATATCTCAGATACTAGTAAGAAAAGACACTAAACAAAGAACAAACATCTCCCCCTAATGCTTTGACTATATGTAGGAAGCCCCACTTCATTGGGAACTTAGATGATACTGATGGGGAAAGGAGGAAGTGGGGAAAACACTAAGAGTTGAGAATTGCATTGAAATGACAGTGCTAACTTATAAATGACAAAACTTGTTTTCTGCCATTAGGTAGAAAGGGACTCAGGATGCAATTTAGTTATTGAAAAATAAAGAATGCTATATTTTTGTATACATAAGCATATGTCTTGTAAATTCATACCCCATGCATGTAAAGTGCATTCCAAAGTAACTGAGGTATTTTAAATTATTATGGGATGTGCTCGCTTCGGCAGCACATATATTAAATTATTATGGGAAGACAATTCTTTAGAGATTATCACAAATCTTCTAGGTCTTAAAATTCTAGATCTTAGTCATATTTATATTTAACATGATGTTGGATGAAACTTTCCTTTGGCTGTGAATTTTAGTCAAAGTGCTCACATATTTTGAAGGAAGGTGTAGACTTAGCAAAATCATTCCAACAATGACAACCTTGTATGCTATATAGGAAAATATCAGAAATGGAAAAATACCCCTTGAAGAGACTTTTAGGAGTAGAAAGGACATTGTTTATTCTCCCCCTTCCCTGTAAATATTAGAGACTGGTATTTCTTAAGGTGAGTAAAGTAAATCTGCTAGTTTGAACCCTTTAGAAACCAGCTTCTTTAATAATAAATAGGTTACATATACTGGTAATGCACTTGTGACCTGCAAGGAAACATTAGAGTTTTAACCCCATGAACTAAAAATATTCACTTTAGAGAAATTCCAAAAATCATGTGAGATTTATTTAACTCACTTATGATCTGAGGAGGACATTTGGAAATTAATTCAAGTTATTGAAAACCCTTGGTGTGTGTAGCCTATTTGCCAAATGATTTGAGTAAAAAAGGTGAGTAATTTTTCCAGTTGTTTTATTTGTTTAACCCATTTCTATCTCCTGAAAATTCACAAGTTATCCAGCTTTCAGGAGTAATGCTATTTCTTTGATACAATTAAACATATATATCTGGGTGCCTCTACCAAGTACTGTGGGAGGCTCACCCTTTCGTAGTATTTCCAAGGAGGCTTGGTGAGCTCTGTCTACATTTTTCCTGGTATTCTCTGGCTCCAATTATCCTGCCTCATTTGACAACACAATTTTCCTCTGCTCATACAACTTTTTTTTAGTATGCCAGATTTTTATTGAAGTCATGGAAATTTACTTAAAAGTATACGTAGTAACTTAAAATTGAATATAAGACATTCCTTAAAGACCAGATCTATTTATCTCTCATGGTGATCTCATTCCTCAGAGCTCTACCTGCCTTCTTGTTGCCTACTCTCACTACCTTTCCCCACAGTTTCCCATTCTGAAACTTGTCTCTATCTGTAACTCACCATTCAGACAATAGTAAGCCTAAATTAATTTTTAACTTTTCATTTGGCTATGTGATACCATGTAAACAATAACATATTTATTTATCTAAAAGAATTGGAGCTCAACTAATATTGCAAATTTAGTTTGTACAATCCATGTATTTTAAATTTAAATAATATAACCCCCTTGTTTAAGTAACTTTACCAAATTTGACATCTAACTAGTCCTGGGAAAACATAATTAGTATTCAATTAATTTTAAATAATTATTTCCTTTTTTCCCGTGGGTTTAAATATATATGTAATATGAAGAGATTAGTTAGTTTATATATCTGCTTTAAAATATTTCTATTTTCATTAATTATTTTCCAAGTGTTAAATTCTGAAGCATAAAATTCTGATACCATCTTTTGGCATCTGCTTTTATGCCAACTTACAAAGTCCTATAATCTTCTCTCCTTCTCCATCTACAAGAAAGCTCTCCTTCAAAGCTTATGCCTCTTTATAACTGCTTAAACATAAAATCAAGAATATAATACACACTCAAGAATTTCTTTTCTAAGTTTCATTGAATATTACTTATAGTGCTGGCACTTCACCAGTATTTAAAAACTAAAACTCCAACCTATAATAAGACATGTAATTTATGTAAAGTATAAGGACCTTAAGTTTGATGAATTTTGATGCATATCATTTTTTTATTTAGATTTTATTTATTTGTTAGAGAGAGAGAGAGAGAGAGAAAGCATAAGCAGGGGGCACAGCAGAGGGAGAGGGAGAAGCAGACTCCCCGCTGAGCAGGGAGCCCGATGTGGGACTCGAACCCTAGGACCCTGAGATCATGACCTGAGCTGAAGGCAAATGCTTAACCGATTGAGTGACCCAGGCATCCCTTGATGCATATCATTTGCTCATTATATGAGCAAAGGCACATGCTCATATAATCCATGCCCCTGTCCCTATAAAGATATATACTCCAGCTTGGTTCCCTTATGTGCCACCACCCCCCTCTGAGGCAACTACTCTTCTTTTTATCACCATAGATTAGTTTTGACTGTTCTAAAACTTCAAACACACAGAATTATACAGCATGTGCTGTTTTGTGTCTGCCGCCTCTCAGCATAATGTGTTTGAGATTCATCCCTGCTGTTGTGTGTAACAGTAATTTGCTTTATTTAATGATGAGAAATATTGCATCATGTAAATGTATACTACAGTTTGCTTATCTATTTTCCTACTGATGTTCACTTGGGCTTTCCAGTTTGGGGCTATTAAGAGTGAAGTTGCTATGGACCTTTTTGTACAAGTCATTTGGGGACCTATGGTTTTATTTGTCTAAGGTATCCTAGATATACCTACAGAGGAATTGATGGGTCATAGTACAGGTATAAATATAACTTTATAAGAAGCTGCCAAATAATTTGTGAAATAGTTACCGTGCTGCATTTTTAAAGCAATGTTAGGGATCAGAATTGTTTGGCATTCTTGCTAATATTCATTATTGTTAGTCCTAATTTAGCCATTCTTGTGAGTGTGTATCAGTACTCGCTGTGGTTTGAATTTACCTTTTCATGATGACTAATGCTGGGTATTTTCATGTGCTTACATTTTCACATTTTCTCATGTTCATTTCATATGTGTATGACATTATAGATGTCTTCTTTTATAAAGTGTGTTGAAGTCTTTTGTTATTTATCCGTTGTTGAGTTTCTTTTGCTTATTGGTTTATTTGGATGTTTGCACCTTCTAGAGTCAAGTCTTTCCTTATTTAGATGTTTTGCAAATGTTTTGTCACACTTTGTGAGTTGCCTTTTCACTCCATTAATGTGTTTTTTTGAACAGAACTTCTTAATTTTAATATAATTAACTTTATTCTATTTGATGATTTGTGCTTTTTGTCTCCTCTTCAAGAAATCTTTGTTGATGGTTATGAACTTCTCCTACTGCTTACTCTAAAAGATTTTTGTTTGTGTTTATCCTCTACTTAGATCTGTAATCCATCTGGAATTTATTGTTTGTTTGTTTTTTTTATAAACAGGAATATAGGAGTCAAGATGAATTGTTTTCCATATGGATATCCAATTGTCCCAGCACTGTTGGTTGAAAGCTTATCATTTTCCCTCTAAACTTCATTGACACCTTGTCATAAATTAGGTGACAGTCCATATATAGATCTATTTTCTGGGTTTGCCTTTTTTGGTCATTTTGTCTATTATTTTACTGTTTTTTTCCCCAAGATTTTATTTATTTATTCGACAGAGAGAGAGAGAGAGAGAGAGCACATGAGCAGTGGGGAGGGGCAAGGGAAGAGGGAACTCCCGCTGAGCAGGGAGCCCTATGCGGGGCTCTATCCCAGGACCCTGGGATCATGACCTGAGCCAAAGGCAGACACTTAACCAACTGAGCCACCCAGGTGCCCCTATTCTTTTACTCTTTTAATCACCAAATCTTTCTCATAGGTCTTGTTATCTGGCGGTAGAAGTTCTTCTTATGCTGTGTTCTTTTTCTTTTTTAAATCATCTTGAGTATTCTTACCTTTTACATTTCTTTACGAATTTTTTAGAATCAATTTTGAAAACAAAAATAAAAATCCTTGTTAAAACCCTCATTGGAATTGCACTGAATCTAGAGATTAATCTGGAGACAATAGACATCTTTACAATATTGAGTCTTTTAATCCATGAATAAAATCAGCTAACTATAACTACAGTAATATTATGTTACAACACTCTCAAAATTCTGTGGGTTAAAAAAACAAAACAAAATGGTAATTGATTCTCTCAGATGCACTGGTTTGTTGGGGATGCTATGATCACTGGAGTGGCTCATTACCACATTAGTCTGCTCCATATGTCTCTTCATTTTCCTGACTGCTCTACATGGCTCTCATTCTCTGGGGACTAGTAGGCAGACCAGGGCTTGGCCTTCTCATATCATAGCAGAATTGCAAAAGTACAAGGCCAAATGCACAAGTATATTCCATGCCACCACTTGAAATCCATCTCCTAATATCAGGTTGGCCCAAATAAGTCATTTGGCTGAGCCCAAAGTTTGGGGTCAGGAAGTATGATCCACAATTGGTGGGAGTACTGCAAAGTAAATAGCAAAGGACTTTGGCATCAGGATGGATGAGTAATTGGGCTTTGTCTAGGAAATGCATCACTCCAGGCAAGCTGAGAATTCTGTTTCTCTGACTAGTACTTGGTGTTGTCAAAGCTGCAAAATTCTTCGTGTACCAAATGTTTCAACCTTCTTTTCAGTCCTTGCTATACCTCTGAATCTTTGTTTCACAAATAGAGAGGAAGAGTTCATGTTTCCTCAGCTCTGCTCTACTTTATCACAAGAATCCTAAAAATTGTAAAGTGAATGTACCAAGTTTTCCACATGTCCAACCTACTTTGTTTCTGCCTGCTGGCCTTATTCTCTTAGTTAGAGTCAAACTTAAGTTTTTTTTTTCTTTAAATTTTTATTGTTATGTTAATCACCATACATCATTAGTTTTCACACTCAAGTTTTTAAATTATTAAAATGGGACAAGGGACCTGGCATCCTCAGGCCTTCTTCATTTCCTGTCTACCTCCTCTCTGATTTAAGTGCTCCTTCACAAAACTTTCTCCTTAAAATATCACCTTCCTAGTTAAGTTTATTCCTAAGTATTTTATTATTTTTGGTGCAACTGTAAATGGGATTGTTTTCTTAATTTCTCTTTCTGCTGCTCCATTATTGGTGTATAGAAATGCAATGGATTTCTGTACATTGATTTTGTATTCTATGATCTTACTGAATTCATTTATAAATTCTAGTCGTTTTTTGGACAAGTTATTGGAAAATAGTTAAAGATTTACTTTTTTCTTACTGACTTGGATGCCTTTTATTTATTTTTGTTGTCTGGTTGCTGTGGCTATCCCTTCCAATACTATGTTGAGTAAAAGTTGTGAGAGTGGACATCCTTGTCTTTTTCCTGACCTTAGGGGGAAAAGCTCTCAGTTTTTCCCCATTGAAGATGATGTTAGCTGTGGATTTTTCATATAAGACATCTTGTTGAGGTATGTTGAGGTATGTTCCCTCTAACCCTATTTTGCTGAAGGTTTTTAACATGAATGGATGTTGTAACTTGTCAAATGATTTTTCTGCCTCTACTGAAATGATCATACGGTTTTTATTAACTTTTATTAACTTTGTATTACTGATGTGATGTATCACATTGATTTGCAGATATTGAACCGCACTTGCAACCAGGAATAAATCCCGTTTGATCATGGCAAAGGTTTTTTTTAAGGATTGTTGAATTCAGTTTCCTAGTATTTTGTTGAGAATTTTTTACAACGGTATTCATCACGGATATTGGCCTGTACTTCTCTTTTTTAGTGGTGTCTTTTTCTGGTTTTAATATCAGGGTAATGCTGGCCTTATAGAATGGATTTGGAAGTTTTCTTTCTGTATTTTTTGGAATAATTTAAGAAAAATAGGTATTAATTCTTCTTTAAATGTTTGATGGAATTCACCTGTAAAGTTATCTGATCCTGGACTTTTGTTGGGAGTTTTTTGATTACTGGTTCAATTTCTTTGCTCATTTTGGTCTGTTCAAATTTTCTATTTCTTCCTATTTCAGTTTTGGTGTAGTTTATATGTTTCAAGGAATTTATCCTTTTCTTCTAGGTATATCCATTTGTTAGCATGTAGTTTTTCATAATATTCTCTTACTGTATTTCTGTGGTGTTGGTTGTTATTTCTCCTCATTTGTGATTTTTTTAATTTGAGTTCTTTGTCTTTTTTTTTAATTTTATTTATTTATTCATGAGAGACGGAGAGAGAGAGGGAGAGAGAGAAGCAGAGGGAGAAGCAGGCTCCCAAGGAGCAGGGAGCCCGATGCGGGACTCGATCCCAGGACCCTGGGATCATGACTTGAGCCGAAGGCAGATGCTAAACCATCTGAGCCACCCAGGCACCCCTGTCTTTTTTTTTCTTGATAAGTCTGGCTACACGTTTATAAATTTTATTGATTTTTTTTTTTCAAAGTGCCAGCTCCTGGTTTCATTGATGTGTTCTACTGTTTTTTTGTTTGTTTAGTTTTTGTTTTTGTTTTTAGTTTCTATATCATTTGCTTCTGCTCTAATCTTAATATTTCATTCCTTCTGATGGTTTTAGGTTTTGTTTCTTGTTCTTTTTCTAGCTTCTTTAGGTACAGGTTAAGCTGTTTGCAATTTTGCTTGCTTCTTTAGGTAGGCCTGTATTGGTATAAACTTCCATCTTAGAGCTACTTTTCTGCATCCCATAGGTTTTGGACCATTGTGTTTTCATTTTCATTTTTTTCATTCCAAAGCAACAGAATACACATTCTTCTCTAGTGCCCATGGAACATTCTCCAGAATTGATCACATCCTAGGTCACAAATCAGGTCTCAACCAGTTACCAAAAGATTGGGATCATTTCCTGCATATTTTCAGACCATAATGCTTTGAAACTAGAACTCATTCACAAGAGGAAAGTCAGAAAGAACTCAAGTACATGGAGGCTAAAAAGCATCCTACTAAAGAATGAATGGGTCAACCAGGAAATTAAAGAAGAATTAAAAAAAATTCATGGAAACAAATGAAAATGAAAACACAACTGTTCAAAATCTTTGGGATGTAGCAAAGGCAGCATTAAGAGGAAAGTATATAGCAATACAAGCCTTTCTGAAGAAACAAGAAAGGTCTCAAATACACAACCTAACCCTACACCTAAAGGAGCTGGAGAAAGAACAGCACATAAAGCCTAAACCCAGAAGGAGAAGAGAAATCATAAAGATCAGAGCAGAATTCAATGAAATAGAAACCAAAAGAACAGTAGAATAGATCAACGAAACTAGGAGCTAGTTCTTTGAAAGAATTAACAAGATTGATAAACCGCTGGTCAGACTTATCAAAATGAAAAGAGAAATGACCTAAATAAATAAAATTATGAATGAAAGAGGAGAGATCACAACCAACACCAAAGAAATACAAACAATTATAAGAACATATTATGAGCAACTATAGCCCAGCAAATTAGATAACCTGGAAGAAATGGATGCATTCCTAGAGATGTCTCAACTACCAAAACTGAACCAGGAAGAAATAGAAAACCTGAACAGACCTATAACCACAAAGGAAATTGAAGCAGTCATTAAAACTCTCCCAACAAACAAAAGCCCAGGGCCAGATGGCTTCCCAGGGGAATTCTACCAAACATTTAAAGAAGAATTAATACCTATTCTTCTGAAACTGTTCCAAAAAATAGAAATGGAAGGAGAACTTCCAAACCTGTTTTATGAGGCCAACATTACCTTGATCCCCAAACCAGACAAAGACACCATCTCAAAAGAGAATTACAGATGAATATCCTTGATGAATATGGATGCAAAAATTCTCACCAAAATACTAGCCAATAGGATCCAAGAGTACATTAAAAGGCTTATTCACCACGACCAAGTGGGATTTATCCCTGGGCTGCAAGGTTGGTTCAACATCCGCAAATCAATCAACGTGATACAATACATTAACAAAAGAAAGAACAAGAATCATATGATCCTCTCAATAGATGCAGAAAAAGCATTTGACAAAGTACAGCATCCTTTCTTGATCAAAACTCTTCAGAGTAGAGGGATAGAGGGCACATACCTCTATATCATAAAATCCATCTATGAAAAACCTACAGGATATATCATTCTCAATGGTGAAAAGCTGAGAGCTTTTCCCCTAAGGTCAGGAACGCGGCAGGGATGTCCACTATCACCACTGCTATTCAACATAGTATTAGAAGTCCTAGCCACAGCAATCAGACAACAAAAAGAAATCAAAGGCATCCAAATCGGCAAAGAGGAAGTCAAACTCTCACTCTTTGCAGATGATATGATACTTTACGAGGAAAACCCAAAAGACTCCACCCCAAAACTGCTAGAACTCATACAGGAATTCAGTAAAGTAGCAGGATATAAAATCAATGCACAGAAATCAGAGGCATTCCTATACATCAACAACAAGACAGAAAGAGACAAATTAAGGAGTCCATCCCATTTACAATTGCACCCAAAACCATAAGATACCTAGGAATAAATCTAACCAAGGAGGCAAAGGATCTGTACTCAGAAAACTATAAAATACTCATGAAAGAAATTGAAGAAGACACAAAGAAATGGAAAAATGTTCCATGCTCATGGATTTGAAGAACAAATATTGTGAAGATGTCAATGCTACCTAGAGCAATCTACACATTCAGTGCAATCCCCATCAAAATACCATCCACTTTTTTCAAAGAAATGGAATAAATAATCCTAAAATTTGTATGGAACCAGAAGAGACCCGAATAGCCAGAGGAATCTTGAAAAAGCAAAGCCAAGCCGGTGGCATCACAATTCCGGACTTCCAGCTCTATTACAAAGCTGTCATCCTCAAGACAGTATCGTACTGGCACAAAATCAGGCACATAGATCAATGGAACAGAATAGAGAGCCCAGAAATGGACCCTCAACTCTAGGGTCAAATAATCTTTGACAAAGCAGGAAAGAATGTCCAATGGCAAAAAGACAGTCTCTTCAACAAATGGTGTTGGGAAAATTGGATAGCCACATGCAGAAGAATGAAACTGGACCATTTCCTTACACCACACACAAAAATAGACTCCAAATGGTTGAAAGACCTAAACGTGAGACAGGAGTCCATCAAAATCCTAAAGGAGAACACAGGCAGCAACCTCTTCGACCTCAGCCGCAGCAACTTCTTCCTAGAAACATCGCCAAAGGCTAGGGAAGCAAGGGCAAAGATGAACTATTGGGACTTCATCAAGATAAAAAGCTTTTGCACAGCAAAAGAAACAGTCCACAAAACCAAAAGACAACCAACAGAATGGGAGAAGATATTTGCAGATGACAGATAAAGGGCTTGTATACAAAATCTATAAAGAACTTATCAAACTCAACACCCAAAGAACAAATAATCCAATCAAGAAATGGGCAGAAGACATGAGCAGACATTTTTCCAAAGAAGACATCCAAATGGCCAACAGACACAAGAAAAAGTGCTCAGCATCGCTCGGCATCAGGGAAATCCAAGTCAAGACCTCAATGTGATACCACCTCACACCAGTCAAAATGGCTAAAATTAACAATTCAGGAAATGACAGATGTTGGCAGGGATGCGGAGAAAGGGGAACCCTCCTACACTGTTGGTGGGAATGCAAGCTGGTGCAGCCACTCTGGAAAACAGTATGGAGGCTCCTCAAACAGTTGAAAATAGAACTACCATACGATCCAGCAATTGCACTACTGGGTATTTACCCCAAAGATACAAATGTAGGGATCCGAAGGGGTACATGCACCCTGATTTTTATAGCAGCAACGTCCGCAATAGCCAAACTATGGAAAGAGCCAAGATGTCCATCGACAGATGAATGGATAAATTAGAAGTGGTATATATACACAATGGAATATTATGGAGCCATCAAAAGGAAGGAGATCTTGCCATTTGCAACAACGTGAATGTAACTGGAGGGTAATATGCTGAGTGAAATAAGTCAATCAGAGAAAGACATGTATCATATGACCTCACTGATATGAGGAATTCTTAATCTCAGGAAACAAACTGAGGGTTGCTGGAGTGGGGATGGGGTCGGAGGGATGGGGTGGCTGGGTGATAGACATTGGGGAGGGTACGTGCTATGGTGAGTGCTGTGAATTGTGCAAGACTGTTGAATCACAGATCTGTACCTCTGGAACAAATAATGCAATATATGTTAAGAATAAAAAGAAGAAGAAGATAGCAGGAGGGGAAGAATGAAGGGGAGTAAGTTGGAGGGGGAGACGAACCATGAGAGATGATGGACTCTGAAAAAGAAAGTGAGGGTTCTAGAGGGGAGGGGGGTGGGAAGATGGGTTAGCCTGGTGATGGGTATTAAAGAGGGCACATTCTGCGTGGAGCCCTGGGTGTTATGCACAATCAATGAATCATGGAACCCTACATCAAAAGCTAAAGATGTAATGTATGGTGATTAACATAACAATTAAAAATTAAAAAAGAAAGAATGTAGCAGGAAGGGATAAATGAAGGGGGAGAAGCCGGAGGGGGAGGAATCATGAGAGACTATGGACTCTGAAAAACAAACTGAGCGTTCTAGAGGGGAGAGGGCTGGTGGGATGGGTTAGCCTGGTGATGGGTATTAAAGAGGGCACGTTCTGCATGGAGCACTGGGTGTTATACACAAACAGTGAATCATGGAACACTACATCACAAACTAATGATATAATGTATGGTGATTAGCATAACATAATAATAAAAAAAATGTAATGACTTTATGAAGAGTTCCTTGAGTGCCTTGTAGTGCAGTGCCCCTGTTCACCAGAATCTGGCACTTCTGTAGAGTATCCTATGTGTGTTGCTTGAGCCATTTTTCCTTTCTGTGCAGTCATCTGCACTGACTCTGTCTGTTTGGTCTGTGCTTGCTCTCTGTGGTATTAGTGGGACCCAGGCCAACCAGCTTTGAGGGGGCATGCCCACTGGGGAACCTGGGAGTGGGTTGGCGGTGGTAACAAAATTTGTACTGGGCCACAAGTCCTATGTCAGATCCTCTGAAGCCCTGCAGTAGCTGGGGCCTGCATGCCTGGGTGGCTGGGGATGCCTGGCTGGGTGTGGCAGGGCCCAGCACACAACTGAGTATCTGAAGGCAGCTGGGAGGCGAGCAGTGATAGCTCTGTGCCTGATGGCCGGGCCTGGTATATGCATTTGCCCTGAGCCCAGGGCACAGGCTAGCAGGCTTGGAGTGGGCGAGTCCTTAGGGGATGGTACACACTGGTACATGTCCTCAGGGGATGGTACACACTGGGCATGGTACACACTGCTAGCAGGTTAGGTAACAAGTGTCTATGGAGCCCTGCCTCCTGGAGGTCGCTCTGTGTTATGTTTTGGGGTAGGGGAGGAAAATGTCTCCTGACACCTCCTTCATTTTCACAGAAGCCCCCCAAACACTCCAAAATCAGTATCATTTTTATAATGCCTTTCTGTACAGGCTGCTGTCTCTTTAAGGGCAGCAACCCAACGATCACTTATCCTTCCAGCTTGCCCAGTGAATTTTAAAGCTCCAGGTTCCAAATCCCACCAAAACCATATACTCTGGTTTTTCTTAAAGGTAAATATTATGGGGAGTAATCTTCCCCATGTGGGCTTCCTCGTGTGAGAGTCTGTTTCTCTGCCCTCTCCAAACATGTAGCTCCCTCCCTCCTGCAGGCAACCTCCCTCTGCCATTCTGACCTTCTTCAACTTTTCAGATGCAGCAGCTTTTCTAGATTTAGCTGCAGTGTTTGTTCTGCCTGGCGTTGGATAGCTCTTTGGTTTATTGACATGGATGTGGAGGATATCTAATTGAAAACATGGGGTGAGGAGAGCTCAGGGTCCCCCTATTCCACCATCTTCCCCCAAACTCTGACAGTGAATTTTTTACAAGGGGATGCACAGTACAAATTTTCTCAATAATTTGCTAGTGAAACTTAGTCATATCACACATAGTTAAACAGATATGGGGCTTGAATTTTCAGTAGATATTGGAAAGATTTTTCATGAATTGATGGAAGCTTGACTCATATTGTCTAAGGCTCTCTCCACGGAGAGTTCCTCTTACACTGCTCTCTTCCTTCTGTCAGATTTTAAAGTCTCTACTTAATAACAAGGTAGTTATTGGTGGAGATTTAATAACCTTTTAGTCATTTCCTTTTATTTTTTGGCACATTTTAATAAAATTGAAGTAGAGTCTTTCAAAAATTTTATGAAATAAATGAAGAGATAAATTAATAAAATACCCTCTGGGTTATTAATCCTGAATGTTATTTGTGCTGCATATGTATACTGGGAAAAGGTTATATTGACAATATGAGATGAATATTTAAGAGAGAAATTTATCATTATCACCACAGCACCACAAGTATATGTACTTGTGTGTGTGTCTCATTTACACACATACATTATGTAGACCCATAATTGTAGTGAATATTTCATACTTTGTAACGTTTATGGATTCACATATTGTAGATTCTTGAAATTTATTTTATTTTTTTCTCCCATGCTGCTTTTTCTTAGGCTCTACCCTAGCCAGGCCTGTTGATTTTTAAAATTCTAAACTTCAGGGACCTGGTGTGGCGGGGACCTGCACTGATCCTCTGGGAAAGGGTCTCACTGTGCTGGGGCTGATGCGGATTTGACCCAGAAATGCAGTTATGCCAGAGCACATGGGCATGGGATTTGAAGCAAGCAGGCTAAACAGCCAGTATTCCTATTAGCGGCTCTCAGCAGGTGTCTCTGTACCTATGCTTGGGTTGTGGGGAGGGAAATGGTGTCCCCTGGTTCTTTTGTCTCCAGAGACACAATGCCACCTCTCACAGATGTGCTGCAAAAATTAGAAACAGTCTCTCCCTGGGCCCCTTAGGCGATCCTCAGATTGCACAGTCTGCCCCAGGGGTGTTTCCCTGAGTAGGGCAGTGTCCTCAGGTCTCTATCCCATTCAAGCCCAGGGACATCTAATACTGCAGTCTTTGAGCCATGCTAGTTGCAAAAACTCACGTAAGTCAGCCCTTCTTGTTTCCCCAGCCAGTGGTTTTGGGGAAGTGTTCTCCTTGTGCGTATCCCTGTGCATCCCACTCTCTCATCTTTCTTCGTGACCAGGGCTCCCTATCCTTTACAGCACCCACAATCTTATTCTCCCTGCCCCAAAACCACACCTCTGTACTTCCTACCTTCCTTGATATGGGTTCTTCTCTCCTTCTAGTTGTGCAGTTTGTTCCATCAGTCCTCAGGTCAATTTCTTGGGTATTTAGAATAATTTGATAGTTATCTAGCTGTGTTTGAGGGACAAGGCAAACCTAGGGTCCTCCTACTTTGCTGCCATCTTAGCTCCCCTTCCTCTCCTGAGATATGTTTCAATGTCAATTTTATACTTTATTGATTGATTAGATTGGCCAAAGTATGATTTAGTTAATATCCAACTGTTCTTTTTTAAATCGCATGCATTTTTATTTTTAAATACGATAATATTTTTTTATTTAATTTAATTTTATTATGTTAGTCACTATACATTACATCATTAGTTTTGGATGTACTGTTCCATGATTCATTGTTTGCATATAACACCCAGTGCTCCATGCAGAACGTGCCCTCTTTAATACCCATCACCAGGCTAACCCAGTCCCCCACCCCCTCCCCTCTAGAACCCTCAGTTTGTTTCTCAGAGTCCATAGTCTCTCATGGTTCATCTCCCCCTCCGATTCCCCCCTTCATCTTTCCCTTCCTTCTCCTAATGTCCTCCATGCTGTTCCTTATGTTCCACAAATAAGTGAAACCATATAATTGACTTTCTCTGCTTGACTTATTTCACTTAGCATCATCTCCTCCAGTCCCATCCATGTGGATGTAAAAGTTGGGTATTCATCCTTTCTGATGGCTGAGTAATATTCCATTGTATATATGGACCACATCTTCTTTATCCATTCATCTGTTGAAGGGCATCTCAGCTCCTTCCACAGTTTGGCTATTGCGGACATTTCTGCTATGAACATTGGGGTGCATATGGCCCTTCTTTTCACTACATCTGTGTCCTTGGGGTAAATACCAAGTAGTGCAATTGCTGGGTCATAGGGTAGCTCTATTTTTAATTTTTTGAGGCACCGCCACACTGTTTTCCAAAGTGGCTGTACCAACTTGCATTCCCACCAACAGTGTAAGAGGGTTCCCCTTTCTCCACAACCTCTCCAACATTTGTTGTTTCTTGCCTTGTCAATTTTTGCCATTCTAACTGGTGTAAGGTGGTATCTCAGTGTGGTTTTGATTTGAATTTCCCTGATGGCTAATGATGATGAACATTTTTTCATGTGTCTGTTAGCCATTTGCATGTCTGGATTTCTCAGGTATCTATATAAGTGAAATTTTCCAAATACCTAAGGTATATGCACTCTAGTGTCCACATTTTTTGTATTTCATCTATGTTAATATAGTTCTAAAATGTTTTGTGTTGCTTGATGCATCCTTAAAATGAGTATACTGGACATATTTTCTTGATAATTTCACACCTTTTAAGCAGCCATAAATTGTATAGGTTAGCAATTCTGTTCTGGTTTTTTTTTTTCCCCTCCCTTCTGCCTTTGTCAGGTTGCTATTTGTCTCTTTTGATGTGATTTTGATAATCCTATCCAGGGTGACCCATTTCCCTTTCTGTTTGTTTCTGATTTACTTTGAGCTAAAGGAATAGATAGAAGATCTTATTATGGTTGTACATTAGTAAGTGTCCATATGGCACTGACTGAGGCAAGCTTAAGGAGAAAATACCACAAGATATTTGTCACTATTTTTCAGATGACCTTTTTGACTCATGTTCAGAGAATGCTCTAAAAAAAGCCTTGAAGAAGTGAGTTTTATGCCCTGATAGATGTTTTTGAAATGGCTTTTTTAAAAAAGATTTGCATGGATTCTGGGTTCAGTTTGCCCTTTAATAATCATTATACATCTGTATACATTATACAGGCACACGATACAGCTGTGTCTCTAGTGTGCACAGCTAAACTGTAACATTTCTTCTATTAGCACAACGTCTTTATAGGAAAATTAACAAGATGCTGTTTGAGAAGATTCTTGGTTCTGTGGGTATTAAAAACCTAATTACTATTCTTACATGGTCATGGGCCAAGCAATTTCCAAGGAAATCCATGGTACACTTTGATTGTAAAACACTCTTCAAATTGACTGCAACTCACATTTGATGCATTTTCTTCTGTCCTTTGTATGACAATTCCAGAAGTGAGATATCACTAACATAAATATTTCCACCATGTTAGCCTAATGATACCTTGGCTTTAACAAGATAAAAGGTATTCCATAAACTTATTTAATACAATAAATATTTAGGTTTTAAAAAATGGTTATAATGGACGTATATAAGACTTTATCTACTAAAAGTCAGAAACATATTTTTTCTCTATTCAGACACTGATTTTTTTTTAAAGATTTTATTTATTTATTTGAGAAAGAGAGAGAATGAGAGAAAGCATGAGAGGGAAGAGGGTCAGAGGGAGAAGCAGACTCCCTGCTGAGCAGGAAGCCCGATGTGGGACTGGATCCCGGGACTCCAGGATCATGACCTGAGCCGAAGGCAGTCGCTTAACCAACTGAGCCACCCAGGCACCCTAGTCAGACACTGATTTAATGTAGTATCTTTTGTTTGCTATTAAGCAGAATAGGTAGATTGCTATTCTGATTCTGAAAATCAGATTGATAGATTTACCAAACTATGATACTTCATATTTCCTTGAACTTGAGAATATTTGTGAATAACTATTTAGAATGTTTCAAAAGTTTTTCAAATAAAAAAAATATGTGAACAGAAAACACTGAATACATTAATATCTCATTGACATAAGGAAGTCATTACTCTAGATGTAGCTATGTAAGGTCGCCCACCAAAAAAAGGGCTTTTGCTTGGCCTGGGGCTGGAGGGAGAGAAAGGAACGAAGTCAGTTTACCTTCCTAGATGACCCAAAATGAAGACCACAACTTAAAAATTATAGCTTCTTCATATTTTAACACCTTTCCTAAGACTGAAAACCGGAGAATCAAGATAAGTGGAGTGAAGAATAGCCTCACACCAATTAGCTTTGGCTCTAAATCCAGGGTAAGACTAAGGGTCTGTGGTTATTTTTGGTGACCCTCTTCCCACTCTAGTTGTCCTCACTTCCACCAGGATGTCCAGGAAAATCCTTAACTTACCAGTCTTCATTATCTCCAGTGCTGAGCCCCACCTGGTCTTACTCTCCCCAGACACCTCAAAACTTCAGATCTTTCTTTTTATCTTCTCCTTTACTTGTACCTTACTCATAGCCCATCTTCTTTAGCGAAGGTCATTAAAGTGGATGGACATGAGGTAATCCATGAATTTCCTGAAATTGTATTAAATTGTGTGTGCACACGTGTGCAGTGTGGTGTGTGCCTGTGAATATGTCTATTATTCTAAGAAATTGTTCCTACTGTTAATCAGATTTCAAAGAAAACTATAGTGATGAAATGATTGAGATACCCTCTTAGATGACAGCCAAGTATCATGTGATATGTTAGAGATCAACAAACTGGCATTTAATGAGGGCCTTGAGCAAGAAATCTCTTAAATGTGAGATATCTAATAAGCTGGAAGTGTGCAGATGTTCTTCCAACTGGAAGACATTTACTTCTTATCCACTGCTTTGATTCAACTAATGTAAAATACAGAAAATTCATTAAAAATGGCGGAATGCAATGCTAAGAAAAGGGACAGTGAAATTGTGTTTATTATGCCTGGAGGCAATTTCATTTGAATGACAATATAGCAGTGTACTCAAAGGGCTCAAAACAAAGTTTATGCCATTGGAAACTTTCTACTTCTGGAAATGCCTTTTAAAGAAAAACTCAGATACGTAAAAGGAAATATTTATAAGAATTTGTTAATTTAGGCATTATTCATAGAATAGATGGAATTTAAGTATGCGATAAGAGGAAAATGTTTAATTATATTAAGGTCTATAAATTATGAGATGTTAAAATAATAATTATGAAACCTTCACAGTAATATGAGGATTGTAGGTAAGATTATAAGTAAAATATGAGGGATTTTGAAGTTGAGTTTATCATTCTCTTAAGTTATCCATCGCCATTACAAGTAACTGATTCACAACCTATAGTCCTTAAATTCTCTGTGTATTCCTTACTATGGCTTGGTGGTAGTCAACTGGATTCCCCAAACCTGGACTTTAAAGGGCATTTTATGTCAGCTAACCCTAGATATCAATCTAATTACTCATCTTGTTTTTTCTTTTTTTTTTTAATATTAGCTGGATTTTTTTAAAGATCAGATATTCTTCACACTTCAAGCAAAAATAAAGGAAAAATCTTACACATAGAACCTCAACAAACATTTTAATTTGCTTATATCCATGAATAAGAATGATAAAAATGGATCAAAATATAAACCAGTAAATTGTATCAATTCTGAAAAAAAACTAAAAAGAAAAAAATTCACTAGAGGATATATGGGGAATTTCTCAAAGTTGTCTTTACATTTTTATGCTTCCTGAAGGATGAGAAGTAAACAAAACTGTTTGTTTATGAACTGCATTTACCATGATAAGAAAGCACTGCTCATCTGACAGCTAGAATGAATCATTTAGCTATTGGTTGTTAAACATTGTCTCACAGGTAAGATAAATAAGGTGAGCAGTAATAATTAGAATCCTGCTTCTAATGAATGTGTCCTAAGGATAAATAAAGCAGAAAAAAATACATTAAAAAAAAAAACTCTAATAGTGTTTGCTATAATAGACTTGGGGAGATGGACCAAGGTGGTACAGACCTAGTGCTGCAAGTGGGGAAGATAAGGGGTAAGGTGGGGAACTGATGAGTAGGAACTTTCTGCTAAATTAGATATGACACTTTTTTGACTTTCTATTGAACAGCCCAAGTACACAGAAATAAGGCATAGTGGAAGTAAAAGTTAAATTACATCTGTCTCCAGCCACCTCATCTTCACAGAGAATAGCTGGTACAGAGAATTATGTGTAAGGATAAACTCTTGATGCCACTGCAACCTCCTCTGCCCAGTATAACTGATAAACATGCCTCCTGACCTGTTTGAGTGACATTTTAGGGTGTTCAAACAAATAGGAATGTTAAGTGAGTTAAGTATTTTTTTCTGCCCTTAATTTTATGTCCAAAACACTTTACTTTTGCTCTACCATACCCCTAATTAAATTGTAATTTTCGGGCGCCTGGGTGGCTCAGTTGGTTAAAAGACTGCCTTCGGCTCAGGTCATGATCCTCGAGTCCCCGGATAGAGTCCCGCATCGGGCTCCCTGCTCAGCGGGGAGTCTGCTTCTCCCTCTGACCCTCTTCCCTCTCGTGCTCTCTATCTCTCATTCTCTCTCTCTCTCAAATAAACAAATAAAATCTTTAAAAAAAATTGTAATTTTCTTTCCTATAAGTTCAAGTTAGACATGCATAAGAACAGCTGCTCTTCAGGAAGTATACATCACCATCTGGGCTCAGGTGAACAGTTCACCTGGTTTCCTTGAGTGTGAGTGTGAGTGTGTGGCTTTACTGAGCTGTTGGATTTCCTGACTCTGGACATTTATTTAAATATAAAAAATAACCTCTATTTAATTAAGCCACTTAGACATACTTTCTATTACTTACATTCATATAAGATAAACTATTCTAAAAAGATGTTTCAAAAAAAAAAAAGCTTCTTTATAATTTCTAGATCTTACATTGGAAAGATTTTGTCATTCAAAGAACCCCACACCTGCCAAGATCCCCACTGGAAGAAATCTATCAAGGAGAAAGTAGCCTTTTCTGAAGCCAAATATTTTAGATACCATCAATAAATATGTATGAAGAAAGCATTGAGATTGTGGCAATACTCAGTCATAACAAAACACAAGGTCACCACCCTCAGCATTTATAACTAAATGAGAGCCTGAGGGAACACAAAGCAAATTGTGTATTTTATGTGCAAGATTGCAGACAGTCACAGAGCCTGTAAACGTGGATGGGAGTGGGGAAAATCTGGTTGCAATTAAGTTAGTATAAAAGGTGCTGGTTAGAATTCTTCTTGAGGGAAAGGAAAGTATATAAGATCAAAGTGTTTCCTTGGAAGAGTTTTGCTATGGCATGCCAATTCCATAATAATGCTTTTGGATACCACAGGCTGGAGAAGATATTGCTTAGAATTAAAATTAAAAAATCAAAAAAGATGTAGTTTGGACTCTTTACACATTCATTCATGCCAAATTGTGAAATCCTGAGACTCTTACAAATCTTTGAGAGAATTTATTATTCTATTTTTTCAAAGTAAATTAAAACTCTCCATTAGCATATATAGACACAGAGGCAGTGTTTAAAGTATCATTTTTTAATCTACTAAATCATATTTTATTAAAGATCTTGATTTCTTGCCCCAACAAATAAGAAATACAGCTAAAGTATCATAGTCTGATCAAAAGGAAAACTGTCTGATATATATAGATGCCAATAATGCCCATATTTTCATGTCAGCAAGATGGAATCCTGCACGGAGTAAGTGTAGTGACAGAAATAGTCATATCTTAAAGTTTCTTCTTCTCCAAATACTGAATAAATTGCCATCCTTTTAATTGCACTGGATAGTAAAGATACCTGATTTCATGATTGTTGTGGTATCAAAAACCTTAAGAAAAATTCTTTTGGAAAAGATTGCATAAACTTAACAAAAGAGGTAAAAGACCTGTACTCTGAGACTATAAAACATTAATGGAAGAAAATGACTTGGAAGAACAATTATAGTTAAAATGCCCATACTACCCAAACCAGGTAGTTTAATGCAATTCCTATCAAAATATTAACAGCATTTTTCACAGAACTAGAATAACAATCTTAAAATTTGTATGAAACCAAGAAATACCCTGAATAGCCAAAGCAATCTTGAAAAAGAAAAACAAAACTGGAAGAATCACAATTCCTGAATTCAGGTCATGTTACAAAGCTGTAGTAATCAAAACAGTATGGCACTGGCACAAAAATAGACACATAGATCAGTGGAACAGAATAGAGAACCCAAAAATCCACGGTTATATGGTCAATTAATTTTTGACAAAGAAGAAAAGAATATTAAATGGAAAAAGACAGTCTCTTCAACAAATGGTGTTGGGAAACTGGACAGCTACCTGTAAAAGAATGAAAGTGGACCACTTTCTTACACCATGCACAAGCATAAGCTCAAAATGGATTAAAGACCTAAATGTGAGACCTGAAACCATAAAAAAATCCTAGAATAAGCACAGGCAGGAATTTCTTTGATATCAGCTATAATATTTTTCTAGATATGTTTACTGAAGCAAGGAAAACAAAAGCCAAATAAACTTTTGGAACATCATCAAAATAAAAACTTCTGCACAGTGAAGGAAACAATAAAACTAAAAGGCAACCTACTGAATGGGAGGAGATATTTGCAGATGGCCAACAGACACATGAAAGATGCTCAACATCACTTATCAGGGAAGTGCAAATCAAAACTACGATGACTTAAGTGGATAAAATCAATACCTACATTAAAAAACACAAGAAATGACAAGTGTTGGTAAGAATGTGGAGAAAAAGAAAACCTCATGCACTAGTTGGTGGGAATGCAAACTGGTTCAGCCATTCTGGAAAACATTATGGAGATTCCTAAAAAACAAACAAACAAACAAACAAACAGAACTACCCTACGATCTGGTAATCACACTACTGGGTATTTATTCAAATAATACGAAAACCCTAATCCAAAAGGATACATACACCCCTGTGTTTATTGTAGCATTATTTGCAATAGCCAAATTATGGAAGCAGCCTGAATCCTTCAATAGACAAATGGATAATGAATGGATAATATATATTTTATACATATAATGGAATATTATTCAGTCATAAAAAAGAATGAAATCTTGCCATTTGCAACAACATGGATGGAGCTAGAGAATATAATGCTAACCGACCAAATAACCTATGGTTTTTGTCTTTCTCTGACTGACTTATTTCATAGGCTTTCACTCATTTATGGAACTTAAGAAACCAAACAAAGGAAAAGAGAGACAGACAAACCAAGAAATAGATGCTTAACTATAGAGAACAAACTGATGGTTACCAGAGGGGAGGAGAGTAGAGGAATGGGTGAAATAGGTGAAGGGGATTAAGAATACATTTATCAGAGGTGCCTGGGTGGCTCAGTAGGTTAAGCATCTGCCTTTGACTCAGGTCATGATACCAGGTTCCTGGGATCAAGCCCCATGTCAGGGTCCCTGCTCCATGGGGAGTCTGTGTGTGTCTCTCTCTCTGCCCTCCCCAGCCCCCCGACTCATTCTCTCTTTCTCTCTTTCTCTCTCTCTCAAATAAAATAAAATCTTAAATACATTTATCATGATGAGCACTGAATGATGTATAGAATTGTTGAATCACTATACTAATATGCTAATATAGTATATTATACTATATATACATGTATACTAATATAGGTATATTAGTGAAATAGTGACAATCCAATATTGTGATTTAAACAGGATATTGTGTGCACCGTATAATTGAGTCAATTAGAATCTTTTGTGCCATTGTGCTGACCCAAGGCATGAGAAAACCTTCTGTGACCATGTTTTAAAAAAGTCAATAGTAAAACAATATTACAATTTATCATATCCTTTAAAAGACTCTTAACTATGTAAATTTAAACTGAATGATGGATAAAAAGGTTCTATTAGCCTCACTAATATGAGGAATTCTTAATCTCAGGAAACAAACTGAGGGTTGCTGGAGTGGTGCGGGGTGAGAGGGATGGGGTGGCTGGGTGATAGACATTGGGGAGGGTATGTGCTATGGTGAGCGCTGTGAATTGTGCAAGACTGTTGAATCACAGATCTGTACCTCTGAAACAAATAATACGTTATATGTTTAAAAAAAAGATAGCAGGAGGGGAAGAATGAAGGGGCGAAATCGGAGGGGGAGATGAACTTTGAGAGACAATGGACTCTGAAAAACAAACTGAGGTTTCTAGAGGGGAGGGGGGTGGGAGGATGGGTTAGTCTGGTGATGGGTATTAGGGAGGGCACGTTCTGCATGGAGCACTGGGTGTTATGCACAAACAATGAATCATGGAACACTACATCAAAAACTAATGATGTAATGTATGGTGATTAACATAATAAAAAAAGAATTATTTAAAATTACTCTGTGGGCAATAAAATGAAATACTCTGGATATTGTTAGTCATTGTTGGATATTTAATCATACACTCTGCAGTCAAATGTATCCTCACTAAGAAATGTCAGCAGTGGAAAATTTCTGTGGATTAAAATTGAAATCTGTAACAAATTGAGTTGATGAATGAAAGCTGTAAGAAAATATAAACTTGAAGACAATTTAAATATAAAGCAACAGATAATCCCTTTTTTGTAGAAAAATCTTTTTTCAATGCTTTTATATGCAAAATCGGTAATAAATCCTATTATTTTTTTTTCCTCTAACATTAATTTTAATTACCAAATAAAATGCATTTATCATAGAAAAATATATAGGGATAATTTGAAGGTTAAAAAAAAGCAGTCTCATCATTCAGAGAGAACAACTATTGATATCAATATTGATATTTGCTCTCTTTCCTATTTATATTGTTTTATGCAAAATGTTTTAAACATTAAGAACCTATTGAGTTTTTTTTGTTTTCTACATATGCTTTGAAAGAACTTTTTCTCTAAAATCTATCATTCATAAGACCTTTTAGTGCTGTTGTGTTTTTTTCTTACATCTAAATCTTAATTTCATTAGAAATGTATTTATGAGGTAGTGATGTAATATTTTATTACAAATACTTAAATAAGTTTCCATAGTGTCATTTATGTTATCACATCATTGATTAGTATATACAAATGCACTTTGGTTTATTTCAGGATTTTCTATCATTTCCACTGATCAGAGATTATTTTAATTAATTATATATAATTAATTATTATTTTCCAGTATAGTTCGTATTTGGTAATATGTGGTAGGAGAGATTTCTTCACATTCTCTTTAAACAAAAAAAATTCAGGTTTCTTAACACATCTTGGTAGGAATGCCTCTTGTGAACATTTCGAATCACACAACTGGAGGATTTGACAGAGGACAAATAGAAGCTATATCTTAGGGGCATTGCTGTTAAAAACAAAGAATATTTGGAGTTAAGTATTCATCAAGTTCACAACCGAAGATCCATCAAAACATTCGCGGAACTTGATACAATACCTTATCAGCTGAATGTGTGCTTTTTTAAAGTGACAGAACATTCTCAGTATCCAGTAGCATAGTGAGACTTTTAGCATAATGTATCTATAACATAATGCTCTTCAGGAAAATATTCATGGATGTGGAAGGAGGGATGCTGAAGAGGAATGGTCCATTGAGGAGTTCTAGTATTAAGATGTGGAAGCCATGTCCAAGGAGACCCTGAATACACATCGTCACTGGTCCAGACTCGCTGGGTCTCAATTCTGATGGAATGCTGGACCACCATTAGGGTAGCTGTTGCCCTAGCCCATACATTTATGAGGGATCATAACCCAAAATTTGTACACATGCATAATGCTGTATATAAGTTCCTCAAACATATAAGCCAAAATTGATTTATATTTTCTGTATTTTGCACAGAATTCCTAAAAGTAAAATAGAGGTCAGTAGAATAGATACTATGCTTGTTTGGGCTGAGCAATTCCATTCTGCCACCCAAATTTCCTGTAACCATGGTATCATGTCCCGAGGTGATTCATCAGGGCTACAATAATCTAGAGTATTTAGCTATTGAAAAACCTCAACCTTAATTCTAATCGTACCAAATGTTTTCTCTGTATAATATTTTAGAATAATTTCTACTCACACAGCAACTGAAAAATAAAACCATGCTTTTATTTAAGTTTTATTTTAAATTCCAGTTATTTAACATACAGTGTAATATTAGTTTCAGGTATGCAGTTTAGTGATTCAACACTTAAATACAACACCCTGTGCTCATCACAAGTGCACTTCTTAATCCCCATTATCTATTTAACCCACTGTCCCCTCACCTTCCCTCTGGTAACCATCAGTTTGTTCCTTACAGTTAAAAGTTGGTTTCTTGGTTTTCCTTTCCCTTTTGTTCCCCTATGATCATTTGTTTTGTTTCTTAACTTCCACATATGAGTGAAATCATGTGGTATTTGTCTTTCTCTGACTTATTTCACTGAGCATAATACTCTCTAGCTCCATCCATGTCATTGCAAAAGGCAAGATTTCGTTCTTTTTTTATGGCTGAATAGTATTCCATTGTATATACCACCCCTTCTTTATCCAGTCATCAGTCGATGGACATTTGGGCTCTTTTCATATTTAGCTATTGTGGACATTGGTGCTATAAACATCGGGATGCATGTATCCCTTTGAATTAAGTTTAATGCTTTTATGAGGCTAAACTTTTCTGGTAAAAGAAAGGAAAGAATGTGAATAAAATTAAATATTTTTTAATTAAATATTTTATAACCTATATTTTAATGTTGAACAGCAGGCAAGAAATCATAGAAAGTATTAACTAACAGAGGGTAGGGAGGGAAATATAGACAAAATAGATGATAGAAAGTTCTATGAATACAGGAGAAAATGATGAATATATGCTTAAAAATGTTTAGTATTTATCTTAAATTATTTTCATTTAGTTTATGGTACAAATTTCAATGTAAGATTAAATAGCTATTCTTTCTTTTTAAAGCTGGTTACAATGCCCTCACTCTATTTTAACTTGACCTCAGCCACTATTTGTCATCAGAAGACTGCCTATGTCTTTCCACCCTAAATGATGTCTCCATGGTGTGTAAGACATCATGGTTCTTGCCCCAGTCAAGTTTATTTTAATTAGTAAGTAAGCCCTGGAAAGCAAGAGTTCTCTCAGGCATGGTTACCTAAAATAGGAATGGGCAGTTGTTGGAGGGTGGCCAATAAAATTCTCACTTTCAGAATTTAGCAGGAGGGAGTAAGTTCTGGACTGATGGCAGCAATAGCTAAAGCTGGAAGAATGTAGTTTCCATAGACTCTATAAGAATGTATGAGTTAGCTCAAGTTATGAGAATTCATGAATTAGACCATTTTGTGAGAGTTGATGAGTTAGATCAAATTATAAGAATTTGTGGCTAAGTAAACTTGAAAAGGAAGAAGAAATTATGTTTATTATACAACAGAAGGTGAGGAAGCCACCAATTCATTGTGGGGAAATTAAACACAGAAAATCATAGAAAACAGTACATTGAAGAATTGTCTTAAATCTGGAATATTGGCTTAGTTCCAAAGTCAGGACTCTACTTCAACCCCTGGTTTTGTTGTTCTTGAGATTATCTCTTCTTCCAATTAAATTCTTTTTTTTTTTTAGATTTTATTTGTTTATTTGACAGAGAGATAGCATAAGTAGGCAGAGCAACAGGCAGAGGGAGAGGGAGAAGGCTCTCTGCTGAGCAGGGAGCCCAACATGGGGCTTGATCCCAGGACCCTGGGATCATGACCTGAGCCGAAGGCAGATGCTTAACTGACTGAGCCACCCAGGTGCCCCCTTCCAACTAAATTCTATAAGTGAGATTTGATTGGTCATCCTGGGGCAACTGCCCACTCAACTGATACTGTGGTAACAGAAACTTTTGAGCTAAGCAAGAAAATCTTTTCTTGCAAACAAAAAGTTTCTAAATAAAATAACTGGAAAGAAAGCCTACAAACTCAAATAGAGGTTTTGTATGTTTTTAAAATGAAATTTGCCATAGAAACCATTTTTTTCAGTTGCTTTTGCACAAAGAACACACAATCAAAATGTCAAGTCACTACAGAAGGAACCAATGGGAATGTTACAAATTCCATTTTAGCCACCTTCAGTTTCACATGATAGCAGGAAACCAAATGAGAGAAGCTGAGACCAGAGAGGGAAATTTTGAGTCTATTTTGAAGAAGCATTTTTGTGATTACTTTCGTATTGGTGAAGTACTTTTTGACCTACCCAAGAGTTGTGACCCATTTTTTCCAAATTTTTGCTTACAGATTTATTTTCACTAGTGCACTGATATTTTCCCTAAGGCCAGGCCTTTATCTTGTTGATTATATCATTAATATTTATAACCATCACCTTGTATTAGTGATTAACCAGCAGATGCTATGGATGAATGAATTGGTTTCTGAACATCCTTCAAGGTGTTAATGTGGGTTGGTGTCTTGCAAGGATCTTTGCTGACTACCATAGTCTCTTCCTTCTCTAGACTCTTATTAGTCTGAACCATATATGTAATCATAAATATATATTTTGTTTACATATTTTGTTCTAATTATGTTTCTACTTTCTACCAACAAAATTGTTAGATCCCTAAGGAAAAGGGACCACATCTTATAATTTTCTTGATTGTTAGTTGAATGATTGAAACTCTAATTGGGAACATTCAGTAAATTCTATCTCTTCCGTCCAAACTTTCTTAATTTTTCCAGGCTAAGCTGAATAAAATGATTGCCTACTTATTAGCTACCAAATCATTAAGATCACAATTGCATTTCTTTCTTTTGGGCTTGCTTTTTATCTCCTTGAGGGTGAATGTTTTAGAGAGTACCTCATTGGTTGTAATGGAGAAAACCAAACTATAAATAGTTTCAGGGGGAAAAAAAAAAAAGAATGTATTATAAGATCCTTAAATATCTCACCAGGCCCAAGGGAAGAAATGAGTTTGGACTTTAGGAACTGGAATTAAGACTGTTAAATTCTACAAAAATGTTAATTTATCTTACCCTGCATGCCTTCTGAATATCTTTCTCCCTTTAGATTGTTTTTTTCCTGTACTCTAATGTACATGGTGGAAATTTGGGTTTGGATCTCTCTGGAGCTTTAAATATAATGATCCCATTAACACAAAGTTTGATTTAGGGTGCCTCACCTAGGATCCAATCCAAAATTCCAAAAGAAGGGATTCACTGGCCCCAGTCAATCTTGTTGGGGAGAAAAATTTCTGTGCTCTTCAAGGGACCTTCTAGCTGGACTAAGAATCAAATTGATATGAGAGAGATAAACAGGAGAAAATCAAATTTAATAACATATGTACAGGGAATCCACACAGACATGGAAGTGCCCAAGGCAAAATGAGGTATGTTTTGTCATCCTACCCTAAGGAGGGGATAAGGGTCTGGGACTGCAGAGGGAATGAATGTACTTCACAGAGCAATAAGAAGAGCAGATATTTGGTAATTAGATGTTTGATCTGCCTTGCAGATGGGCCACTCAGATAAAATTCATCTATGCTAATAACCCTTATTCTGGGGGAGAAAAAAACAACTTAGATTCTTCTATGCAGGTAAGGGAGGGGGAAAGCTTCTCTTGAGACAATAGTCTTGATTGCCGTCAGCTTAGAATAATCTTTATGCCAAAGTGGCCATTTTAGGGCAGCCTGTCCTTGGGCCCTACAATCTCATTGACTCAATATATTATGGACTAGGGGCAGGATTATACTGTGACATGACTGTTTCCTCTGGAAGGTGTTCCCAGAAGCAGCGAACTTTGCTGAGCTTAAGAGAGAGAAAAAAATTAAAGCAACATAGAAGAAAAAAAAAATAGGGGATTTCCTGAAAAAGGAAATGCATCATAAAAATAATCAGCAGGTGAACAGCTGAAGGAAGTGAGAGATGCTGAGGTGACAAAATCAATCCCTGGCACAATCCATGGATTTTTATTTTGTCCTTGCCTTTTTTATCTATTAATTGGTTCTGACTTACCTCCCAGGTGAGACTGCATGAAAGCAAGGAGAAAATTTCTACTTTTTTCACAAACCCAAATTTCATTGTTCAGGTGGAGGAGGAAATACATTTTGACCTATTGAGAAATTTTAATTAATTTTGAAGAACAGTAATCACAGTGATGCAAACATGAAGGAAAGTATCAGACACATCCTCCCATGCTTAGGTAATGACTTTTCTTCCTATTTCACTGAGAAAAAGAAGTGATCAGAAGAGGATATACACAACTTCCCATCAGCAAATACTCACTTGTATCTAGTGTCACCATGTACTTAACCTCCCCTCCTGGGACATTGGATTGGATGCAATCTCTGTATTATAAATAAACCAGACTCTTAACTCAAAAACTAGATGCTACCCTCTCCAGCTTACTTTAAGGAAATGCTCTAGCAACTCTCCTCTCTTCTGCATCAGTGTTTCCTCGTTAGCAAACTGTTCCCCTCAGCATTCAAACGGATGTTTAAATACCCTTCCTGTTACCCACATCCTCCTTCAGCTTCTGTTCCCTTTCTTTGGTTCTATTATATAATAATGGAAGTTCAAAGTTACATAGCATTAACTCTGTCAGACATAGCTACAAGAGCTTCATATTTTAATTCTCTTAACTCATTTTGTTCCCTGATACTTTTTTTTTAAAGATTTTATTTACTTATTTGTCAGAGAGAGAGAGAGAGAACATAGGGCAGGGGGAGCAGAAGGCAAAGGGAGAAGCAGGCTCCGCACTGAGCAAGGAGCCCCGGGACTCCATCCCAGGACCCTGGGATCACGGTCTGAGCTGAAGGCAGATGCTTAACCGACTGAGCCACCCAGGCGCCCCCAGTTCCCTGATACTCTTATGAGAAAAGTTCATTTTACAGATGAGAAAAACAAGGCAAAAATGGAATGAATAATTTACTCAACATCACACAACTAGCAGGTGGTGGACACAGAATTTAAATCCTTCTATCCTGACTCCAAGTTTGTTCTCTTCTATATCATGCTACTTTTAAGCAAAATTCCTAGAAAAAGTTGTCTATCCTGGTTATCTCCAATATCTGTCTTTCTGGGCTTCTTAAGCCATGCCAATCAACCTTTGTCCCCAATACTCCATTGACATTGCTTTTTATTACCAATGACTTAAATGCTGAAAAATCCAGTGGTCAATACTCAGCCCTCATCTTTTGTGATCTCTCAACACTATTTAACACACCTGGTCACCTTCTCCTTTGGAAACTTCTTTTCATTTGGCCCCTCACATTTCCCATTAACCTAGTCTTATTCCTGTCACTGTCTGTTCCTCTCATCTCCCAGACCTCTGAAAGTCAAGTGCTTTGGTCCTTGAATCACTTCTCTATCCTCAGTGGCCACAATCAGTGTCATGACTTTAAAAACTATCTATTTATAAGTTGATGATGCCCAAATTTATATCTCTAGCTCATCTTTTTCACCAAGGTTATTTGGTAGTATATGTGCTAAATTCCATGCTTCATGTTTTCGGAGACTTTA
This sequence comes from Callorhinus ursinus, assembly GCF_003265705.2. Classification (NCBI taxonomy): domain Eukaryota; kingdom Metazoa; phylum Chordata; class Mammalia; order Carnivora; family Otariidae; genus Callorhinus; species Callorhinus ursinus. The sequence goes on along the minus strand of NW_027397063.1, from coordinate 31,501,443 downwards.
CAAAATAATGATTTGGAGAAATCATTTTATAAGTAAATGTCAGAGTTATTTATTTTTGTTACTTTGTGAAAATACATACCAGTGCAATATAGAGTTAGATTTTGAAATGTAATCCTTTAATGGACAATCAAAACTACTTATATACTCAAAATTATCAAGAAATAATCTTATCCTTAGTCAAAACAAATCAGAAAACTTACATACTTTGAAAAGAGCTCTTTTGTATAATAAATATGTATATATTTAATTATCCATATGTGGCATATGTAATTATTATAGATCATAAAAGCAATGTTACTAAACCCCAGGAAACCAAAAAAAAAAAAAACAAAAAACAAAACACAGAACAAGCAACTATAACTAAAAGATAATCAAGATTAAAAAATAAATTATAAACTTATGGAAATGAAAATCATACAGCCACATCTGCATGGAATATAGAAATGAAAATAAAGATACTATTTTATTTTTATTAAATAATTTTTATTTATTTATTTAAAATTCCAGTATAATTAACCTGCAGTGTTATTACTTTCAAGTGTACAATAAAATGATTCAACAATTCTACACATTACTCAGTGCTCATCATGATAAGTGTGCTCTTAATCTCCTTCACATATTTCACTCATCTCCCCATCTACCTCCCCTCCACCAACCACCAGTTTGTTCTCTATAATCAAGAGTCTGTCTTTCAGTTTGTCTGTTTTTTCTTTGTTCATTTGTTTTGTTTCTTAAATTCCCCATATGAATGAAAGCATATGGTATTTGTCTTTCTCTGGTTGACTTATTTCACTTAGTATTATACCTTCTAAATCCATCCATGTTGTAAATAACAAGATTTCATTCCTAATATGGCTGAGTAATGTCTTTATCCATTCAACTGATGGACACTAGGGCTGCTTCCATAATTTGGCTATGTAAATAATGTTGCAATAAATATAAGGGTGCATATACATCTTTAAATTAATGTTTTTGCATTCTTTGTGTAAATACCCAGTAGTGGAATTGCTGGATCATATGGTAATTCTATTTTAATTTTTTGAGGAACCTCTATACAGTTTGCCACAGTGACTGTACCAGTTTGCATTCCCACCAGTAGTGCACTAGGGTTCCATTTTGTCCATATCCTTGCCAACATTTGTTTTATTGTGTTTTTGATTTTAATTATTCTGACAGGTGTGAGGGGATATCTCATTATGGTTTTGATTTGTATTCTCCTGATAATTAGTGATGTTGAGCATCTTTTCATGTGTCTGTTGCCCATACGTATATCTTCTTTGGAGAAATGTTTATTAATGCCTCCTGCCCATTTTTTTAACTGGATTATTTGTTTTAATGTTGAGTTGTATAAGATCTTTATATATATTTGGATATTAATCCTTTATCAGATATGTCATTTGCATGTATCTTTTCTCAATCAGTACATTGTCTTTTAGTTTTGTTGATTGTTTCCTTCACTTTGCAAAAGTTTTTTTTTGTAAAGAATCTTATTTGTTTATTTATTTTTTAGAGAGAGAGAGAGAGAGAGAGAGTGAGCACATGCGTGGGAGGGAGGGGCAGAGGATGTAGGAGAGAGAAAATGCCAAACAGGTTCTTATCCCAGTGTAGAGCCCTACTCAGAGCTCAATCCCATGACCCTGAGATCATGACCTGAGCTGAAATCAAGAGTTGGACACTCAATCGACTGAGCCACCCAAGTGCCCCTGTGCAGAAGCTTTTTATTTTGATGTAGTCCCAATAGTTTATTTTTGCTTTTGTTTCCCTTGCCTCAGGAGACATATGTAGAGAACTGTTGCTATAGCCAATGTCAAGGAAATTACTGCCTGTGGTCTATTCTAGGATTTTTATGGTTTTAGGTCTTACATTTAGGTCTTTAATCCATTTTTAGTTTATTTTTGTGTATGGTACAAGAAAGTGGTCCAGTGTGCAGGTCTTTCACCTCCTTAGTTAAGTTTATTCCTAAGTATTTTGTTATTTTTGGTGCAATTGTAAATGGGATTGTTTTCTTAATTTCTCTTTCTGCTGCTTCATTATTAGTTTATAGAAATGTAATGAATTTCTGTATATTGATTTTATATCCTGGGACTTTACTGAACTCATTTATTCGTTCAAGGAGTTTTTTGGTGGAGTCCTTAGTGTTTTTTATATATACTATCATGTCATCTGCAAATAGTGAAAGTTTACTTCTTCCTTACCAAATTTGAATGCCTTTTATTTCTTTTGGTTGTCTGATTGCTGTGGCTAGGACTTCTAGTACTATGTTGAATAAAAGTGGTGAAAGTAGACATCCTTGTCTTGATCCTGATCTTAAGGGAAAAGCTCTCAGTTTTTCAGAGAGTATGATGTTTTTCATGTAAGGCCTTTATTACATTTATAGGTATATTAACTCTAATCCTACTTTGTTAGGATTTTTATCATGAATGGATGTTATATTTTGTTATACTTTGTCACATACCCTTTCTGCATCTATTGAAATGTTCATAAAGTTTTTATCTTTTCTCTTATTAATATGATGTATCATGTTGATTGATTTGTGAATATTGAACCACTCTTGCATCCCAGGAATAAATCTCACTTGATTGTGATGAATGTTTTTTTTTTTAAAGATTTATTTATTTATTTTAAGAGAGAGAGCAGGGAGAGGGAGTCTTAAGCAAGCTCTGTGCTGAGCATGGAGCCCAACTCAGGGCTCAATCTCATAACCCTGAGATCACAACCTGAGCCAAAACAAAAAGTCAGACACTTAACTGACTGCACCACCAGGCACCCCAATGAAGAACAATTTTTTAAATGCATTTTTGGATTCGGTTTGCTAGTATTTTTTTGGATCCGTGTTCATCAGGGATATATGCCAATAGTTATCATTTTTAAGTGGAGTCTTTGCCTAGTTTTGGTATCAGGGTAATGTTGGCCTCATAGAATGAATTTTGAAGTTTTCCTTCCTCTTCCATTTTTTGGAAGAGTTTAAGAATAGTATTAACTCTCTTATAAATGTTTGGTGGAATTCATCTGTGAAGCCATCTGGTCCTGGACTTTTGTTTGTTAGCAGTTTTTTGATTACTGATTCGAATTCATTTCTAGTAATTCTCTGTCAAATTTTCTAATTCTTCTTGATTCAGCTTTGGGAGGTTATATGTTTCTAGGAATTTTCCATTTCTTCCAGGTTGCCCAAGCTGTTGGCATTTAATTTTTCCTAATAGCTTCCTATAATTCTTTGTATTTTTGTTGTGTCAGTTGTTAATTCTCCTCTTTCATTTCTGATTTTGTTTGAGTTTCTCTCTCTCTCTCTCTCTCTCTCTCTCTTTCTCTCTCTCTAATGAGTCTGGTAGAGGTTTATCGAATTTGTTGATCTTTTCAAAGACCCAGCTACTGGTTTCATTCATCTGTTCTATTATTATAATAATGATGATATTATTATTAATTATTTTAGTTTCTATTTCACTTATTTCTGCTCTAATCTTTATTATTTCCTTCCTTCTGCTGTTTTGGGTTTTCTTTGTTCTTTTTCTAGCTCCTTTAGGTGTAGGGTTATGTTGTTTGAGATTTTTCTTGCTTCTTGCTGTAGGCTTGTATTGCTATAAACTTCCCTGTTAGAACAGCTTTTGCTGCATCCCAAAGATTTGGGACCATTGTGTTTTTACTTTCATTTGTCTCCATGTATTTCTTTATTTCCTCTTTGATTTCCTGGTTGACCCATTCACTGTTTAGTAGCATGTTATTTAACTTCCATGTATTTATGGTCTTTCAAGATTTTTTTCTTGTGGTCGATTTATACTTTCATGGCATTGTGGTTGGAAAAGATGCATGGTATGACTTCAGTCTTTTGAAATTTGTTGGGACTTCTTTTATGGCTTAATATGTGATCTTCTGGACAGTGTTCCGTGTACACTTGAAAAGAATGTGTATTCTGCCTTTTTAGAATGGGATGTTCTGAATATATCTTTTAGAACCAACTGGTCTGATGTTTCCTTCAAAGCCACTATTTCCTTATTGACTTTCTGTTTGGTTGATTGATCCATTTATGTAAGTGGTGGTTAAAGTCCTCTAGTACTGTTGTACTACTATTGATTTCTTTATGTTGGTTAATAGTTGCTTTATGTATTTGGGTGCTCCCATGTTGAGTATATAAATATTTACAATTGTTACATCTTCTTTTTGGATTGTTCCCTTTATGATTATGAAGTGCCCTTCTTTGTCGATGTTACAGTCTTTGTTTTAAAGTCTATTTGTCTGATAAAAGTATTGCTATCCTGGCTTTCTTTTCATTTTCATTTGCATTATAAATGCTCTTCCATTACTTCACTTTCAGTCTGCATGTGTCTTTAGATCTTTTGTAGGCAGCATTTGGTGGGTCTTTCTTTTTTTAATCCATTCTGCTAATCTGTCTTTTTATTAGGGCATTTTGTCCATTTACATTCAAAGTAGTTATTGGTAGGTATGTACTTATCACCACTTTGTTACTTGTTTTACAGTTGTTTTTGTAATTCTGTTTATTTCTTTTCCTGCTCTCTTTTGTCACAGTTTGCTGACTTTCTTTACTGATATACTTGGATTCCTTTTCTTTATTTTTTTGCATATTTATTACGAGTTTTTGATTTGTGATTACCGTTAGTTTTATGTATAACATCTTGTGCATATAACAGTTTTATTAAGTTGATGATTGCTTAAGTTTGAACCCATTCTGAAAGCACTAAATTTTTACTCCTTTCCCTCCAACATTTTAGGTATATAATGTAATATTTTACATCCTTTTATTTCGTGACTCCCTCAACTGATTTTTATAGATATACTTAATTGTACTGCTTTTGTGCTTCCTACTTTTTCTTGCTCCTGCTTATGGTCTTTCCTTTCCACTCAAATAATACCCTTTAACATTTCTTGTAGGGCTGGTTGAGTGGTCATGAACTCCTTTAGCTTTTGTTTGTCTGGTAAAGTCTATCTCTTCTTGTATTCTGAATGATAGCCTTGCTGGATAGATTATTCTTGGTTGCAGGTTTTTCCCTTTCAGCACTTTGAATATATCATGCCATTCCTTTCTGGCCTGCAAAGTTACTGCTGATGGACTTATGGGGTTTCTCTTGTATGTTACTGCTTTCTTTTCTCTTGTTGGTTCTAAACATTCTCTCTTTGTCACTACTTTTTGCTATTTTAATTACTATGTGTCTTGGTGTGGACCCTCCTTAAGTTGATTTTGTTGAAGGCTTTCTGTGCCTCTTGGATCTGGATTTCTGTTTCCTTTACCAGATTAGGGAAATTTCAGCTTTCAGTTCTTCAAATGCATTTTCTGTCCCCCTTTTCTCTCTTCTCTTTGTGGGATCCCTATAATGTGAGTGTTGTTACATTTGATGGTGTTGCTGAGTTTCCTTAATCTATTCTCATTGTTTAATCATATATATTTTTTTCTTCTGTTTGGCTAATTGCTCTCCATTACCCTGCTTTCCAAGTCACTGATTCATTCTTCTGCTTCCTCTAGTCTATTTGCTCCCTCTAGTGTATTTTTAATTTCAGTTATTGAGTTCTTCATCTCTGTTTTTTATGTTTTCTATCTTTTTGTTGAGGATCTCACTGAGGTCCTCCACTCTTTTCTCAAGTCTAGTGAATAGCTTTATGACCATTACTTAAAATTCTCTATAAGACCTATTACTTGGCTCCATTTCATTTAGCTCTCCTGCCATGATTTTGTCTTATTCTTTCATTTGGGACATATTCCTCTGTCTCCTTATTTTGTCTAACTCTTTGGTTCTGTTTCTATGTGTTAGGAAAGTCAGCTACATCCCTGCTTTTGCAAGTAATGGCCTTATGAAGAAGAGATCCTGTGGTGCTCTGTAGTGCAATGTCCCCTATTCACCAGAACCTGGAGTGTCAGGGGTGTCTCCTTTGTGTGTTGTGTGTGCCCTGCTTTTGTGGCTGAGCCACATTTGCCTTCAGTTCAGTCATCTGCAATGGCTCTCTTTGCCTGTTGTGGGCATGTTTTGGTTTCTGTGTCATCCTGGGCTGCCTTAAGCTTGAGTTGGATCAGATCAGGAATTTGCCAGAGATGTGGTCCTACCAACCTTCAGGGTACCCTCCCTACATTATCCCATGGGAGGCTTTCATTGGTGGGTGGGGCCTGCAGTCAGACCATATATCTGCCCCTAGTCCACAGTTGGGGCCACAGACAAACTGGTGTGTGTGTGTATGTGTAATTATATTCCCCTCTCCCTGGAGCAGGAGTTACTTTAGAGTGGTGCTGGCCCCTGTCAGCTGCTTGCACAATGCCATGCTTGTGGCACCACTTTGGATGGACTCTTACTGAGGGAAAATTGCAGAGGTGGGTCACTCTGTTAGCAAGCTAGGTGGAGTGTTTGTCCTGTGCTGGTTGTCACAAATGTCCATGTATCTAGGCTGGGGTCAGAGGAGGGAAATGGTGCCTGTGAGCTCTTTTGTTCTTGGAGAAGTCTCCTATAGATCCCTGCCACTCCAGCACAGTCTCTGAAACTACAAAATAAATCTCCTTCCCATATACCCCAGGCATTTTTCAAACTGCTGCTTCTATGCTGTATTGCAGTGGGTTGTGCTGTCTTTTTAAGGGCAGGGACTCCATTTCCTATTGCCCTCTCGCTCTCCCAGAGCCTGGCCTGCTGATTTTTAAAGTCCCAGGTGTTAAGCCCCACTGATTCTAAAACTTTGTGATGTTAAGCATCACTGGTTTTCAAAGTCAAATGTAGAATTTGTTTCCCAGTGTGGGTCCCCTGTGCCTAGGGTGCCCATTGGGGTCTGCCCCTCTCTTCTGTGCTTGTGGTGACCTTCTCTCCCACAAACAATCTCCTAGGTCAACTTGGTTGCCAACTGCACCTCTGCCCTTCCTACCATTTTTAATGTTGCCTCTTCTCTATGTTTAGCTGTGGAGAGTCTTTCTGCTGATTTTCAGGTCATCTTCTAGGTTATTTGCACTTATGTGGATGTTATCTAGGTGTATCTGTGGGACAAATTGAGTTTAGGATCCTCCTACTCTGCCATCTTCCCCAGAAGCCTAAGGATACTATTTTAAATATAAATATAGGAATTGACTTAACTAAGATTTTCAAGGCCATTTGGGGGAAAAATACAACAATTTTTAATGCATTAATTTTAAAATATGTACAGGAAGAACATAATTTCTAAGTGTCAAACCATATTTAAAAGTAGAGAAATATGAGATACTATAAATACATAACATTTAAAATACTTTAGGGCAGCCACAGGATAACTAATAGAAGGGAAACTGAATACAGAATGTAGAAACAGATCAGTGCATAAATGTGGTAGGATGTCATTACCAATCAATGGAGAAAGAATGTGTTGCTTAGTGAGTGATGTTAGGAGGCTTGGCTTAGTATGTGAAGGAAAATAGCGTTAGATTTAAAACTCACACCAAAACTAAGTAAATAAATTTGAAGTGAATTAAAGATCGAAATTTTAAAGTAAAATTTATAAAATAAAAAGAATAAATGTATAAATGTTTTTGTGACCTTGCAAAATAGTTGATTTCTTAACACTGATAAAGTACAAACATTACATGAAAAGTATTGATGCATATGATTACATTAAAACTAATAATTTGTGGTTAGTGAAAGACTACAAGGAAAAAGTTGAGAAGTGGGAAACATGGAAGACGTTTGCAATAACATTGCTGATAAGGGATTATAATATCTAGGAAACAGAATGAATGCCTGCGATTAAGAAAAAAAATCAGAAACCCAATAGAATGGGGAATGTGAATGGCTCAGTTGGTCAAGTGTCTGCCTTAGGCTCAGGTCATGATGCCAGGGTCCTGGGATCGAGCCCCACATTGGGGTCCCTGCTCAGTGGGGAGCCTGCTTTTCCCTCACCACCCCCCACCCATGTCAAATAAATAAATAAAATTTTTAAAAAAAGAAACCCCATAGAAAATGAGCCACTATTCATAAGATACTCACAAAAGAGAAAAATTAAATATCAAAAAAATATATAAATAGGTGCTCAACATTAGGGAAATGCAACTCTAAACAATAGGTACCGCTCAAAACCTATAATTACAAAAAAACTCAGGCTCTGCTTGAAGAAGCAGAACTATCGTAACTTTTCAGCAAACTTTCAGTATCTAGTGAAATTAAATACTTAGATACTCTACAACTCAACAATGCCATCCTTGGATGTATGCACTAAAGAACTGCTCACACGGGTCTTCAAGTAAACATCATTAAGGATATTTATTGCAATTTATTTTACAACCTAAATGACTGTAAATGGGAATTAAGACTAAGTATTCATCATTAAGGGGATGAATATGTAAATTCTGGTGTATATATATATATATATATATATATCATATGGTAGAAGAATGCAATACTCAAACACTAGACTTATGTATAACAAACAGATTTTTTAAATATAAAGGTAAATGATAACAGCATAAAATATAAGGTCTTGTATAGGCAGCCAATGGTAGGCCACCTTATACAAGGAGTATAATAAACTCAATTCTGGACCCCTGAAATCTCAAAATACCAACTCCTGATATTTTTAATTTCTCCTGCCCATATTTTCAAATGCCTTTCCAGGTTCTCGTAACAGATTCTAAGAAACCGTGCAACTATCTTCAAACCAATAACTGCTAATATTGGTAAAATTGAAAGAAATCCTATGTTTATAATGAGAAATTTTCCACTTTCAAAAGTTAAAACAAAAGCAGAAGAAAATGGTATGCTTTGTTGTTTTCATTTTGTTCAATAATCAAAATATCACATTCATTAAATTTTATTAACAAGGACCATTATAGAAGGACTTATTGACACAAATTCAAAAAAAAAAAAAGGAAGGAAAGAAAGAAACTTACTCTAAATGTCCTTGTAACTCTTAGTAGTTTCCTACTTGAAATTTATACTAGGTAACACTTCTTGCATACCAAACGTAGACAGACATTACAAGAAATGAAAATAAGAGACCAGCACCTTCAATACCTTCCACGAACAAAGAAGAAAAAATCCTTGAGCAAAAGTTAGTAAACTGAATTCCTGAGTTTTAATAGATAAATACAAGATCACGTGGGATTTATCTCAAGAATGTAAGGTTGGTTCATTGTTGAAAAACAATGAATTTAGTCAGGAAAGCTATACGATCATTATATTTGATGCAGAAAAAGAATTTGACAAAACTCAACATCTATTTTTTTTAAAGATTTTATTTATTTATCTGACAGATAGAGACACAGCGAGAGAGGGAACACAAGCAGGGGGAGTGGGAGAGGGAGAAGCAGGCTTCCCGCGGAGCAGGGAGCCCGATGCGGGGCTCAATCCCAGGACCCTGGGATCAGGACCTGAGCCAAAGGCAGACGCTTAACGACTGAGCCACCCAGGCGCCCCCAAATTCAACATCTATTAATGATTTAAAAGAAAAAGACAACTCCCAGCAAACTAGAAATAATATAAAGTGCATCTACCACCTTCCCCCATGCCCCGAAAAAAACCCAAAAGCAGTGCATACAGCTAATAACAGTGTGTACTTTCATACACACTGTCTTGGTAACACCAGCTCTACTCTGTATGAAGTATTGCCAGGATAGCCACTCCAAACTTTTAAAATACGCTCTGGAATCTGAGCTGTCTTCTTGGGCATTTCATGTTATTTTTCCAGCTACAAATTACTGACTCATTATGGCTCACTTTATCAAAGTTGCATGGTTTTTAGAGTGGTATGTCCTATCTCTATTTTTCCCATTAGTCCTGTTATTTTTGTGCAAATTTGTAGAACTTGAGGTTTTTCACCAATGCAGACAACATGAGATACACCTCTAGTTACATAGTTCTGCACTGTCCAAAAGGATAGCCACTAGTTATACGTAGCTCTTAAACTTTTGAAATGTGACTAGTTCAAACTGAGTTGCCCTATAAGGACAAAAGAAACAGATTTCAAATATATATAAGATGAAAAAATATATAAAATAAACATTTTTTGTATTGATTACATGTTGAAATGATGATGTTTTTAATATATGGGGCTAAATACAACTATCATTAAATTTAGTATCTGTTTTCTTTTTTTCTTGCTATGGCTACTGGAAAATATAAACTTGTAAGCATAGCTATTTATTGGACAGCATTGATATAGATTATCACTCTAAGTAGCAATCAGTATTTTCTTTCCTGAATTTTTGAGATCTAATTCTAATTCTAAAAAACATTTTAAAAAAATTCTAAATTCAAGAATTTCAGTTCAAGAATCTCTTTCCTGCATTTTTGAAATCTAATTCTAATTCTAAAAAGCATTTAAAAAAACCTGGTGCAATTTTTTCAAAATATTACCTGAAGTGAAGCTATTTATAGAGCTTCTGATTATAGGCTGCTGTCCCCAAACCCTCTGGGGATATGATACCATACAGGCCCACATTCTCTTATACGATACTCTGGGGACAGATAACTTTCCAAAAGTCAGAAATTTTTAAATGCTATGTATACAACACAGTTTATTATATAAACACCCAGAAGCACCTTAAAATCATCTGAATTGCTGAGCACAATGTATGAATATTCACTCCAAGTGGAATAATCAAAGACTATTAATAGTATCTTAGTTTATATAGTAATAAATAATTGTATAAATATAATCTGTAAATGATTTTGTGTTGTTTTTTTCTAATGAAAACAAACTTCAAGGGTATATGCAATTTCAAGATAAGCTGAATTGTTGAGTCTATATATGCAATAAATTATGATTAAATCTGAGAATCTTGGAAAATTGTGTATACTACTTTCATTATAATTTTGTTGGAATTGGACTCCTGAGAACTTGGCTAAGAGATTCTTCAGAAATGAACTATGATTTAGCCATTCTTTTTAACAGCTCTGTTGAAATATTCACATGCTGTACAATTTACTCATTTAAAATGTCCAATTCAGTGTGGTTTGGGCTATATTCACAGAAATGCACAACCATTGCCACGGTCAATTTTTGAACATTTTCATGTCAGAAAGAAACTGAATACTTTGGCTATCACCCCTATCTCCCCCTCTCACTTAAACCCTAAGCAACCACGAATCTATCTTCGTCCCTGTAGATTTTCTTATTCTGGACTTTCAAGTGAATGCAGTAATGTAGTATGTGGTCTTTTGGGACAGACTTTCACTGCACAACGTTTTTAAGGAACATAGTCTTATAAAGCTTTTTTCAATGTTGTCTGAGCTATTAACATGGGGTTCTACCCAAGCAGATTTTCTTTAATTGATTCAACTGCTCTGACCTAGTGTTTTATTCAAGGCCAGCAATTAACTGATTACAGTTTCACCATTTCACCCAGAGAATTTTTTTCCCACCGTCAGCATCATCCTCACAATTATCCACTTGCTTCGCTATGTTTTAAACTATTTCAGTAATATTCCCATCTCATAATTTTCCCTTGAAGGAATGCACAACAGGCACATCATCATTAATGTTCAGCATTTCTTCAATGTGAGCCTTTTTCTAGCTTAATTGCACTTCCACTGATGCATATTTGGTGAACTAATAAGGTTTAATATAGTCTTCATTAGTATCAGGAAACCCTTTAAAGTCTTCAACTGCATGCTTGTTTTGAAGCCTCTGCAATATTCTCACTTTGTGCCCTCTAGATATTGGCAGATGCCTTCTTTTCTATTTCTGTTACTTACAGGGGCATCTTTAGCTATTTCAAACTGTTCATGGAGTAGTTAATTACAAAACTATAAAATAAAACAAACAATGAAACATCAGTGAATTGCAGCATCACTTATGGCTGAGAGGAAGCTAAGACACAACCCATGCTTCATGGAAGGTCAGATTCTGCTTCCAAAAAAGCTTTGGCTCCAAGTTGACTGAAAATTTCATTTTTAGAGCTTTTTGAGTAATTATGAATAAGAGAATGTGGACCTGAATATTATGTATACTAAATAATCTTTCTAAAGATGCAAATAATCCTGGATTCCAAAAATGCATCTGTCCCCAAGAGATTAAAGTAATCTAGGGGTTCGGTGTTCTATTCTATAAATATCAGTTAGGTTAAGTTGTTTGATAGGTTGTACCTGTCTTCCATATCTTTACTGGCTGTTCTATCCATTACTAAAAAACAGTATTAAAAATCTTCAAATATATTTCTGTATTTTTTTGTTATTAGGTGTATATACATTTAGAATTCTAATACCCTTCTGATTGATTTTTTAAATTGAGATTTCATTGCATTTAAGATTGTGTAAATGTAGTATACAACATGTTGATTTGATACATTTATGTATTGCAATATGACTACCACTTTTGCTTTAGCTAACATATCTGTCATGTCACATAATTATCTTTTTTGTGTGTATATGGTAAGAACATTTAAGATCTAGTCTCAGCAATTTTGAAGTATATAATACAGTATTGTTGCCTATAGTTACTATATTGTGGTGTTTTTATCATTATGAAATGCCCCTCTTTATTTCTGGTAAGACTCCTTGTTTGACACCTACCATGTCTGATACTAACATAGCTTACACAAGCTTTATTATGTTTGGTGTTTGCCTGGTATATCTTCTGGATGGTATATCATGAACCCGTTTGTGTCTTAATGTATGAAGTATCCTTTGCAAACAGCATAGAGTTGTATCTTTTCTAATTTTTATTTTTGTTTATTAATTTTTTCATTAAAAAAACTTTGTCAGCATAGTTAACATACAGTGTTATATTAGTTTCAGGTGTACGATGTAGTGATTCAGTGCTCATCATGATAAATGTACTTTAAATCCCCTTCACCTATTTCAACCATGCCCCCACCACTTCCCCTCTGGTAACTGTCAGTTCTCTATAGTTAAGAGTCTGTTTCTTGGTTTGTCTTCTTTTTTCTTTGTTCATTTGTTTTGTTTCTTAAATTGCACATATGAATGAAATCATATGGTATTTGTCCTTCTCTGACTGGCTTATTTCACTTAGCATTATGCTCTTTAGATCCATCCATGTTGTTGCAAACATCAAGATTTCATTCTTTTGAAATGAATAATATTTCACTGTGTCCAGTCTACCAGTCTCTGCCTTTTGATAGATTTTTCCTTCTATTTACCTTCTTGCTACTTGTTTTCTACCTGTGCCTTTTGTTTTTGTTTCTTTGTTTCTCCTTTCTTGTTTTCTTATGGAATGATTTAATATTTTCCTAGTTTAGCCCCTGAATTAATGTTTAAAATCTTATTTCATTACTTTTAAGTAAATTTCTCTAGGGATTGCAGTATTCTTATTTAACATAATATATTCTACTTCAAATTAATATTACACTATTTCATGTATAATATACTGCACTTAAAAATATAATTCTATTTAAACCTGTTCCCATCCTTTGTGCTATCGTTATCATTTATTTTTCTTCTACTTAGGTTATAAACCTCATAACATTGCTATAATATTTCCTTTAAGCAATCAATTGCCTTTGGGGATTTTAAGAAAAGAAAGATGACCTTTTATATTTACTCATCTATTTACCATTTCCAGGGCTTTTTCTGATTTCCTATAAATCTGAGTTTCCATCTGGTATCATTTTCCTTCAGCCTAAATAACTTCCTTTACTAGTAACACAATTTCCCAGTTTGTTTATCTGGAAATATTTTTACTTCACCTTCATTTTTTCAAGATATTTTTGCGCCATATAGAATTTTAAATTGGCAGGTGTTTTTTTTTTTTCATCAAGCATTTTAAAGGTGTCATGACATTATTATCTTGACACTAACTTTTTCTGATAAGAAGTCAGTTGCCATTCTTTTATTCTTGTTTCTCTCTACAATGTGTTTTTCCTGTAGCTGCTTTTTTTTTTTTAAAGATTTTATTTATTTGACAGAGAGAGACACAGTGAGAGAAGGAACACAAGCAGGGGGAGTGGGAGAGGGAGAAGCAGGCTTCCCGCTGAGCAGGGAGCCCGATCCCAGGACCGACCCTGGCATCATGACCTGAGCCGAAGGCAGACACTTAATGACTGAGCCACCCAGGCGCCCCTTCCTGTAGCTGTTTTAAACATTTTCTTTACCTCTGGATTTCAGCAATTTGATTGATGGGCCTATTTAACGGTTTTCTTTTGTGTTTTTCCCTTCTGTAGTTGGCTAATCTTTCTGCTAATGTGGGTTGCTATCTGTAAACAAATTTGGAAAATTTTTAACCATATCTTTCAGATAGTCTTTTCTGTCTCATTCTTCTTCCTCTCCTGGACTCTGATTACAGATATGTTAGATTGCTTGACATGTTCTCTCAGGTCATTGAGGCTCTTTATAATTTTTGTAAACTTTTTTCCTCTTAGTGCTTCAGTATGTAAAATGAATTTACATGTCTTCAAGACTACTGGTCTTTTTTTATTGTGTCCAATGTGCTATAAAAATTATCCAATAAAATTTTGTGTTGTATTTTTCAGTTCTATTTCCATTTAGTCCTTTTTTATAATTTCCAAAGATCCTGAAATTATTCATCTTATCACCCATTATATCCATTTTGAATCTTTATCCATTTTGAATCATTTTAGAATCTTTAAATATTTATCATAGTTATATTTGGTGACTACAAATTTGGGGGTAACTATCAGATCCAGTGGTGCAGGGGGTATAGTTGATTGATGACCCTCCCTACTATATACTGAAAATCATTACCTTGTTCACACTGAAGGCACAGGTCCTATGGGACAGTCCATATAATAATAGCTAAAGAGGAGAAAAAAGAGCAAACTTGATTTATAGATAGATTCCTTGGCACATGGTTGCAAGGCTAAAACAGACAGAGGTTTCATTATAACCACATTTAAGAGCTTCTGTGAAAGAGAGCAAGGAGGAAAAATCTTTCTAAAGAGCAGAACTGCAAGTGTGTACCTAGTCATCCACTTTGGTTGAAGAGGTGGCCCAATATGAGAATATATATATATATACAGTTTCCTGGTTAGGGCATTTAAAGGAAAATGACTAGAATATTGGAGGTGAGAAGATATAGAGTATATAGGGTCATTTGGATGGACATATGGGGTGGTCAGTCATGAAAAGAGAAGATTTTTGTATCCTATGTGAATACCTACCAGAAAGAACCCAGCACTGAAGAAACATTGATCAGTGATATATAGATCAGTTGATGTAAGCCAGCCTTCATTATTGGTCCAAACCAGCATGATGGACATATGAATGCAGTGTCATGGTGATAGACAAAGAAACTTTTATGAACCCAATGCCATGGGCTCTCATTAAGGCCTTCTCGCCACTTCTGCCTATGAATGTTCATGTTAGCAACAGTGAGCAATGTGGCACCTCACATATGACACAATTCCTCAAGGACACCACTTGGCCACTGGTAGCAACTCAAATGCACAAGGTCCTTTTATTCTAGAAGGACCAGCAGTTCATACTCCAAATGATAGATTATCATTTAGGTATGATTTCAGGTATGAATTTTTTCCCCATCTACAGAACTTCAGTCTATGTAGGGACTTATCAATCTTCACATAGCATAACACGTGACCCAGGGAACCCACTTCAAAGTGAAAGAGATACAAGAATGGATACAAGACCATGAGATCCACTGATTATAATACATATAGCACCACCCAGAATTGGTGGTGCTCATAGAATGCTGGAACAGTTTCTAAAGGTACAACTATAACACCAGCTGAATGACAACAATATGAAAAGACAAGGTGTACTTCAGAATGTATTAAATCAGAGACCTTGCTATGACACTGTGTCCCTAATAAAATAATACATGATTTCAGATACAACTAAGAGATGAAAACAAGAGTAGTCTTTCTTACCAGTACTCTCAGTGCTTCACTGGGAAATCTGTGCTTCCTATCCTGATTGTTCTGGACTCTGTGGTATTAGGGGTTTTGTTCCCAAAGAAATTATACTCTTGCCAAAGGACATAGTTAACGATCCTATTGAACAACAAGTCAGGCTGCCAATGGGGCACCTGTTGTATCCAGGCAACAACAGGTAAGAAGTTACCATAACGTCAGAGGTCATTGACTCTGATTGGCAGGACTAGATGGGCTGCTTTTATATGAGGACAGAAAAGAATAAGTGTGCAACACAGGTGGTTAATTTGTGTTTTTGGCAATCCTTTTCCCAAATGACACTGTCAGTCAATACATACAGCTATCTCAGATTGAGAAAAAAAAAAGTGATTTTCAGTGATTCAAAAGCCTTAGGATTGAAGGTATGGATCACATGATCAGTTAAGCCAACTAGACTTGCCAAGGTGATAGCTGACCATGAAAGGAATTTCAAATTTGAGTGTAAAAGGCAAAGGATGAATATTAGTTACAAGAATGAATCAACTACAATGACAGAAACCGTAGTTTGGGGGCGCCTGGGTGGCTCAGTTGTTAAGCATCTGCCTTCGGTTCAGGTAATGATCCCAGGGTCCTGGGATCGAGCCCCACATCGGGCTCCCTGCTCCTCGGGAAGCCTGCTTCTCCCTCTCCCACTCCCTCTGCTTGTGTTCCCTCTCTCACTGTGTCTCTCTCTGTTAAATAAATAAAATCTTAAAAAAAAAAAAGACACTGTAGTTTGTCCTGCTAACTAATTTTCTCCTCGAGAGAGGTGGTATGTTAGAACCACAAAGGAGCTGCTCTTCAAACTTATGTGGAGAATTAAATCTCTGTGTGGAAGAGTGGACTGTGGCAGCCATGAGAACATGCTACCCAGATCTCTGACTGTGAAGAGTGTGATAGATTTCCTACAAGTGGCTCCCAGCCAAAGACTAAGCATGACAAGGTGTTTTAAGGGAGACCTCTCCTGGCATGTGCAAGGCTCTTCTAATGGGCAAATATGGCTGGAGGACAGTCTTCCTTAGAACTTCACTTCAGTCTAAAATACCAACACCCAATCTTTCCTTCTCTCTCTCCCTCACTCAGAATCAGACCTGCATTAATCTAGTGGCTCTCCCAGGCTTTCTCAATTCTCTCCTATTTTTTTTTTCTCCTGGGCCCTTCGTTTAATAAATTCCTTTCTCGTTTAAGTTCATCTTGGTGTTTGCTTGATAGAGGACCCAGACAAACATATTATTTCATAGTACTTGTACACTTGTTCTAATATCTGGGTTATTTGTGGATTTTTTAATGGATTCTTCCCTTAACTATGGGTCATATTTTCTGCTTATTCACATATCTAGTAATTACTTCATTATATACTTATGCATTAGTCATAGGTTGTAAACACTCTGGATTCTTATATTTTCCTCTGAAAAATGCTGAATTTTGTTCAGTGGGCTGTCCAATAACTGATGGACTGCCTTGAACATACAAATGTGTAGTTTTATGTTCTGCTAGGCAAGTCAATTTTTGTTTTGCTCTTAGTCTTACGGTGAATCCTTTAGTCCTGAGAAATCGTTTTAAAGTGTGTCCCTTCTGGAATAACAGTGGAAAACTAGAGGTGCTTATAGGGTTTCTCTAGTTTGGCAAGACTTGAGTTTACTACTCTTGTCACCCTTGTGGTGGGGACTAACTAAATTTCCTCCTCATCTCCATCAGTCTCATAGCTGTTGCTTTCTGCTGGGCTCCTTGGAATCCTGTTTGTACAAACAAAACAGTTCTGGAGTTAGCGAAGAATTTGAAGAGATTTATATGCAGAATTTGGGACTCCTCCTATAAGGTTCCTTTTTGTTCTAGGATTGTACCTTTCGGTTTTTAGTCATTCTAGCATCCCTGAACTCCATACTCTGTACAGTCAGGTCTATAAAAGCACCACTTTCTGCTTAAGCTTTATCAGCTATTGCTGGAGAGAGTACTTGGGTGAAAATCTCCTCCATGGTGTTTCCTTTGTTGCCAAGGTTGGATTCTATTTTCTGGCTGATTTTTGATTGATCTCCAGGGCTTTCAGTTGTACTTTATATTATTTTCAGAGTTGAATATTGCTATTTGTTAGAGAGTTAATTCAATAACAGGAACTCCACAATTACTAGCAGCCCGAACTCCTAGTCAGGTTGTTACCTAGGGCAGCTCAAACCTAGGGCAATGCTTTTTTTGTTTGTTTGTTTAATCACTATCTTATAGAACAAAGTTGTTCAATATACAGTAGGTGCTCAATAAATATTTGTTGAATTAATAAATATGACTGGATATTCAAGGATCATTAAACAATTCTTTTAGAAACCAAAAACATGAAAGAAAATCAACACAATGACAAGAAAAGAGCCAGGGGAAACAGTACAGGTTGCCAAAAGATAAAGAGAGATAGTGTATCTATAAAACGAGAAAAACTATACATGGAACCAGTAGATAACAAGATAATAAGAAAGAATTCTTGGAAATTTAAAATAGGTAAAGGTACTTCATCCTTACTGCTGGAAAATAAACTAAAGGAGATCTTCTAAAAATGGAATAAAAGGAAGATGTTAAAAATGGACAACAAAGATGATATTTAAATGATCAATTTAGGATGTTCAACAGCTTACTAAGCAGTAGGATAAAGAACAATATAAGGGAAAATAAATAATGGAAATAAAGAAGGAATGAACAAAAATAAAAGTGAAAGAATAAAACCCGGAATGAAATGACATCAAACTTTATATTTAGTAAGCTGCTGCCTAGAACAATAAATGGGGGGAAAATAGACATAATCCAAGGCAAATCCAAGTGTAATTTAGAGTGCAAGGATTAAGGCATTCTTAAATCTGCCAGAGAGAGAAAAATAAGTTACATACATGAGATCAATAGTTCAAACAGCACCCAAATTGAAAGCTATAATACAATAATGGGTTATTTCAAAATTCTGAGTGAAATTATTTTAAATTTTTATTTATTTAAATTCCAGTTAACATACAGTGTTATTTTAGTTTCAGGTGCACAATTTAGTGATCCAACATTTACAACACCCAGTGCACATCACCACAACAAGGGCACTCCTTAATCCCCATCACCTATTTAACCCATCCCCCAACTCACCTCCCCTCTGGTAACCATCAGTTTGTTCTCTGTAGAAAGAGAAAGAGTCTGTTTCTAGGTTTGCCTCTCTTTTATTTTCCCCATGCTCATTTGTTTTGTTTCTTAAATTCCACATATAAGTGAAATTATATGGTATTTGTCTTTCCCTGACTGACTTACTTCACTTAGGATAATGCTCTCTAGCTCTATCCACATCATTGCAAATGGGAAGAATTTTCATTCTTTGTTATGGCTGAATAATATTCCGTTGTATATATACATCACATCTTCTTTATCCATTCATCAGTAAATGGACATTTGGGCTGTTTCCATAATTTGGCTATTGTAGGTCATGCTGCTATAAACATTGGGGTGCAGGTATCCCTTCGAATTAGTAGTATTGATTTACTTATTTGAGAGAGAGAGAACATGTGAATGGGGGAGGGGCAAAGGGAGAGGAAGAGAAAGAATCTTTAAGTAGGCTCCATGTTCAGCACAGGGCTCTATCTCACAACCCTGAGATCATGACCTGAGCCTAAATCAAGAGTCAGACACTTAACCAACTAAGCCACCCAGGCGCCCCTGAATAGGAACTTTAGTATTCTTTGGATAAAAACCTAGTAGTGCAATTGCTGGATCATAGGGTAGTTCTATTTTTAACTTTTTGAGAACCTCCATACTGTTATCCACAGTGGCTGGACCAGTTTGAATTCACACCAACAGTGTAAGAATGTTGTCCTTTTTTTCTCACATCTTTACCAACACCTGTTGTTTCTTGTGTTGTTAAGTTTAAACATTCTGACAGGTGTGAAGTGATATCTCATTGTAGTTTTGATTTGTATTTCCCTGATGATCAGTGATGTTGAATATTTTTGTATGTGTCTGTTAGCCATCTGGATGTCTTCTTTGGAAAAATGTCTATTCATGTCTTCTGCCCATTTCTTAACTGGATTATTTGGTTTTGGGTGTTGAGTTTTAGAAGTGTTTTTTAATATATTTTGGATACTAACCCTTTATTAGATATGTCATTTGCAAATATCTTTTCCCATTCTGTAGGCTGCCTTTTACTTTTGTTGATTGTTTCAGTGTGCAGAAGCTTTTTATTTTGATGAAGTTCCAGTAGTTTATTTTTGCTTTTATTTGCCTTGCCTTAGGTGACATATCTGGTAAGAAGTTGCTATAACCAATGTCAAAGAAGTTACTGCCTCTCTTCTCCTCCAGAATTTTGATGGTTTCCTGTTTCACATTTAGGTCTTTCATTCATTTTGAATTTATTTTTGTTTATGGTGTAAGAAAGTGGTCCAGTTTCATTCTTTCATATGTAGCTCTCCAGTTTTCTCAACACCATTTCTTTAACAGACTATCTTTTTACCGTTCAACATTCTTTCCTGCTCTGTCAAACATTGATTGACCATATAGTTGTGGGTTCACTTATGGGTTTTCTATTCTTTTCCATTGATCTTTGTGTCTATTTTTGTGCCAGTACCATACTGGGTTGATCACCACAGATTTGTAATATATCTTGAAGTCTGGAATTGTAATGCCTCCAGCTTTGCTTTTCTTTTTCAATATTGCTTTGGCTATTTGGGGTTTTTGTGGTTCCATACAAATTTTAGGATTGTTTGTTCTAACTCTGAAAAATGCTGGTGGTATTTTCATAGGGATTGCATTAAGTATGTAGATTGCTTTGGGTAGTATGTGCATTTTAACAATATTTGTTCTTCTAGTCCATCAGCATGGAATGTTTTTCCATTTCTTTGTGTCATCTTCAATTTCTTTCACCAGTGTTTTATAATTTTCAGAGTACAGCTCCTTTCTCTCTTTGGTTAGGTTTATTCCTAGTTATCTTATGGGTTTTGGTGCAGTTGTAAATGGGATCAATTCCTTGATTTCTCTTTCTGCTGTTTCATTGTTGGTGTATATAGAAACGCAACAGATTTCTGTATGTTGATTTTATATCCTGGAACTTTACTAAATTCATGTATCAGTTCTAGCAATTTTTTTTTTTGGTGTAGTCTTTTGGGTTTTCTGTATATAGAATGTCATCTACAAATAGTGAAAGTTTTCCTTCTTCCTTACTTATTTGGATGCCTTTTACCTCTTTTTGCCATCTGATTGCTGAGGCTAGGACTTCTACTATATTAAATAACAGTGGTGAGAGTGGACATCCTTGTCTTTTACTGACTATAGAGGAAAATTTCTCAGTTTTTTCCCATTAAGGATGATATTAATGGAGGGTTTTTCATATATGGCCTTTATGATGTTGAGGTATGTTCCCTCTAACCCTACTTTGTTGAGGGTTTTTAACATGAATGTTGTTGTACTTTGTCAAATGCTTTTTCTGCATCTATTGAGAGAATCATAGGGTTCTTATTCTTTCTTTTATTAATGTGGTATATCATGTTGGTTGATTTGCAAATATTGAACTACCCTTAGAGCCCAGGAATAAATCCTACTTGATTGTGGTGAATGAATGATTCTTTTAAAGTATGGTTGGATTCAGTTTGTTAGTATTTTATTGAGAATTTTTGCATCCATGTTCATCAGGGATATATGCCTCTAGTTATCATTTTTAGTGGAGTCTTTGTCTGGTTTTGGTGTCAGGGTAATGCTGGCCTCATAGAATGAGTTAGGAAGTTTTCCTTCTTTTTCTTTTCCTTTCTTTCTTTTTTTTTGAAATAGTTTGAGAAGAATAGGTATTAATTCTTCTTTAAATGTTTGTAAGATTTGCCTATGAAGACACCTAGCCCTGGGCTTTTGTTTGTTGAGAGATTTTTTTTTTTTATTACTGATTCAATTTCTTTGTTGTTTATTGGTCTGTTCAAGTTTTCTATTTCTTCCTCTTTCAGCTTTGGTAGTTTATATGTTTCTAGGACTTTATCCATTTCTTTCAGGTTGTCCAATTTGTTGGCATATTATTTTTCACAATATTCTTTTATAATTGTTTGTATTTCTGTGCTGTTGGTTATCCTCCTCTCTCATTTGTGATTTTATTTATTTGGGTCCTTTCTCTTTTTGATAAGTCTGGCTAGGGGTTTATCATTTTTTATTTTTTTCAAAAAACCCGCTCCTGGTTTCATTCATATGTTCTATTACTTTTTTAGTTTCTATATCATTTATTTCTGCTCTAATCTCTATTATTTCCTTCCTTCTGCTGGTTTTAGGCTTCATTTGTTCTTTTTCTAGCTCCTTTAGGTGTAATGTTAGGTTGTTTATTTGAAATTTTTCTTGTTTCTTAAGGTAGGCCTGTATTGTTATATACTTCCCCCTTAGGACCATTTTTGCTGCCTCCCAAAGGTTTTGGATCATTGTATTTTTGTTTCTATGTATTTTTTTTTAATTTCTTCTTTGATTTCCTGATTCACTCATTCATTCTTTAGTAGCATGTTGTTTAACCTCCATGTATTTATGGTCTTTCCAAATTTTTTCTTGTGGTTGACCTCAAGTTTCATAGCACTGTGGTCAGAAAATATGCATGGTATGATCTCAATCTTTTTGTACTTGTTGAGCCCTGATTTGTGACCTACTGTGTGATCAACTCTGGAAAATTCCCATGTGCACTTGAAAAGAATGTGTATTCTGCAGTTCTTGGATAGGATGTTCTGAATATATCTGTTAAGTCTGTCTGGTCCAGTGTGTCATTGAAAGCCATTGTTTTCTTGTGGGTTTTCTGTTTAGATGATCTATCTATCCATTGATGTTAGTGGGGTGTTGAAGTCCCCTATTATTATTGTATTATTATAATGAGTTCCTTTAGGTTTGTTAGTAATTGTTTTATATATTTGGGTGCTCCCATGTTGGGGGCATACATACTTACAATTGTTAGATCTTCTTGTTGGATTGTCATCTTTACTATGATATAGTGTCTTCCCTCATCTCTTGTTACGGTGTTTGTTTTAAAGTTTAATTTGATGTAAGTATTGCTACTCTGGCTTTCTTTTGACAGCCAGTTGCATGATAAAGTTTCTCCACTCCCTCACTTTCAAACTGCAGGTGTCTTTAGGTCTGAAATAAGTCAGCATAGAGATGGGTCTTATTGTTGTTGTTGCTATAATTTTTCCCATTCTGACACCTTATGTCTTCTGATTGGAGCATTTAGTCCCTTTACATTCAGAGTAATTATTGATAGATAAGTATTTATTACCATTTTATTACTTGTTTTGTCATTGTTTCTGGATATTTTCTCTGTTCCTTTCTAGTCTTTGTTGCTTTTGGTCTTTCCTTCCCACTCAAAGAGTCCCCTTTAATATTTCTTGCCTAGCTGATTTATTGATCACAAACTCCTTTAGTTTTTGTTTGAATATCTTTCTCTCTCCTTCTCTTGTGAATAACAGCCTTCCTGGATAGAGTATTCTTGGCTGCAGATTCTTCCTATTCAGTATTTTGTATATATCATGCCACTCTCTTTTGGCTTGCCAATTTTCTGATGAGAAATCTGTAGCTAGCCAATGGGTATTCCCCTGTAAGTTAGGGACCACTTTTGTCTTGCTGCTTTTAAGATTTTTTTCTTTGTCACTATATTTTGCAAATTTATTTATTTATTTCTTTTTAATATTTTATTTATTTATTTGACAGAGAGACACAGTGAGAGAGGGAACACAAGCAGGGGGAGTTGGAGAGGGAGAAGTAGGCTTCCCGCTGAGCAGGGAGTCCGATGCGGGACTCGATCCCAGGACCCTGGGATCATGACCTGAGCCAAAGGCAGACGCTTAATGACTGAGCCACCCAGGTGCTCCTGCTATATTTTGCAAATTTAATTTAATATATCTTCATGTTGGCCTGCCTTTTCTTCTTCTGTGATTTCTATAATATGAATGGTATTATGTTTGATGGAGTCACTGAATTCCCTGAGTTTATTCTTGTGTTCCATAATTCTTCTTTCTCTCTTTTGCTCAGCTTCATTATTTTCCATTATTTTGTCTTCTATATCACTAATTCCTTCCTCTACTTCTTCCAGGTTGCTGTCCACTGCATCAAGCCTATTTCCAATCTCAGTTACTGCAGTCCTCGTTTCTAACTGATTCTTTTTTAATTATTTTATCTCTGTGCTAAGGGTCTCCCTCTTCCATTCTTTTCTCAAGCCCAGTGAGTATTCTTATGATTGTTGCTTTAAATTCTCCATCAGGCATGTTACTTATATCTGTTTCATTTAGATCTGTGGTCATGACCTTATTTTGTTTCATTTGGGATATATTCCCCCATCTTGGCATTTTGTCTATGTCTCTGCCTTCTCCTGTGTGTTAGAAAAACCCATTATGTTTCTTGCTTCTGAGAGTAATGGCTTTATGTAGAAGTAATATAATGTCCAAGGATGGGCCCTTCAGGAAATGTCTCTGGTGTGTGTGCTGTGTGCACTCTGCTGCTGTGTTTTGGCTGCTCTCCCCGTCAGGTCAGTCCTCTTCAGAGTTTCTCCTTGCCTGCCTTGCACTGCAGTTGCAGTGTTTGGTCCTTGGTCAGAATGTGGTGAGTTTTATAACTAGGTGTGCTCTGTTCTGTGTGTGTGAAATGAGACCTGATACTCCTTCCAGTAGAACTGAAGCCCTGAAGAACTCTCTGGTTGGGAGAGGTGGTGTGGGCAAGGGTTTCTGCTGGTCTTCTGGGGAAAGGACCCACAGCAATGGGACTGAGACAAGCTTGACTGAGAAGGGCAGTCCCATCAGAGCACTGGGGTGTGTGACTTGGTGTAAGCAAGTTAGGCAGCCAGTGTAGGTGCTGAGCTGCTTCCCACAGGTGGCTCTGTGTTTATGCTGAGGGACTTGGGAGGGAAATGGTGCCAGCCAGCTCCTTTGTTCCCAGAGAATGTCTCTGTGAATGCTGCCTCTCAGGGAAGTGCTCCAAGAAGAGTGAGTAATGTGCCCCCTTGAGTCTCAGGTATTTTTCACAGATCACTATTTCCGCACTCTGCCTCTGAGTTGTTTGTCTGCCTTTTCTCCAGGAGCGGCACAGTGCCCTCTGGGCTCTACCCCACCCAGCCCTGCTGACTTTTAAAACTCCAGGCTTTAGGGATGTGGTTTGGGCAGGGACTTGTGCTAGTATTCTAGAGGAGGCGCCCCCATATTGGGACTGAGGCAAGCTTGACCAAGAAGGGCCATCCTGCCAGAGTGCAGGGGAGTGGGCCTTGGTGTAAGGCAAGCTAGGCAGCCGGTGTCGATGCTGTGCTGCTTCCCGCAGGTGACTCTGGTATTTATGTTGAGAGGTAGGGTGGGGAAATGGCACCAGCCAGCTCCTTTGTCCCTGCAGAGTCTCCATGAATGCTGCCTCTCAGAAGTACTCCAAGAAGAGCAAATAATCTCCCCACTGTGTGCCCCAGGTGTTCTTTAACTTGTTCTCTCCACACTGTCTGTCCCTGGGTTTGCCTGACTTCTCTACAAGAGCAGTGCAGCTCCCCGAGGACTCTCTCCCAGCCAAGCCTACTGACTTTCAAAGCTCTAGGCTTTAAGCCCTGCTGGTTGTAAGAACTCACAAAAATCAGTCCTTCTCATTTTCCCAGCCAATGGCTTTGGGGAAATGTTCTCCTTGTGCATTCCCCTATGTGCTCCTCTCTCTCTCTGTCTCTCTGTCTCTGTCTCTCTCTCTCTCCCCCCCCTTCTCGACCTTCTTTATGACCATGGCTCCCTCCCCTCTGCACCCTCTGCAGCACCCACCATCTCCATTTCTCCCCTGAACCATGTCTCTGCACTTCCTATGTTCTTCCATGTGGTTTCTTCTCTCCCTTTAGTTGTGGAGCTTGTTCTGTCAGTCTTCAGGTTAGTTTCTGTTAGTTAGAATGATTTCATAGTTCCCTAGTTGTGTTCATGGAACAAGATGACCCTAAGGTCCTCCTACTCTGCCATCAACTTCCTCTCGGAATGGAGGTTCCTGCTTTAATAATTGGAGTGAAATTATTTTCAACATAGAGTTCTATACCTATCAATCAAATATGAAAATAGAATAAAGCATTGAGACATATGATGACTCAAAATGTTTATTTTTAATGTTCCCTCTATTGGGAACCTGTTGAACAGTGTGAATTATAAAATGAGGATATAAAATTTAGGATTTGGCAAGAAAAGAAGTCTGTCACAGAGGCAAAGATAATATTCAGATGGTGGCAGTTGAAGAAGCCTAAAACATAACCAGTCTAGATTGGAACTGAAGAAAAGAAGACCATTGGAATTATGACTCCAAGAAAAGAAAACGGAATTGGAAGATGGCATATGGAAAATATTTTAAATAGGGAGGTGGCAGAACATTTTGGGACTTGGAAAATTATAGTGGGTACATTAACAAAGTAAAAAAGAAATGAAATAATTGTTAACCTCAGGGGAAAAAATTAAATGGTGCATAAACAGGAGGCATAGACATAATTTATTCCTTGACTCAAGAGTAGAACAAATATACTGAGGAAGAGAAGACAAGATGGGAAATCTACACCTACAAGATGGGAAATCAGGAAATAATGCCTAAAATACTTTTGCCAACATGTGTCAATATAAACATTATTTAGAAAAACATTTGTAAATGAGAAGTGCCATATGAGTTGAGGATGGTTTATGCTGGCAAGCAATAGTTTGGATGAAATAGAAAAATGTAAGAGATTGCTATTTTCACATTTTATGTTCTTCAGCAATATTTTAAGTGTATTACTTTGATAAAAATTTTGTATTTGAAAACTTTGTTTAATTAAAAGAATTGGAGAAAAGGAGTAAGTGCCAAGGAATTGGCTATGGAAAGAACGTTTTAAAAGGCAATGAGGGGCACCTGGGTGGCTCAGTCAGTTAAGCGTCTGCCTCTGGCTCAGGTCATGATCTCAGAGTCCTGGGATCAAGCCTCACATCAGGTTCCCTGCTCAGTGGGGAGTCTGATTCTCCCTCTCCCCCTGCTCATGCTCTCTCTCCCTATCTCTCTCCCTCTCGAATAAATTTTAAAAAAACCTTAAAAAATAAATAAAAGGCAATGAAGATATAAGCCCGATTGGAGTAGTAGATTTGTGTGTGTGTGTGACATAGTAGGACATTGTGTTGGAAAAGATACCAAGCTTTCCCTTGCCAAGATGAACTTCATCCTGTAGCATGGATGGGCAGCTAGTGATCATTTCTGATCAGAGAAGTTGTTCAGTGAACTTAAATGGGCACCACTGTGAAATAAGAACAAACTGTAGGCAACTAGGTGTAAGGTCATTGATGTAAGGATTAGATTTTGGTTTAGAAGGGAAGAAGTGTGTCTCAGAAAATAGGAAGGAATAACCATCAGACAGGACTTGGATGAATGGGTTGACTATTAGATCTAAAGAAAGCATGAGCAAAGAAGATCCAGAAATCTAAGCTTAAAGCAAAAATACAAATATATACATGCGTTTATCACACATACATACAAAAAAAAAGCAGCTGGCCTTGGATGTAGCAGATTCTGTTTGGATTTTCAGAGTGGAGACTGAGATAACAGAGAACTATTCAAAGAAGCATTTGTTCGAATAGCTTAATGCATACTTAAAGCAATGAGGTGACTTAATATAACAACTTCACTGAATATTTTAAAATAGCAAAAATGAATAGCTAATGGGTTTAGTTATTTCTCCTTCTAATCTTCCCTGTCTTTATATTTACTGATGTAAAATCTTTTTTATTCTCTCATTAAAAATATGAAGAAGAGTTCTACACAAATATAAAAGGTATCCCCTTGAAAGAAAAGAGCATCCTAAAACGTCTTTTTATTGCTAAGAGAAACAGTCTACATTTAAGCCAATAAAAAAATGAGATAAATTTAGTCACTAAGTGACTTTGTAAACATGAGCTATTCCTAAACGGAGTAGCTAATGCTCCATAACTATCACAGTTCCATCAAGTGCTATAGTCTCAGATAAACCTAGAGTTATCAGAGCACAGAAAAGATCCATTTCTTTCCTCTTTTTTTTTCCAGAGTGAGATAAGAGAGTATCTGATTGTTTATGAGGAGGTCAGGAGTCAGTGAAATCTGATATGCCTTTTTTTATTTAGATAGATTAGTCTACTTAAATTCCAAAAGAATGCCCTAAAACGAAATGGCAAAGCATGGAGTCAGGCAACACTAGCTGTTTGTCCTCTTAAAGTGAAAGCACTTCTGAAAAGTGAATGATGCATGACAGCAAATGAAAGTATAAAAAAAAAATAAAGGAAATTGAAAATGGATTTTTCAATAATTGCCTGAGAGAATACTGAGGATAGAAATAATATGTAATGGTGAAGTCAAACTTGATGAAGGGCCAGGATAAAATTGTCCTGTATCCCTGGGTTGCTTGCATATATACAACAATTTTCAGAAGGAAGACAAAAACAATAGCTGTGCAAGGGCTCTCAGTACTACTAGGGGTCTATCTACAAACAAACAAAAGACAATTTTTGAAAGAAAAAGAAAGGCTATAAGCAAAATATAAAGGAGTACCTTCCATTGGTTGCTAAAACTTTACACAGAGCAGTTTTTCCATAATTTTCATTAAGTGTCTGCTGTCTGCTAAGTCCTACATCATGTCCAAGGGCATTATGATTGCTAAGATCATATTTTCTTTCTGCTCAAAATGGCATTCCTGGTCATGTTACCATCTGTGAGCACATGGATCTCAAACAAAGGAGTCTTATGTTAAAGAGTTAAACTTGTATCTCCCATTACATTTCTTAGAATTTCATATTAACCATATATTTGGAACTCAATAAAATATTGTTTTGACATTTTTCAAATTGCAAATGAGACAATATTTAAAAGGGGAGAATAATAAAGTACTACACATAAATTTCTAGAAAGGAAGTAGCACACATGTATTTTTTTATGTTGACTTCATTACCTAAAACATAGCTATTTAACTGACAGTAATATCCAAGACAATAAATAATGCTTTGGAAAGAGTTCTAAATTTTAAAGCACTATTCAAACAGAAGCTGTTAATAATCTACCAACCTATAAATAACTTGGTTTGGAAAACTAGCTTGTGATTTTGTGATTTTCCGTATTAAAGAATCAATAAATATTCAATCAATTTTAAATGCTATGGTATAGGAAGAGAGCTATTGGGCCTATTTTGAAGGAATCGTCTACAAATTATTACACAGGAAAATAACCAGCATTCAGGAGCTATGTCAAAAGGACACAAATCTTTTACTCCAAGAGAGCCAGTTCTTTTTTGTTGAGCTACCCTTGAAGAAACTGTCCATTACAATGCTGGTATTCAGAATATGAAGATCTAAACCTTAAGAGAACCTGGAATATGCAGGGTAAGGAAGCAGAATGTTTGAATTTAGCAAGTCCTTCAACGTCAGGAGTATGGAAGATCAGAATCAGCAGGGCCAAAACAAAAACAAAAACAATAAAACAATCCTGGCTAAAGTTTACTGATTCTCAATACCATTGAATACTTCGGCAGTGCAAGACCAAGGCTTGTATGTACAAAAATAAGCCACTGAAGGAAGTAAAGTAAGGAAGTGTTATAGGAAACTCATTCTTGCTGCTTTAGGAAGTATGGATCGGAAGTGACAGTATGAAAGTGGTCAGAAAAATTTCCACTGTAGTCACCCACATGAAATGGACAATGGTTCTTCCACTCCAGTGTCTGTACGTTCTCCTTCTTCCTTTCTGGTGCTCCCTCTTCACTCTGCCTTTTAATTTTGGAGGATCCTATTACCTTTTTTATTTACACTCACTCTTCGGATGATGTCATCAAACCCCAAGGTTTTAACTATCAAATATTTTCCAATAATTCCCAAATGTATATTTCCAACTCAGACATGTCATCTAAATTGCAAGCTCATCTATCCAAATGCCTACATGACATATTTGCTTGGAGATGTAATAGATGTCTCAAATCCGAATGCTTAAAATGCAACTCCAGGGGAAAGGACAGTATCTTCAGTTAATGGTGCTAGGAAAACAGGACAGCCATAAGCAAAAGAATGAAACTGGATCACTATCTTAAACCATAAGCAAAAAATAACTCAAAATGGATTGAAGACTTGAATGTAAGACCTGAAACCGTAAAAATCCTAGAAGAAAACGTAGGTGGTGAACACCCTGACATAGGTCTTAGAGATGATTTTTTGGATTTGACACCATGATCAAAGGCAACAAAAGAAAAACTAAACAAGTGGGACTACATGAAACTAAAAAAAAAAAAAAAAAACTTCTGTACGGGAAAGGAAACCATCAACAAAATGAAAAAGTAACCTACTGAATGGGAGAAAATATTTGCAAATCAGATATCTGATAAGGGGTTAATATCCAAAATACTTAAAGAACTCACACAACTAAATAGCAAAAACAAAACAAAACAATCTGATAAAAAATGGGCAGAGGCTCTGAATAGACATTTTACCAAAGAAGACACAGAGATGGCCAACAGACACATGAAAAAGACCCATAATATCCTCCCATGCAATCTGACTTTCCATTGAGCTGTACACAGTTGAAGATCAAATGCCACAAGGCTTCATTCCCCAATGAATTTTAATATTGGTTAGTATTAGTAATCTGTTGCTACATAATAAAGTAGCCAAAACTTAGTAGATTTAAACAACAAAAGTTTATTATTTCACAGTTTCTGTCTGGAGACTGCTTAGCTGGGACATTCTGGCTGAAAACCTTTCCTGGAGTGGTTGTTAAGCTGTCAGCCCTGGCTTCAGAGCCAGCTGAAGAAGGATCCATTTCCAAGATCACACATGTCTTGGTTGGGAGGCCTCAATTCTTTGCGGGTTGTTGGCCAGTCATTTCCTCACCACATGAATCTCTTGATAGGCTTCCATAAGTGCCCTTGTAAGATAGTATCTGGCTTCCCGAGGGCAAGTGATCAAAGAGATGGGGAACATGCAAGAAGTCCCAAGACAGAAGCTTTAGTCTTTTTATAATGTACTTTTGGAAGTGACATAACCTCAATTCTGTTGTATTCCATACTAGAAGCAAGTCACTAAAGCCAGCTCACATTGTCGGAGAGGGGAATTAAGCACCATTTCTTAAAGGGACAAGTACCGGATTGGCTAAGTGGTAGTCTCAAACTTAATGGAATCATTGTCTTTTTCCCATGGTGGAAATATTCCTCCTTTTAGAATTACAATTTCTAAACCAGATGAGTCTGAAGTAGTAGGGGCAGGAAATAAAAATTGTCAACAGTGAGAGGAATCAGCCCCGTTGCCACATTTTTGACTTTGAAGCTATGAGTGCTGGCTATGGAAATAAGTCTTAGTAGACATTTAATTCTTGAACAAAGGAAACAAAATTGCCATAAGAGCTTCCCATCAAGAGTTTGGTGTTTATCGGTCTCATCAAACTATAAATTTGGTTGTATGTAGCAGCAATCCTTCACCAAAACGAAGTGGTATATACAAGACATGCTCAAACAGGTCTTTAAGGAACAAGTACATTGCATGACGAAGTGGCTCAAATACCATTAGCCCTTTTGTTAGCTACACATATTACTGTTTTTCTCCAGTGCTCTCCTATTACCTTATGAGGAATTCTTGATAACCAGTGACCGAGGAAGCAACAAATCAGGCTTGGTTTACAGATGGTTCAATACAGCATGCCCAAACCATCTAATAGTGGACAGCTGCAGCATTACAGTACCACTTTTTATTGTTGTTGTTGTTTTATTTAAATTCAATTAGCCGACATATAGTACATCATTTTTTTTTGGATGTAGTGTTCAATAATTCATCAGTTGCATATAACACCCAGCGCTCATCACATCATGTGCCCTCCTTAGTGCCCATCACCCAATTACCCCATCCCCCCCCCCCCCTCCCCGCCAGCAACCCTCAGTTTGTTTCCGAGAGCCAAGAGTCTCTCATGGTTTGTCTCCCTCCCTGATGTCTTCCCATTCAGTTTTCTCTCCCTTCCCTTCTGATCCTCTGTACTGTTTCTTATGTTCCACATATGAGTGAAACCTTTTGGTAATTATCTTTCTCTGATTATACAGTCCCACTTTGAATTGGCCCGAAGGACAGGAAATATTCACTGGGAAGAACTTTATGCAGTGTATCTGGTTGTTTATTTTGCTGGGAAGAAGACATGGCCAGACATATGACTGTACATTGGATTATGAACTGTGGCTAATAATTTGGATGGATAGTCAGGGACTTCAAAGGAACATGATTGGAAAATTAACAAGTAGGTTTAGGGAAGAGATATGTGGATAAATATCTCAAAATGGTACAGAATGTGAAGACTTTATGTCCCTAGTGAATGTTCATCAAAGGGTGACCTCAGCAGAGGAGGATGTTAATAAGGTGGATAGGATGGACATCGATCAGCCATTTTCCTCACCTACTCCTGTGACTGACCAATAGTCTCATGAAAAAAATGGCCATAATGGCAGGAATGGAGGTTATGCAGGAGCCCAGTAACCTGAACTTTCACTCACCAGGGCTCATCTGGCTACAGCCACTGCTGAATATCTAATCTGCTAACAGCCGAGGCTAACACAGAATTCCTAGTATGGCACCATTACCCAGATGAATCAGCTAGCTACCTGATGTCAGGTTGACTAAAATTGATTGCTTCCATCATAGAAGGGGAAACACTTTTTTTCTTACTTGAATAGATTTATTCTGGAAATAGTTTACTTGATCATGTTGCCTTTGCCGAAACTACTATCCATGGGCTACAAAATGCCTTATCCACCATCATAGTATTCCATTCAACATAATTTCTGATCAAAGAACCAATTTCACTATAATTGAAGTGCAGTATTAGGCTATACTCATAGAATTCACTGGTCCTTACCTTGCCCTGTCATTATTAAGCATCCAGATTGATAGAATGGTGGCTAGCCTTTTGAAAACTCAGTTACACCACCAGGTAGGTGGCAACACTTTATGGTGCTGGAGCAATATCCTCTAGGTTGTGGTCAGTATATGCTGTAAATTAGCATGGAATATGATTCTCCCTTGGCTAACATTCATGAGTTTGGGAATCAAGGAGTAGAAATGGGAGTGACTCCTCTCAGACTCCTCACACTAGTGAACCACTAGCAACAGTTTTGCTTTCTTTCCCCAATATATCTGTATATGGTAATATACCTGATGTATCTGTATATAGTAATATACCTATATATAATAGATTTATCATATATATGTATATATATATAATGTATATATGTAAATATTACTAAATACTAGATATATCCTATACAGAAGCCAATGGTCCAATAGAGTTTAGGGTCTCTTGATTACTAGGAAGGGAGGGGTGATTTCTAGCAGCTCTGAGTATACTAGATCGAAGATATTTCATGTGTACCTCAGCCAATATATTCACAGGGATTAGTTTGTTTTGAACCTTACATTTTCCTGAGATTAATTTCCCAGCCAAAACTATGGAGATGCATCACTTCTATACCTATATACCTTCTATACTGTACTTCTTTGTGTTAAGTGTGATGTTGATGTAACGATATACTGTGGCTGGTCAGAGCCCTGTGTCTTCCTTCAAGTCTTAACACAGAAATGTTATAGCAGTTAAAAATAATGATTTATTACACTTTCAAGGTCATAACACAAATGGGTATTCAATCTCCTCTTGGTTAATTAATTTTGTTCCTGGTTCATTACATTTCATATTCACCAGGATGGGGAAGGAGGCATTGATTCACTCAATTGCAACCCTCCCAGTCTTGGTGATGTGTAGGGTTGTGACCTCTGCAAGGGCAACTTTGGTTAATTCCCTGTTTGCTTTGTTTCCACATTCAGGCAATCTGCCTACGGCCCAAAGTTCCCTGCACTTCTACCATAATAAAATGTATTAATTGCCCCTTCTCTTTGATCATATGTTTGCAAAATTTAGGTTTCCAAGCACAGCTTCTAACTTCTCCCACTGGCTGTTTCCTCATCTTTGCCTTGTTCAACACTCTTATGATAATCTCCCTGGGGATAATTAGGTCTCTACCTTTGTTCTTTTCTTCTGGCTTCAGACAACCCAACTGCTTATATTACCTGAAAGGGCCTTAGGTTTGTTGCTATCAATGGATGACTGAGGTTAGGCCACTGTGAGATTCAAGATCTCATACATACTTATACTTTTTTAGAAGATTTATTTATTTTAGAGATAATGAGAGAGAGCTTATTATCGAGCAGTGAGTGGGTGGGGAGGGGCAGAGAGAGAGGGAGAGAATCTCAGGCAGACTTCCCACTGAGCACGGAGCCTAACGCTGGGCTTCATCTCAGAACCCTGAGATCATGACCTGAGCCAAAATCAAGAGTCAGATGCTCAACCAACTAAGCCACACAGGCACCCCCATACTCACACTTTTTAATCTGTGACCTCTTGCATCAATTTTCAAAGCTGGTATTTGCCATTATCTTGTTTTTGACACAAGTAAATGAGACTCAGTGATGATTGTGTGTAATAACATTCTACCACACAAAATTTATTTAAATTGCATCTCTAGATGAACAATAAGTTCAAAGAATCCTATTTCAATAGAAGATAAAAAATGATACTGGCTGATAGATGCTTAATGAGTGAAATTCTGGAGTCCCTCCCAATCCCGTCAGAGGAAAGTCCTTATAATCTACCCATATTGTTCAGAAATTCCAGAATTAGTTACTTCCTATGATTGCAAATATTGTTTTGTTGAGCCACATTACCCAGTCCTAACTTCTTGGTTGTTGGCATTTTTCTTACCAGTACCACATTGCTGGTTATCTATAGGTTATATAATAATCTCCAGACATCACAAATAGCTGCTAGGTTGGAACTGTAAAATTAACATCCGTCTGTACAGTCATCTGTCTATGGAGCCTAGGACAGGGCACAGCTGTCCAGCTCTTGACCGACCACTGTGTACATTCAGATTTGATTTTCTGATATATAGCGAGAGAGAGAGAGAGAGAGATCACCAAAATATTAATCAAGGTCACTTTTAAAATATTAAATAAAATCACTTTTCTTCCTTAAAAAAAGATATTTGTAACTGGAGGGTGTTATGCTGAGTGAAATAAGTCAATCAGAGAAAGACATGTATCATATGACCTCACTGATATGAGGAATTCTTAATCTCAGGAAACAAACTGAGGGTTGCTGGAGTGGTGGGGGGTGAGAGGGATGGGGTGGCTGGGTGATAGACATTGGGGAGGGTATGTGCTATGGTGAGCGCTGTGAATTGTGCAAGACTGTTGAATCACAGATCTGTACTTCTGAAACAAATAATGCAATATATGTTAAGAAAAAAAAAAGAAGAAGATAGCAGGAGGGGAAGAATGAAGGGGAGTAAGTCGGAGGGGGAGACGAACCATGAGAGACGATGGACTCTGAAAAACAAACTGAGGGTTCTAGAGGGGAGGAGGGTAGGGGGATGGGTTAGCCTGGTGATGGGTATTAAAGAGGGCACGTTCTGCGTGGAGCACTGGTGTTATGCACAAACAATGAATCATGGAACACTACATCAAAAACTGATGGTGTAATGTATGGTGATTAACATAACAATACAAAAATAAAAAAAAAGATATTTGTGGCACATTTTTGTTTTCATTCAACAAATAAGTAATGAGTATCTTTTTAAGTACCAGGCACTGTGTTAGAGGCAGGAGTAGAGGAGTTGAAAGGACAGTTCAATGATAGATAAGAGAGCCAGTCTCAGCAGCTTTCATGAACTTTACTTTAGCTGGAAAGAATAGAAGCAAATATGCAAACTACAGTGATAAATGGTGATTGCAAAACTCGGCTTCCTGCCACCAGGAGCACATCTGTAGTCACAACTTTCCTGTTTCCCTTGAGAATAATGATCTCATATAAAAATAGCTCATGTTTTCAAGATATATAAAGATAAAAGAACATCTTTAAGATAACACTGAAGGAAAATCAGAGTGCACAATAGATTAGACATTAGGAAACTTGTGTTCCAAAAAGTTTTCTCCTTTAATCTCATTGAGCACCCCTCCACACTTTTTTTTTTTATTTTTTAAGAGACAAAATACAATCTTAATTTTTTGAAATTTTCTTTTTGATGAAATTTTGTGGCTAGGAAGTATGAAAAAATGAATTAGGAATGAATTAAAATCAGATATTATCGCTGCTATTTACAAGTTACCACAAATGTAGTGACTTTATTTTCTTTAAGATTTTATTTATTTATTTGAGAGAGAGAATGAGATAGAGCATGAGGGGGAGAGGGTCAGAGGGAGAGGCAGACTCCCTGCTGAGCAGGGAGCCCGATGTGGGACTCGATCTCCGGACTCCGGGATCATGACCTGAGTCGAAGGCAGTTGTTTAACCAACTGAGCCACCCAGGTGCCCCTGTAGTGACTTTAAAAACCCCAAAAATATCATCTTACATTTCTATAAGACAGAATTCCAACACAGGTCTCACTGGAATAAACAGTCTTAGCAGGGCTACATCTTTTTCTATAAGCAACTCTAGGAGAGAATCTATTTCCCTGACTCTTCCAGCCTTTAGAGGCCTTTCTGTTGTCTTTCCACATAAACCCCTACCTTTCAGAACCAGCAATGAGATATCAAATCTCATTGTTTATTTAAATAAACATTTAAATTTGGGAATCAATTAATCAATACATACAGAAATAGAGGATATTTTAAAATAACTCTTCTCAGAATCTATAGTCCCCATGATAGGCCAATAATAGCCCTCCAAATAAGTCCTCATCATAATGTCAGCTCCAGTTTGGTCATATACTCTATGTGTGGCAATGGATTAGTACCACAAGTTCAGACACCAATTTCTTTCTTTCTTTTTTTTTTTTTTAAGATTTTACTTATTTATTTGACAGAGAGAGACACAGCGAGAGAGGGAACACAAGCAGGGGGAGTGGGAGAAGGAGAAGCTGGCTTCCCACGGAGCAGGGAGCCCAGTGCAGGGTTCGATCCCAGGACTCTGGGATCATGATCTGAGCTGAAGGCAGATGCTTAACGACTGAGCCAACCAGGCACCCCCAGACACCCATTTCTAACAGCCCCCTGATATGATAGTGTCCAAATAAAAGCAAATAAAGGTAATATTAATGTTTACCAATTTTTAAGTAAATATGAGAAGTATTAATTATTTAGATTGGCTGTCTGTAACAGTCTGTCCCAGCAAGCTGCCAAATCTACCACTTAATTCTAACTTTTGACAGGAATGGTAGAATACATAAATTAGTCACTTTCTTTTCATTTTCTAAATCACAAGGTAAATGGTACTTTTCTTTTTTTAATAAAGCATTTAAAACTGAGTCTGAAATTTATCTGGTAATGGAAAATAAATAAGTCAAATTAGCAAATGTTTATTGAAGCTCTACTACGAGGGAAAGGCATTTGCTTGACAGTTAATTAAAAAAAAAACTGTATTATGTGTCACACTTAGAACCCATAATTAATATGTGCATATAGTACATGTTTTATTAATAATAAACTGTTTTATCAAACTCTTTAGTCATCTTCATTCCACAAGATGAATGTAGAAAACATGGTAATAGTTGACTATGAGACCAAATTTGGTCTGCATAGCTATCTATAGTTCTGAGGATGAATGGCTGCCATATGCAAGGTCAATTTGAAGCAAATCACAGATGAATGACCTGGATTTTTCTTTGTTTTTGAATTCTAATGACTCACAGACGGAAGTAATTGTTAGGCCCTGCTTTTTATATAATGTGAAGAAAGCAGAAGAGCAAATTCCTTTCATCTTCTTTCACCCACCTAGACCTACTTCTTGGTAGAGTTCCATATCTTGTATATTTTGGTCAGAAACAAAATGTCTATGTGAAATAAAATCTAGCTTTGCATAAGCAATATGGCCACCAAATGATCCTTCATATGCTTGTTAGTTTCATGGTAAGTCTGCTTTGTCCTGGAATGGGTAAAATTTAT
This sequence comes from Callorhinus ursinus, assembly GCF_003265705.2. Classification (NCBI taxonomy): domain Eukaryota; kingdom Metazoa; phylum Chordata; class Mammalia; order Carnivora; family Otariidae; genus Callorhinus; species Callorhinus ursinus. The sequence continues at coordinate 31,463,789 of NW_027397063.1, read as the reverse complement.
GCAAGGCTACCACCACCGGGAAGCTCATCAAGCTGTGTTCACTGTAACTTTTGATCTTTTAAGGTCCCTTCATTGGGCATAATCCCTCTAAAGTTTTCAAATCAATGTTTTTACAGTTGCCAACGAAGAAAAGGAGATTTGACAGTAAATGAAAAAATTGAAGCTATGATTAGACTGCTCTAATCGGTTGTCCCAGGAAATGAAAATAAGTGAACATATTGGTTGTGAAGCATTATTGTTTGTTAGCTTTAATTTTTTCCATTTGGCCAGTAAATCAATTGCCTAAGATTGGAGGTGTAATTCTAACAGTCTTTGGGGAACTATCCTGCAGACATGTGACACATTGCAAAAGCTAAGAAACCTTTAGCCAACAAAAGGGGCATGAGAAAGAATAGTTAAGTGATATAATTAAGGAATGCACTTAGAAAAATATTCACAACTTAACCCAACTTGATATTTTGAAACCCAAACTTCTAATATTTCAGTAAAAGTGCAGTTAATACGGGATCTAATGATCTACTTTTTTTTTGAGTGTGTCCAGTTGTCCTTTTGATTTTGAGAGCAACTTATACTTGCTGAACTTTTCATTAAATGGACTATGACTTAAATTTCTAACTTTGGACTCTCATTACATATATAAATATTTTTCCTCTCGATCTCTCTTGATACTCTAGCACAGTACTTTAGCATGAGGCATATAGATCATGTTACTCTGTGTATTAAAATAAGCCAACAATTCTGCATTGCTTAATGCAGAGATTTTCTACATCAACTGTATTCAAACTGAAGGGAGGTGGGATGCATGTGGCTCAGTTCTACACCAGTGCTGGGCTTATTTGTCCCTGGAATATTCCTCATGTTTTCCTGCTATGCTGGCTTCCACACGTCATAGGAAGCATTTCCTAGACTCAAGTCAGCTGCCTTCTGGCACTGTTTAGCCTATTGGAAGCACTGGCAGGAACTCCTGGCAAAGGCATTCTACTGCAAAGACTTTTTTTTTTTTTTTTAGTTACAGGTACACAGAACAGATTCATCTGGTTTCATATTCTCCTTATACTGCTGGCTCTTTGGTGCCACCTAACACCACCTTCTCCCTTTTCCTTCCAGTTCTTTGTCCTAAATGTGATCATGGTTTCCAAGTAGCTTCTAGGTACTCCTCTATCCCCTCTTTGAGACTCAGGTTTTCAGCACCTGTGTATCAAATCCCTGCACCATGTTCACTCTATTAGAAATATTTGCAGTGTATTCACCTTTCCTGAGTAGCCTTTGATACAGGACCCTTGCATGCTTTGTAACTAGATCTGCTCCTTGTTTACACATTGTGATGCTGGATTTCTAAGGAATCCTTTGGATGAAAAGGGAGTTCTGAATCCACATAAAAAGTCTGAAACTCAGTTTAGATGCAAAATCCAAATTCTCTAAGAATTCAACACTTCTAATCTCCGTTCCCATCCTGATATACCATTCTTATTCCTGGTTTCTGCCTGAAATGTACTCCAGGAACTCTAGCCATATACTTACTTGCCCATGATCATAATTTTGTTGATACCATTTTCTCTTACCAAATACCCTTCCTTCTCAACTATCCATGTTAAAATCCTACCCAAAATTCATGGGCATGAACAATTCTAGTTTCTCAGTATTTACAGATTTCATATTTGCAAATTTTCCTACCCACTGTCATTTATTCATAATCCCCAAGTTACTCTCACTGTCATTTGCAGATAGGTGGAATAGGGAAAAATTTCCCACTATGTCCCAAAGGCAGTGTTCCTAGCTAAGGTAGAACAAAGGTGGTGTTCTGCCTTCTTATTTCAGTTCTCCTACTATACAGAGAGTCCTTTTCATAGTCTACTTAGTACCAGGCTTTTCACGTTTTTTGTGCTTTTTGTTGCTGACTTTACTATTTAAAATGGCCCTCAGGTGTAGTGCTGAGGTGCTGTCTGCTGTTCCTAAGTGCAAGAAGGCTGGGAGGTGACTCATAGAAAAATATGTGTTATATAAGCTTTGTTCAGGCATGAGTTATATGCTGTTGACCATGAATTCAATGTTGATGAATCAATACATAAAATAAGGTCCTTTTACTTAAAAAAAAAAAAAAGATATTTATTTATTTATTTTTAGAGGGAGGAGGGGCAAAGGGAGAGGGAAAAAGAGAAATTCAAGCAGACTCCTCACTGAGCAGAAAGCCGGCACAGCTCAATCTCATAACCCTGAGATCATGACATGAGCCAAAATCAAGAGTTGGAGGCTTAACTGACTGAGCCCCATATTAAATAAGGTTCTTTTTAAAAGGAAATACACATAAAATAAGATTATGTATTGATTGGTTGACAAAAATGCCATGATTAGATGCTTAAACTAACCCAGTTTTCTCCTAGAAGCAATGTTTTAATTTTTGCAAATTCATTGCTCTTGGTGACTCTATAGAGCTAAACAAGAATAACTAAACAAGAATAATGTGGATCTACTGTACTCCCCTGTCTAGGAAGTTTCCTCCGATCTCTCTTCCTTCCAGTTTCCTCTGTTTTAATTTCCTATAACACTTTTCTGTAATTCCTTCCCCTCTTCTGACTAAGACATGCTTAAATATTCAGGGTGAACAATAGAAATATCTCTTAACAGAACAAATTCAAAGATGAAAGGCAAGCCAAAAATAGTGGGTAGCCAAAGTCAGTAAGCCAGAAAAAGAAGGGTAAGTACTGTGTCAAAACATGGAGGCATGATGAAAGATGGAAAACAAATCTGTGGCCAGAATTAAAGAAAGCTCAGAGCAAATAGCAAATGAGGATTCCAGAAAAAAAACCCCAGTTGGTGGTGTTGTGTATGACCAGCTTTTATGTATTCACTATAAAATGGTTTTGAGGAAGAGTGACTGCATTGAAAGTGCCAGAAATTAGGCAGACACCTGCCATCACTTTGTGCCTTCTATTATGATTCTTTATGGCCATGCCATAATCTAGTAAGCTCAGGATCTGAGTATGATTCATTTGTGTTAATGTCTAACAATCTCCCACACATAATCACTATAAATATTTCTTGAATAAGTACATGCAAAAATAGATCCTACTGTATCCTCCATTAATGTAAACACTGCAACTTTACTTAATAATAATCTGATTTTCAGGGTGAACTTTGTATTGCTTACGTGTCAGTCACATAGCTCATGATTATTTTTCTTTTAATTTTTGAAAGACTAGACAAACTCCTTGTGTAACCTAATATAAATCAAGAATAATACCACCAGTATGAGTATTAAATAAATTGCAGTTGTTGTGTTATCAGTGTTACAGGATTTTTGCAAGAAGTTTAGTAAATATAAAATGTATTATTATTGTTAGTAGATAATACTTTTTACAGAAATCATGAGTTTAAAGTTTATGAAATGGACTTCAAATAACTAACGTGTTCATAAGGAAATGACGCTCTGTTGGCCAATGCCATTACTTTATATTCATACCTATCACATTTTCTCAAAAGTATTTTTGGCATTAGAGAATATAAAATACTAGGTATAGATTGAATTTTAGCCCAAAGGTGATCATTACTAAGAAGATTATTACTTTGGTTCTTAGTCATTGTACATGTCTCGTGTAATAAAATGGTAACTTAGCATTAGTCTAAGTCTGTTCTTCATAAATTTTTTCTAAAATTTTAAAAGACCTTTCTTATATGTTTGGGCCAATATATTATTTATTATCTCAGACATTTCCTAGGGGAAAAGATGCCAAATTGATTTGAAAACAATAATTCTCATAGAAATACATGGAATTGGCATAGTCAAATATTCCTTTCTTACTCTTTCTTTACTTTGAATAATTAACTCCAGTAAAAAAGCTGTTATGAAACTCCATCTGCTTATTTTAGTTCTAATCATATTTGTGGAAACTAAAAGTTGAAAATTAGCCATCTTACAAATCAATATCTTTATATCTAGCCATCATTTTCTTGGTCTAAATGATAAGGTTTTCCACAGTAGAAAAGCTATAAGCCATGCTCAAAAAAGCTCTTTTCTAGCATTCTTCTGGTTTCCAAAATTATGATTGGATCTTTTTTTCAATTCCAACTTCAATGGGCCCTTTACATTAAATTGCTGCGCTCAATAGCATAGAAAGAAAAAGCTTCATCAAGGAGATCTTTTGATGTTCATTCCCTGAAAAGCTACATTGTGTCTTATTGCTACTTAGATTTGCTGAGGAACTAAATGGATTGTAAGGTGATGATCTGGAGAGATGAGAGAACTAAAAATAGTTCTTTCCCATTATAGAATAGGAGAACATGAATTTATTTGGCATTTCTACCAAGGCAAATTATATGTGGTTCTACTTCTAGCAGCCATACATGTTTTTGCAATTTTAATCATATTCTGCTTCACTGTGCAGTATTGTCAAATGTTTCACTGAATCATGATCTGTAATTCTGGGAAGGAATCAAAATGTTCTATGAAAAGGCCTCTGTTCATTGAAAAGCACAGATATTGTTAAATAAATCAGAGTACTTCATCAAATCATTTGATTTTAGAAATCCAAAACTCATTAAATAAATTAGGGTACTTCATCAAATCATTTGATTTTAGAGATCCAAAACTCATTTTATGACAGATTCAACTATCATTGCTCTTAAACCTCTTTCTCTCGCTCTCTCTCTCACACACACACACACACACACAGGCTCATTGTTCTTAATCTCTCTTTAATGATTCCAGCAAATACGTTTTTGTGGAACATGGAGGGAACAATGATTTGCCTGCCTTTCCCCCCATTTCCCACCTCAGAACCTAGAAGTAAAAGGAACATAGCTGACTTTTGAGGAATGAACAACAAATTTTTAACTCATCATAATGGAAGACTCAAACCATGGAACTGTAACATGCACCTAACCCTAGATCAATCTGTGATATGTTAAAAGATAGGGAACCAAAAAGCAACAGTAGGGTTGGCAACGTAAAATGTGATGGTGTAGATCAAAGCATTGGCCGCAGTGGCACTGAGCCTGTGAGAACACAGTGAACTAGATCACAAGAAAGGAATTCCATGTGGGGAAATGAGATATTTTATCAAGTTTTATTCTGGCCTTGATAAATAGGTTCAACACATTTACCTTTGCTTTAATTCTATGCTTATTATGATTAAACTTCTCTGCTCAGTTAGGTAGATTCTCAGGCATCTTATAGAAGAAACAGGAGAAATGTTGTGCTCTAGAAAATGGATGTGAGCAGCCTAGTGACTAGAAAGCTTTCGTCCCCATTATAAATTAATAAAGACACCAGTGGGTATTAATTCTATACTGGCATCAGGTGAATATAATTATTATTGGTTCGTCTCCCTAATAACCAAATTATTTCTAGCCATATTGATAAAAGTTCTATTTCCTACTTATAAGGATGAAGACCACACATTAAACCTTGGTAAATTTAGCACAATAATGCCATTCTTTGAGGTCTACCTACTTAGATAAATTATGGCATAGCTACATAACTGTCTGCCAGACATTAATGACAAAAATAATATCTAATAGTAAATTATAGGGATGCCTGGGTGGCTCAGTTGGTTAAGTGTCTGCCTTCAGCTCGGGTCATGATCCCAGGGTCCTGGAATTGAGTCCCGCACTGGGCTCCTTGCTCAGTGGGGAGCCTGCTTCTCCCTCTACCTGCCATTCCCCATGCTTGTGCATGCTCTCTCTCTCTCTCTCTCACACACACACACAAATAAACAAAAAAAATCTTTAAAAAAATAGTAAATTATACAAGTTATTTCATAACATATGCAATAATTTTAGTCATTTTCTTTACATTAACATGAGAAAACTGCTCTTAGTTTTAACTCTACAACCTTCCAATATTAGATATGTTTAACCTACAAATAGGCAATTTCACATGATTTAAGTTAAAACTTAGCACCATTTAATTAGTCTCACTCAACATGTTTTGCAATGATATATCTTTTCTTTGTTCCTTAAACTTCCCTCCTCTACTTACTTGTCCATCTTTTCCGTTTATACCAGAGATCATTTTACACTTGTGGTGCCTGGGCCTTGTTTGCTCTAAGCTGCATTTCCTCCCCAATTACACTCTGATGGCAAAGAAATGATTTCTGGACCCTAATTTCCCCAGGCTCTCTTCTCACCTGGTTGCCTGATGCGTTTGCCAGTGGGAGGCACTGGTGGAAGGGTGGACGAGCAAGAAGGAAAAAACTAGAGCCCTTCCTCGTCTCCTCTGTCTCTATGTTTTGGGGTGTCTCTGGCAGGAGCTCCATCTCCTCCTGTGCCCACTGGACAGGCTTGCTCTATTTCTAGCTTCCATGGGATGACTTCAGCCTGGAATCAGTAACACCTCCGTTTCTCGATGACCTTCCCATTTAGGGGTATAAAAACGATTAAAGAAACCTCACTTAAAATGAAACAGGAAGCCCTGACGGGGGTCCTGTCACACACTACCACTTGCGGCTGTTCAGAATGTTCAACAGGAAGAAGTATACGGCACATCCCCCAACAGGAAGAAGCTTAAAGCACCACACTCAACCAATGAGAAGCCAACACAACCCTGAACGCTCATTCTACCCCGGTGAACTTTCATTCTAAACAGCCCCTGTCAACTCCCCTGTTTTCTCTATAAAAGAATGTTCCTCTCCTTCGTTTTTCAGACTTGCCTATGGTTCACCAGAGTTTGCTTGTCCTGAATTGCAATTCCTCTGCTATTCCCACTGTCTCAGAATCCCTACGCGGGGCGGGTGCTCTGCTGGTTCATCTCCTGCATAATTCTCTGCATTGTATTTTTTCTGTTGGAAACCTTTGAAGTGATTTCTCTTTTCTTCACTAGGCCCTGACTGATAAAATACCTAAAGAATACAAACTGATAGATTTGAATCCCATTTTATTCTCATCACCAAATCTACAAAATAGGAGTCTGAACTCATCTTCTTCTCCTTTCCTACTAAAATAAAGAAATTGCCCACCTATCAAGGCAAACTCCTCCACACACCCTTGGTATCCTGTCTCCTCTGCTTTTCTCAATTTCTTATTTCTAGTTTAAAATATTTAATTATGCATACAGTTCATAAATGTGATTAGTTTCTAGTAAAATCATTTCTCGAAAAGCCCTTCCTTGGCTGCAAACTCCTATCCAACAACTGCCTCAATTTCTCATTCTTTTCCCAGCAAATCTAACCAAAAAGTTGTCTAAACTGATTTTGTCTACTTCCTTCACTTATCAGTCTATTTCATACTGATATCCATCCTTATCACTCTACCTGAAGCCTGGTGTCAAGCTGGATCAACCTTTATTTTTTTTAATTTTTTAATTAAGCTCCAAGTTGGATCAACCTTTATTTTTTTTAATTTATTAATTTATTTTTAAAACCTCCAAGTTGGATCAACCTTTAAATGAAGAAAAGTGAACACTTTTTTGTCCTCATTTTAACTGCCTGCACAGTAGCTATTAACAAATAGCCAGTCTCTCTTTCCTGAAGGCTTTGGTCCCTTGCAGACTCTCAGATTCCATACTCTTCTGAGTTTCTTGTTTGCTTGCTTACTGATCTCATTATCTCTGTTTCATTTGCCATCTCTAGCTCCTCGATTTTACCTCAAAGTTCAGGATTTCCTAAAGGCTTAGAACAGGTTCCCTAAACCTCCCTGACCTCATCTTCTCACTCGGGGATTAAATCTCTTTTTAAGGTTTTAAGAGTCATCTCTATAGTGATAGCTCTGAAAATTTTAACTCAGTTAAGTCCACTGGTCTGAGACTCATATCCAATTCCTGATTGAAATCTCTACTTAGATATCTCATGGACATCTTACATTTAACCTGTAACAATTTAAATTTCCATGTTCCCAGTCTTACCCTGTCTCACTTGTTTCATAAAATAAAATCAATATAAACCTAGTAGGCCTAACCAGAATTTTAGGAGACATATTTGAGACCCTTCTAATTTCGATGCATTAGCCATAGAATTAACATTTATGAAATGTGTATACTGTGCTATGCATCATAATAGATTCATTACAAACATCATTTAGTTCTCATAACCTACAAGCGAGGTATATACAATTACTTATTCCGTTTTAATGGATGAAGAAATTATATCAGAGAACGCATAGGTGGTGTACCAAAAGACACGTAGCTAGTAAGTGATATAGCCAGGATTTTAGGACAGACCATTCAGTTTTAGAACTCATGTTTATAAATATTACACTATATCTCAAATTATAATAAAGCCATAGTTAACACATTCATAGCACTTATTATGGCATAGTTGTGCTTTAGGTATATTAAATCATTTATGAGGAGCATACTGTTGTTATGCCTATTTTGTAGACCAGGAAATAGAGGTTAAATAATTTTCCCAAAGCCAGTAAAGTATAGAACCAGAATTTAAAACTGGCTACTCTGGCTCCAGAGTCTGTTCTCTTAATTACCATGATATATGTCCTCTTAATCATCTTGTGGCTTTTACCTGCAAAATAAATTTTTATGTTTTTTCATGGCTGAGGAACAAAACCATGCTAAGATTCTTAGGGAGGAAGCCAAAATGCATGACTTGTTAGGGATCTGAGATGACAATCAATATTCTAAGTTGGATGAACTCAGGCTACAGAGTGCATGGGAACATTTAGGATTATTGTTAATGTGTTTGGATCCAGACAATTGACAAACATAGGCCTTAACATGGGAAAATCCATCACTAATTCTTCCAAGAGGCAAGCTAAACATTACAGTTAGGCCAGAAGCAAGCAGAATGTGTCTTTTAACCATTATGAGAATGCGGTATGGATATGGCAGACAGGAATACCCATAATCTGTAGCCTTATTTTATAAGAACCGGGGAGGTTAAAGGAGGCATCTATATTGTTAAATTAATTTGCAATTGCTCTGAGACTAACACCTAGGTCTTGTGATTCATACTCAAATGATCGTATTATGTCATGTGGACTTTCCTGTGGTCCCTTATTGGGATTTTTATAATAAGCCAAGAAATAAGGCAATAGGTTTGAAAGCAACAAAAATACATGAAAAATAGGGGCACCTGGGTGGCTCAGTCAGTTAAGCGTCTGACTTCGGCTTGGGTCATGATCCCAGAGTCCTGGGATCGAGCCCTGCATCGGGCTCCTTGCTCGGAGGGAAGCTTGCTTCTTCCTCTCTCTCTGCCTGCTGTTCCCCCTGCTTGTGCTTGCTCTCTGTCAAATAAATAAAATCTTAAAAAAAATAATGATTTAGGAGTTTAGTATTTAAAAAATATATATATATATATATATATATATATATATGAAAAAACAATGCCAGGTGTCAAAGAAACAAGGGAATTGATATCTGGTAAACATCCTACCAGGGAGGAAATACTAAAGGTTAATGTCAGTACTCATAGATTTTGTGAGATATTCTTTTAAATAAGTTCATATAATTTGGGGGGAAAGAGGAAAGAAGTAGTGACAGAATTAACTTTAAAAAATTCTATTTATGTCCCATTTAGCTGAAATGTTTTAAACCAGGATACTGACAAGAGCTACCAAGGATATTTCCACAATTATAAAAATACATAATATGTGGGACCGGCTCATTTACATATGATTTGAATATGTCATGAGAGAGATGATCAACAGAAGATTTTAAATAGAAGTATCAGTCATACTAGTACCTAATTATAAAATCAAGATTTAAGCAGAAAAACTTAAGTATCTTTGTACATAGACCACATTTTGTAACGAGTTAAAGTTTAGCAAAAGGTACATATGTTCTCAAAGTTTAATTTTTACATTGCCATATATTGTGAATGCTAAAAGAGTAAAGTTCTTGGTGCCAGAATTAGATGTAGCTGCCCTATGCAAAGACGGATGGTATTGGAGTTGTCATGGCTCTACAGAGCACAACTTAATGAATGCTTTGTTATCATGATCATCCTATTTCCTCAAAAATAATGAGGAGAGTGCTGTTGCAGGACAAGAATCATTTATCCAAAATGGTTGGAACAAGACAGAGAAAGACAAATACTGCGTGGTATCACTTATATTAGGAATCTTAAAAAAAAAACAACTGATTTCATAGAAAAAGAGAACTGAATGGTGGTTGCCAAGGGCTGGGGGGAGGAGGAATTAGGAAGGTGTAAGTCAAAGGATACCAATTTTCAATTATAAGAAGAAGTTCTAGAGCACCTGGTGGCCCAGTCAGCTGAGCCTCCGGCTCAGTTTTGGCTCAAGTCGTGATCTTGGGGTGGTGGGATTAAGCCCCATGGGGCTCTTGGCTCAGCGCGGAGTTGGCTTGAGATTCTCTCTTCCCTCTCTCTCTGCCCCTACCCACCTTTACGCCTGCTTTTTCTCTCTAAAAATAAATAAATAAATCTTAAAAAAAAAAGAATAAGTTCTGAGGATCTAGTGTGTGGTATAGCATGAAGATAGTTAATAATACAGAAATTTACTGAGAGTAAATCTTAAGTGTTCTCACCGCACACACACAAAGAGGTACCTATGTGAGATCATGGATGTGCTAATTATCTTGATCTTAGTAGCCATTCCACAAGGTGCATGTATATAAAATCATCATGTACATTTTACGTATATACAATTATATTTGTCAATGATTTCTCAATAAAGTTGAGGAAAATATGTCTTAAAAAATTATTGGGCCAGATGTTTTCCAAAATCATAACCTGTTGTATTTGAGAAATGTAATGTGAAGCATATTTCAAGTATTACAAATATTACATAACCCTCCCCATGGGTTTTGGGTAGCACCCAGTAATCAATCATTGATATTTATACTAAGGGGAAAAGGCAGATTATAAATAGTCTATTGTCCAATTTTGTCACAAAATAAGTTAAGGCCAGGTCAGGTTTTGCCATTCCAGAATACATTTAAGGTAGTTCTTTGTTTTCTGAGATTTTGGATTTCAAAATCGCACATAAGGTTTGTGGGTTTAGCCAAGAGCATCATGGTGATTAAGAGCGACATCTAGTGGCGAATACATTGATCTCCATTAAATAAATATTTGCTTTAATTGTAATGCTGGTAAAATGTTAATCAAGCAAATAAGCAAGTATTTTGTGTCTTATAAAATACATAAGACATATAAAAATACATAAGAAATTTTCCCTACATTGAAGAATTCTTGTCTACTATTGTATGGAGTCAAGTACATATCCTGTTAATACAATATGATCAGTGTAATGGAAGAGGATCACAGAGAACAGACCTTAGGGGTAGTGGTCAAAGAAGACTTTCTGGAAGAGTAGACACCTAGGTAAGGTCTTAAAAGAAGAGGGATAAGATTGTTTCTGCAAAGAAAATGCACAGAGGAAAGCAAAAGCAAGAAATTGAAATTGGTACAGGTACTGATGTAAGATGCAGGGAAATGATTCATGATTCATTTCTAGTAGCATCCTGAATACCAAATGGTAAACATGTTTGTTTATTTCTATTTTTGAGTATTTTTTTAATGTGGCTATGAGTTTTTTTCTTTAAATTTTTATTGTTATGTTAATCACGATACATTATATCACTAGTTTTTGATGTAGTGTTCCGTGATTCATTGTTTGTGCATAACACCCAGTGCTCCACGCAGAACGTGCCCTCTTTAATACCCATCACCAGGCTAACCCATCCCCCACCCCCCTCCCCTCTATTTTTGAGTATTCTATTTAGCTTAATTTCATTGCTTTTTCATTATCAACCTTTAATAGAAAATAAAATTAAAACCACATATTATGTCCTATATCTATAAGACAACCTCAGATTTTTTTGGATATAGAAGGCTATTATTTAGAAATAGGGGTGCCTGGGTGGCTCAGTTGTTAAGCATCCACCTTCGGCTCACGTCATGATACCAGGGTCCTGGGATCGAGCCCCGCATTGGGCTCCCTGCTCAGCGGGAAGCCTGCTTCTCCCTCTCCCACTCCCCCGGCTTGTGTTCCTGCTCTCACTCTCTCTCTCTCTCTCTCTCTCTCTCTGTCAAATAAATAAATAAAATCTTTAAAAAAATGAAAAAAGAAAGTTATTATTTAGAAATAGTAAAAATGATGTAAAGTTATATTTTAAATAGGGGCGCCTGGGTGGCTCAGTTGGTTAGGCGACTGCCTTCGGCTCGGGTCATGATCCTGGAGTCCCGGGATCGAGTCCTGCATCGGGCTCCCTGCTCAGTGGGGAGTCTGCTTCTCCCTCTGACCTTCTTCCCTCTCGTGCTCTCTCTCATTTTCTCTCTTTGAAATAAATGAATAAAATCTTTAAAAAAAATTTAAAAAAATATATTTTAAATAATTATTTGCCACAAATAATATACACTTTAAAATATGGTGAGTAATCCAGGCACAAGGGTAAAATGGCCCTCACTAAAAGAGGTGGTCAGATTATTGTGTCATAACAATTACCATTAAGCTACTTACACTACCGATAAAGTACTATACATTCTTATTTCATAACTTCTCATAAGAGAAACTAAACCTCTTTTTTTCCGTTTTATTTCCTACCACTTTTATTGAAACACATTTTACCCTCAATTATTTTGAGATGTTATGATATTTGGACATTTTGGCCTATATTTCCCAAATTATAGCTTTATTTTCCATTTTTGATGTAATTGGATTATTCCTTTTTCTATTTGATTGAGAATCTCTCAGCTCATTGCTCATGGAAACTTGGTTCCTTTACCTAGGCATCTATGTGGGTTAAACCAGAATGACTCAGAATCACTGCAATTCAATGGACCCTTATTAAGTTAGAAAATTAATTGTCCACACTACCTGTACACAGACATTCACACATGCACATTCACAAATGCAACTTTAGTTTGATCAAATAATATTCACACTTACTAGATACATTACAGTTTGATATTTGGGAATCTATTTTTCCTTTTTGATTTTCTTTCTTTTATTTTTACTTGGTTGGTTAATGCAAATCACTGTTCTCTCTGTTGATTTCATGATCCACTAATAGATATTGATTGGGAAAATATTGCTCCAGAAGAAATGTTAATTTGCTTGAAAAGAATGTATATACACATAAAATATTTGAATAATAAAACTGATATATAGAAAATTATGGTTTGGGGTTCAAAAGAGAGAGGTCAGAAAATGATTTTATTGGAGAAAATAAGTCTTGATGTTAGCCTTGATAGATGGCTGAAAATTGGATGTACAGAGAGTGGGGTAGCATTGCATGAAGGATCCACCTCTTCTCAGTGAAGAATCAGCTGGGTTGAATTGGTATGTTTAGAGGACCAAAAGCAGATCAGTCTAGATAAGTGTGAAGAAATTTAGCAGGACTGGATATAGCTGATAACAACTATTCTTTCCAATTGCTTTTCTAGTGATTGGGATTTTGAAACACACGTTACTTTATCTTCGCATCCACCCTGTGTGGTAGGTGTTCTTGGCCTCATTTTATATAGAGGAGGAATAAGACATTTAGAAGTTAAGTAACTTGAACCCAGACCTAGTAAATGATAGACTGCTATTTAAGGTCATTCTCTGATCCTAATGTCTATAATCCTAACTACTGAAATAAAGGCAGATTAATTAGGAAAAATGAGCTACTTTGTAGAATATCTAAAATTCTGAGATGAATAGTTTAGATTTTTATTTTATAGTTAGTTGGGGATTATTAATAGCATTTAATTATAGAGTGATATAAAAATATTTTTAAAATATGTATTGCCAGAATGATGAACTTAGGTATGAGTCTAATGTTATTAAAGCATTATTAGATATTCTAGAGTTAATATGATAAGAATTAGACTGTAGTTCCTAAGAAGTCATGGATGGGCAAAGCATTATTAAGAGCATCACCAAAACAGAATGGCTACAGGAAGAAGGAAGTATTAGAGCTTTTTACTCTTATTTAGGTCTAAAAACAGATGGCAGGGTCTGGGATTTGAAGACTTAAGTTTCTAGTTTCCACTTTTTGAAGTACAGTGTATCCATAGCCAAAACAAGAAAAAAGAGATTCAGACTTCCAGTTTTTGCATGAGATTTAAAATGGCAGCAAATTTAAAAGACAAGGGGGTTACTTATTAATATTAGAGAGATTATATTATTTACCATACAGTAGGTTTTTAGTAAGTACTTGAATGAAGAAACAAGTTGATATTCAAGTTTTTAATTTTAATTTTTATGAATTAAAGTGATAGAGAAAATTCAAATATAGATAATTCAGTTCAATTAAAAATATGTTTATCTATCTCTGGCCTAACTACAATTTGTATGTGTGTTTCACAAAATGTGAAATCAGTAAAAAGAAAGAATTGGAAAGAAGCAGAAATCTTAAAACAAAAATTTCAAAGAGAAAAACAAATCTTGCTTGAACTTAATTCTTGGTAAGGAAGAATGAAGATACTCCAAAAGAGAAAAATAAATCAATTGCATCTCACTCTACTTATTGATAGACCATAAAAACCTTAATAAGATGAAGTCTTCCTTATTGTGAAAGGATTCTTCCAAAATATGGACATTTTTATCTCTTGGCATAAAAATTTTGTGGATTTTTAGAATTTCAACTAACATGCTAGTTTGATCACTAGTTTTCTTGCCATCACTAACGATGAATCCAAGGTGACATTGAAATTTGGAATTTGACTGATTAAATTTCCACTATGGATTCTTGGCAAACTGGTGATATCAGGATATCAAATTATAAATGACCAGTAATTTCCTGAAAATTCAGGTCTAGATCTCAAATATGTTTTGCTCTTATTTCTGTCATAGTCAAGTTAAACAGTGATTCTTTGAATTGAGACATTACATCTATTTTATTAGCGTATTTCCCCCATTTTCTATCTGTTGAAATTGTAATTATGCTTCAAGAGCCACTTTAACGATAGACATTGATGAAGCTCTTCTTGCAGACTTTTACCACAGTTTTCAAAATGATCTCCTTTCCATATTCTTTTTCTACTCTATCCTCCTCAAAACCACCGTAATGTGGATATCTATGAGCTTTGAGAATATCCAGTTAAAAGGCAGAAGAAGGAAGGAGCAGCCAGGGTAGTGGGATCTAAAAGGATTGATAAATAATCCAGGGAGGGAAGTCATTTCCTAAAGCACGTGATACCAAGAATGCCATGCACCTTGAATCAGCAAAGAATGTTAAGTTTAGTAGAAAAGTGGGAATCAGAGCCAGACTGCAAATAGATGAGAAATGTCTCTTCATTCCCATCATACCTCTTTAGTAGAGATCTTGCTCTTCCCTGTTCTATTATAGTTATCCGTTCCTAGGTCTTTCTTCATGAGACTATAAGGCTTTATGAAAAGTCCACCTTTTGTTTACCTTTGTATCCCTAGTGTGTGGCATAGTACAAATGTATTTCATTTATTTGGATTTATGTTAACTTCAGATCATCTCTTTACTGTTTTGCTCAGAGACTCACACACTTTGCCCCATTAATGACTCTCACACCCAAGAAGCTTGAATAAGGCTGCTGTGTATGGGAGAGCAAGAACAGGCTCTTCGCACAGCCCAGAACCTCTAGCAATTCCATCAGAGGTCTCTGATTCCTTTTTTCATCACTGAAGCTATGTGCCTCATAGAAGTAGATTACAATATCAAAGAATATTTTTATTACGTCTGCCACTACTCATTAGTTTTTTTTTTTTTTAAATTATTTCATTTGTGGAACTGTCAAAACTACAAATTCACCCAACATGTTAAGACCTTATCAACTATTCTTTCTAATTTCCACCTTGTGGTGAAAATATGCAATGCTGTTCAACTCTTCCATAACTGAGATAATCCTTTATGACAATTTTAATTGAAAAATATAAGTTGGCTATCAGCATAATGAAGAAAGCAGTAAAATATTTTACAAAATATTTATTTTGGAGTTGGAGAAATAAAGCATAGTTATCCAAAGTGATGAGTTCAATAGAAGAAAAAAGAAGCAAAGAAAATTCAAATTAGGCCAGACTAGGAGTGAAATAAGAGGAAAAGGTCTTGCCTGTTCCTTGGGTATATAATTTTTATAAAGTATGAGACAGGCCTCATGGATTTTTACTTCTCAAATGTTTTACAACGACTCGAGAAGTTCTTAAAATATTTTCCCTGTGGGTGCCAAGATTTTCCTATACTTCCTTCACAAATGAGCTTCTTTGAAAATGCGGATTAATAAGACAGAGATGCAATTGTATTAGTCTTTTGATACCTCCTGTTTGTTTCTCATTTTCATGAAAAGTGGGATGTGATTCACTCTCTAATCAGCTTCTCTGACATCCATTAATGTTCAGCATCACATCATCCCCTTGGCTCTTGTGTTATGGTTGTCCTGATGCTTTTTATTTCTTCTGCTTTTTCCTTTAGGCAAGGCTTCAGAGTAGCTGTAGCTTGTCATTATCTTTTTATATTCTTTGTCAAGTGGAAATCATATTGCTTACATCTACTCTTTTCATTTTCTTTGGATTGGCACCTTTTCATCTACCCTTTTATCCTACTTTATATTGATTTTATAGCATCTTTTATCTTTGTTTCCCTTACAGCTTTTATTTTTGTTTTTATACACGCAAGCATATAACGGGGCTCACTTTCCATCAATCTTGTGACAATTCATTCAATAATTCAACAAATCCTCTGATGACTTCTTGAATGTGGCTTTTATAAATCAACAAATCTTCTATCTTCTGAATGTGACTTTTGTGTCGTTTCCTTTTGGGTCCTGTGAATTTGCCTTCCATTGATTATGTCACTTTTTAAAAAATACTTTAAAGAAATAGGAAATTGTTTATTAGTTTATTAGTCTATGTGCATTCAATTAATATTTCCTAAATTCTTGTCCTTTTCTGTCATGTTCTTCTTAGGTTATAAAATACAAAAATACTCATGTAAAAATCATGGTGTTTCCTCCTCTAGTGAAAGATATATTAGATATGTTTGTCTCATAGCATCATTAAAAAAATCTCTAAAATTACAATCTAAGGAAATTAGTTATTTAACTAATTTACATATAGACACATAATTCATTTTTATATTAAAAATATAGAAATTCATAAAAAGCAAATAGGTACCCATACTGTTAGCCCTTTTTAAAATTATGTGAGGAAATCTCTTCCTTTTGGCTTTTCAGTGCCTTCTTGCAAGTTGACAACTCTAAAGAGTTGTACATCCCCATTTTCTGTCCTACTTACACAGATACAGCAATATGCATATCAATGTGTATGTCTATTTTTACAAATCTCTCTATATATACACATGTGCATACATATGTGTACACATTTTTATCACATATCAGTGTGCAACCTGCTTTGTTACTTTAAATCAGTTTATTACATATGATACATTTCCTTTAAAAAGATGCATAACATTGAGGCACCTGGGTGGCTTAGTCAGTTAAGCATCTGACTCTTGGTTTACACTCAGGTTGCGGTCTCCCGGTGATGGGATCAAGCCCTTCTTCAGACTCTGCTCTCAGTGTGGAGTCTGCTTCAGATTTTTCTCCCTCTCCCTCTGCCTTTCCTCATTCACTCTCTCTCTCTCTTTCCAATGAATAAATAAAACCTTAAAAAAAAGATGCATAACATTGATGATACTTTAGATCACTTCAAGTTTTGGTTAATACAAATAATACTGCAGTGAAATTCAGATATATATATATATATATATATATACACACACATACACCCCTACCTAAATATATATATGTATATACATATATTCATACCTATTATTTATGTGGATAGATGATTACAAGAAGAATTGTTGGGTCACGGATATGTATTTTTTTATACTTCTATTTTTATTTTCAGAGTTTTCTGATTTTACAAATAAATGATTTAAGTTTGCTTTTTTTATATTATCGTTTCCCAACTCCTGTCTTACTCTCGAAACTCTTAAAGTACACAAAGAATTCTCACCAACTCTGTCCCCATATTCATTTGTGTTACCTCCTCTCTTTTTATAAGAATTTTAATATCATGCCATGCTTTATTGATTCTTGCGACAATTGCCTTGTCATAGTCCCTGCATATTAAAATTTAATCCTTGTCTCTTCTCACTTTCTATTACTGTCAATGTGATATTGTCAGTGAAGGCCATACATAACCTCAGTTCATCTATCAGTCTCTGTATTCTCCTTTCATGTTTATCCTTCATTTGTACTCTCACATATTTGCTCAAGAATGATTCTCATTCAGCTAAAAATTATATAAGCAGGCTTGTTTCTTTAATTTCCTTCCTTTGTCTACACATAGACCACAATCATCCCCAGCAGCCTGTGTCCATGTTTGATCAGCCACTTAGTGAAGAAGGCATTTGGAAAATGAGGATTATAATTAAACGTTTCACTTTACCTGCGGTAACCATGATGACACTGGGCCTTTGTCCAAATCACTTCCATGTTCTTGGTTTTTGGCAATAATAGGAAGGTAATGTCTGTGGAACAGAAATGAAACTATTGCTTTTCCTTAGTGCCCTTGAAAGTTCAGCCCTATAAACCACTCAAATGGAGCTTAATGTCCTGATGTCCTGCTTAAGGAAAAAATAGCAACTTTGTATGAGGCTGGCTAAGATTCAGGTCAATATATAACATTCCTTTTTTCACTGCACATATGCCATTTCCCAGAAATTTTCTACTACTTTGGATTTTATATCTTATCAACAAACCAAAAATGTTTTTCATGGGTTCATCTTGAAGAATTTTAGTTCTAATGCTTGGGCAGCATGGATTCACTCTCCAAGTCTACATTTGTACTTTCTGGGTTTTTATCTGTTTTTCTTAATACATGCACCATTTTTGCCCAAGTTGATAGGTAGAAGTACCCTTTACTTGGGCAAGGATACAAACAAGTTTCTGTCTCTCTCTCTCCCTCTCTCTCTTTTTTTAATCATGTGGATGTTACCTTACCTTGCACACCTGCCATTTAAAGCACATGACTCCCACTTTAATCAAGAACGCAAAATGTTTGAACTCCAGATGCCATAGAGAGATTAACTGTCTTATTTGATATTAGTAGGAGCCATCAATTCAGGTTGGGAGCCAAGTTTATTTTTGAGAAAGGTGAAATAAAATGCATGTCAAGCAACCATTCTTTCAATTTTTCCAAGTTTTGTGTTTATATAACTGTAACACTACATAGAAAGACTGCTCACTTAAAATATTCTTCCATAAGTGGTAATTTAAATATTATAAAACAAAGAGGCAGTCATGTAAGAAAATATTTCTGCACCATTTACCAAATCTTATTTCTGTCTGACCCAAGGCATATTGCTTTATCTTGTTAAGACACAAATTTCAGGGGTGTCTGGGTGGCTCCGTCGTTAGGCATCTACCTTCGGCTCAGGTCATGATCCCAGGGTCCTGGGATCGAGCCCTGCATCGGGCTCCCTCCTTGACAGGGAGCCTGCTTCTCCCTCTCCCACTCCCCCTGCTTGTGTTCCCTCTCTCGCTGTGTCTCTCTGTCAAATAAATAAATAAAATCTTAAAAAAAATAAGACACAAATTTCTAGAGGTCAAATTATAGTCTTAGATAACTTTTTTTTTACTCTTCTAATGTTCATTTTCTATAATTCTATAAGGGAATATATTAAAGAAGCTCCATTCAAACTAAAAAAATCAGGGGGGAATATTGCCTCTTCTAAAGAATGGGGAGGGGCACCTGGGTGGCTCAATGGGTTAAGCAGATGAATTTTGATTTCACTCTGGTGGAGATCGCAGGGTCTGGAGATCCAGCCTCACTGTGGGGCTCTGCACTCAGCAAGTAGTCTGCTGGAGATTCTCTCCTTCTCTCTCTTCCTCTGCCCCTCACCCCACTCATGCTCTCTCTTGCTCTCATTCTCACATACATACATATATAAATCTTTTAATTTTTTTAATTTTTAAAAATATTTTATTTATTTGAGAGAGAGAGAGAGAGCACACACAGGAGGAGAGAGAGAAGCAGACTCCCTGCTGAGCAGAGAGCCTGATGTGTGGCTCTATCCCAGGACCCCGAGACCATGACCTGAGCTGAAGCCAGACACTTAACAGACTGAGCCACTCACATTCCCCTAAATAAATCTTTAACAACAGAAAAAGTGCTTTTTTAAAATCAGAAAATGGATAGAAAATCACTCTGGTGCTTTCCCTCCTTGACTGCTAGAAAACTCAAATTTTATGTTTAGTTGTTATGGTTTTCTTATTCTAAGTTCCTGCCATGATACCTACCAACTCTACAATTGGCTTTATTTTTATTTTTTGAAATGCATTTTGGCTACAGTATATGTATTTTACTCTAAGCTACTTCAAATCTTTTGAGACTTAGATACATTATAAATATGTAGAATGCATTTTTACTTTGACCACCCAGCTATATTGCTTGATTTTTACATTTTTTTCTTACAAATTTCTTACAAATTTTATTTATTTATTTATTTATTTTTAAAGATTTTATTTATTCATTTGAGAGAGAGAATGAGATAGAGAAAGCATGAGAGGGGGGAGGGTCAGAAGGAGAAGCAGACTCCCCACTGAGCAGGGAGCCCGATGCGGGACTCAATTCCAGGACCCCAGGATCATGACCTGAGCCGAAGGCAGTCACTTCACCAACTGAGCCACTCAGGCGCCCCTCCTTACAAATTTTAAATGAAAATCATTTTGATTATAAAAATTCTATATTTTCAATATACCAATTTTGGATGATTCAGAAAAGTACACAAAAGAAAATTAAAATTATTCACCATCTCTTTGTGAATTGTTTGGTTATAAGAAACCTAACTTTACTTAAACAACCTAATGCCAGAAGGGGCACTGATTGGACAGATGCAGGGACTTTTATGAAACCCACAGCTGAAAAAGACAGAAGAGGCTTACAAAGGAAGAGTCAGCAGCTCTCGAGATCTTGTTTCCCCTATCCCACTTGCCAGCTTTATTTCCTTTCTGTGTAAATATGTTCTTGCTGCTTTAGTATACAAGTAAATGTGTGTAGTAGAAAATGACTGGCCCAGTCTTATTTTTATCATGAATTCCAGTTTCAATTTCCCAAGGACTGAGTTTTTGATTGGCTTAGCTTGGATTGGGTGCCTACTGGCAGACACATCTAAAAGCCTAGCTCTTGGGCGCCTGGGTGGCTCAGCTGGTTAGGTGCCTGCCGGCGGCTCCGGTCATGATCCTGGAGTCCCGGGATCGAGTCCGTGGAGTCCCACTGGAGTCCCACTGGAGTCCCACTGGAGTCCCAGGATGGAGTCCCGCATCGTGTTCCCTGTTAAGCAGGGAGTCTGCTTCTCCCTCTGACCCTCCCCCCCTCATGTTCTCTTTCTTTCTCAAACAAACAAATAAAATCTAAAAAAAAAAAAAAAAGAACAAAAAGCCTAGCTCTTCAATAGCAGCTGTGGGTAATGAATAGTTTTCCAAAGAAGAGGCTGTGGGAGATTCATCTTCCTCTCCAAAAGACGACCACAGCTTCTATCTCCTTATTACATAAATCACTGTTTATGTATATTTTTGATAAATTTAGTTTTAGATTTTTCTAAGGTCATGAATATAAATAATATGTAAGGTCTGGATCCTATAATTTCCACTTAACTGTAGCATAAACACTTTCTTTTCTTATTTAAAACTTTTCGAAAACATTTTAGGCCACAAAGTTTTCTATTACTATGTAACAAATTACCATAAACATGGCAGCTTAAAGCAACAGGAACTTATTGGCTGATAGTCCCGTAAGTCAGATGCACAGGCAGATTCAACTGGATTCTCTGCTTAGGATCTCAGCAGGCTGAAAGCAAGGTATTGGCTGTGCTGGACCCTTTTTGGAGGTTTGGGGGAGAATCCTTCCAAGCTCATTTAGTATTTTGGTAGAATTGAGTTCCATGCATTTGTGGGGCTATGGTTCCCATTTCCTTTTTTGCGGACAGCCAAGGGACCTCTTTCAGAGTTTTAAGGCCACCCCCACTTTTTCTTACTGTCCTGCTTAGTTGTCAAAGCCAGGGAGTTGAACCCCATGTTCTTGGGATCTTTCTGACTCTTCTACTGTAGTAGAAAATAAAAGGCTCTACTTTTAAAAGAGCTCATGTGATTAGATTAGGTTCACCTGTGTGATTTCCCTATTTTAAGGTTAATTGGGGCCCATAACATTGAATAATCATGGGAATAATATTTCATTATAATCAGTTTCCAGGATTAGGTATGAAATCTTGAGGACACACCACAAAGAGAATATAAGTAGGTTTGTTTAAATAAACAAACAAAAAACCTAGTCAATTGCTTCAAAATCATTTATTTCTTTGGTTCCTAATGATTTGTAATTACATATTAACAAACTCTTAATTTATATAACTATTAATGGAATAAGTAGTATTTGCAAGCTATTTGTTCCATTATAGTCTTCTCATGGTTGTTGACATATTTTAGTTCCTTAGTAAGTGTATCATCATAATATAATACCTAGAAAGGGAAAGTTTCCTCAAACTTTATTTGCCAAATTCATGTTGGCAATTTTTATTTTTTAAATCATCTTAGCTACATATGCTTGTGTACCATGCTAGATGATTTTATGTATTTTTTTCACAAAATCTTGACATTTGGTTGTCACTGTATTAAACTATCATTATATGTGGGCAAACTTGAAATTCAATCCAGGAACATTAGTCAAGGTCCATACTTATCTTTCAAGGTAATTATAGAAAGCTCCTAATTTTTTACACATTATATTCTCAAAAATATATGCAAGGTCTTATATCTGTAAGTGGGCACTATACCCATAAATTAAAAGAGAATTCTGAAAATCTCAAAGAAGGATCTCCAAACCTGAAATCTTATTATGTAAAATTTTATATAAAATTCTGTTTTGAGTTCAAAAACACCAAATTTCCTCAACACTAAAAATAATCACAGGATTATTTTAGAGAAGGGAACTTTTGAAAATGATACTACATTTTATCAAGGGAAAAATGCAAGAATTTTCAAAACAATGCTAATAGTTTAATTATAAACTTACAGTTTTAACTATAAAATCTTATCCTATAATGAAGCTATAAAAATTAACACAGATTTGGTGTACAGTCAACTACAACAATACAATATAAAACAATAGAAAAATAGATACAGAGATGTATCAGGATTAATAAAACAATCACTTCTAATCAGTGGGTAAAATCTATATTTTTGAATTAACAGTTTTCTGATGACTGACTAGCCATTTGAAATATTTAATGAATGAAGCTCTGTCTTTGCCTCACTTATTGCATCCAAATAAATCATGACTCAATCTATTTATTTATTCAACACATGTTTTTGAGCACTTACTTTTTGCCCAGGCTCTATTCTAGGCACTTGTGATACAGCAACAAAGATTTAGAGAAAAAGCATTAAAAGTAATAGAATAAAACATTGTAAGATCTTCATATACTTCAGAAAAGGAAAAAAAATCTTTCTATGGCTGACATGAATCCAAAAGCCAGGAAGAAAGGAAGGAAAAGAAAAAAACACAAAACAGTACATTTAACTATACACATAGTTAATATTGGTGCTGGAAATGTTATAACATTTCATATCAGGAATGTAATAACAAGACATTAAAAAACAGAATGGCAAAAATGTTTCCAGCATTTATTGCAAAGCAGTAATTTCCTATATACAAAATAAAATACTTTTAATTGAATATGAAGATTAACCAATAAAAATGCACACCACCACATTAAAGAAAGTTTCACTCATATTTAAATTAAGGCAAATTTCTAAAATGAGAGGCTGCTTTTGTCTGTTATACTGGCAAAGACTAAAAAATATTGTATTAGTTTTCTGGTGCTGCTGTAGCAAATTGTCACAAAGTGAGTAACTTAAAACAACACACATTTATAGTGTTACTGTGATGGAGGTTAGAAGTCTGAAATGAGTTTCATGAGTCTAAAGTGAAGGTCTTGGCAGAATTGTGTTCCTTTTGGAGCCTCTAGGGAAGAATCCATTTCTAGAGGCGATCATATTCCTTGACCCATGGTCCCCAACCAGCATCTATATCAGTCCAACCTCTTCCACCCTCATTCCATCTCCTTCTCTGCCTCTTTCCCTCTTTCTCTTGTAAGGCCCCTTGTGATTGCACTGGACGCACATAGGTAGTCTAAAACAATCTCTCATCTCAAGATCCTTACCTTGTTCACACCTGCAAAATCTTTTCTGCAAACTATGCTACTGTATCCACAGGTTCTGGGCGTTAGGATATGGGCATCTTTGGAGAGCCACCATCCTGCCTATCACACTAACACCCAGACAGTGAGGAAAGATTGTGAGGAACCAGAAGGAATAGATGCCATCTCTAACAGATCCTTTCCACAGCCTTCAAATTAAAATCTCGCATACTCTTTGACCCAATGATAAATCATACATTCTCCTAGTTGTGAATCATACATCTATGCTCTAGACAGTACTCAAAACGTATGTATAGGGAAGTTTAGTAAAGCACTGATTGTGCTAGCAAACACTTGTAAGAATTAAATATTCACTTATTGGGAATTGATTTGATAAATTATGGTATATCCATATAATGGTTTTCTGCATTAGTATAAAAATATTCAGGTATATC
The DNA here is from genome assembly GCF_003265705.2 of Callorhinus ursinus. NCBI lineage: Eukaryota > Metazoa > Chordata > Mammalia > Carnivora > Otariidae > Callorhinus > Callorhinus ursinus. Next base: position 31,439,330 of record NW_027397063.1, on the reverse strand, counting down.
TGTATGCCCTTGTATAGAAAAATGCTTACACTAAGAATTAATTGCAAAAAAACAAGTTAAAGAACTCTATGATCTCATTAGTGTGAAAAGATCCTGTTTATTTTACATATTTTCCTAAGATGCTAATTTTTTTGCAATTACCAAGAATGACTTCTATTACAAAAACCAATTCTAACACAGTGTTATGAATCACTCACATTGATTCATGGCTTATAAGCAGAGGCACTGACAACTTTTTATGCTGAATGATCAAGGATGTTTGTTTAGTGAACAACTTTAGAAGACAGAGATGGTTTCCCTTTAGAGCAGAGGGCAGATTTTTTTTTTTTTTTTTTTAACTACCAGTATAATAATGTCTCCCTCTGGTGAAGAGATTGGGCCAATTTGCTTGCAGTTTTCTTAGAAAAGATTGAGCTTTTCCTAATTCTGGATTCTCCAGTTGTGACATAAACTCACTGCGTGTTCAGCATCCACCTGTGCCCACCTGCACCTCACCCGCATGAGGCTTGGTTGGCAGCGGATAAGAGGGGCAAGCATTGGTAAAACATAAAGCTCAGACTGCTTGTTGTGCGTTGAGTAAAAAACTCTTTTTTCTCCAACCCAAGAGTCTTTTTTGCCTTCTGCCAGAGTCCATTAAAGTGTCTCTTTGAAGAGGCTAAATTATTAGCTTCCGAGTATGGTAAAATCTCTCCATGTTTCTTGACCTGTGAATTACACAAAAATATATTTCAAATAAGATACACAAGATTATAATCTGAATCACACAAAAATTTAATTTATGAATTAAAGAAAATATAACATTTTGACACATAGTACTCTGGGTGATCAAATTTTCCATTAGAAGAAAGAAAAAGAAGCATTTAGCATCCAAGTTATTGTTAATATTCCAAAAGAGGTTCGTTTGAAATAGTATCTGCCATAATGTAGCACATTTTTGTTAAAGTGGTATGAGGAACTAACAGCCCTATCTTTTGGCATTACACTGGAGAAAAAGCTCAATTGTAGTAGGATGCACTATATCGGTATAGAATTTGAAGGGTAATATAATAAGCATCGAGATTTCATGTGTTTCTCCAAAAAAAAAAAAGGCAATTCTGATTATTTGGGGGTCCTAGCAGCAGATTCTTAGAGATTAGCCTTGGGTAACAGTCTTTTTTTTTTTTTTTTTTTAGAAATTAATCCTAGTACTATCAAATAAAAAGCAAGCTTTTTGGTATTAGCATAATTTTGTTGAATGAACTGCATTCTCTATGTAATGAAAATGCGTTCTGCTTTTATGAATAGTAGTTACATGCAGGAGTTGAGAGAACTGAAATTAAGTGGTCTCATTTACAGTCATTTAATTCCTCATCCACTCCTACAAACCCTCGAGAGCCTAGTTAGGACTCTTTCCATTTGGCTCAGAATGTAAGGCTTGGACCAGTCTGAGGGGAAAGGCACAGTTTGTTCTCCACAAGACAGAGGACACTATAAGTGTAACTGCTGTCAATCTGGTTACAAACTCGTGAGATTATCGAGATGAAAGATTGTGAGTTTGTGCTTTCGCACATGTGGGTGCTTCGGGTCACCTAGAGTTCCTCTGCTTGTTTGATTGAGTCCCCTCTTTCTCTTTCTTTTTCCTCGGTGTCTACATTTTTGAGTCAGATGATTTCACTCTTTGGTCCACAAGCCTGCGCTCAAAGCAAACCAGAGTTTTACCCGGTCTTAAATATCCTATGTGATCCTACTTGACCTGGCCACCCTGCTCTCTCTTCACTTCCACTTTCCTAAAAAGCAGAGCCCAAGGCAAGTGCTTACCAGCAAGAAATTGATTTGGGGAAGTAATTCTGGAGAACCAGAGTGAGGGGACTAGAGACACCAAAGTGGGTAAGAGAAATGAGCAAGGATGAGCTACTGAGCTGGTTACCTCTGTGGGCACCTGTGGCTCAATCCTTGGGACCCCTCTGAGGCCAGGGGTCCTTCGTGCCTAGATGCAATGGGGGAAGCTGTCGTCCTTCATTGCTCCTGTGCTGCTCTGGCGCATGGCGGCCAGGCACTTTCAGTTTTGTTCAGGAGCGAGGAGAACAGGGCAGGACCCACAGACATACTCACAGTGCTACCCAAGCAGCCTAGGGATGCAGTGAGAGCAGGTCCTACCTGCCTGCTGAAGCAGCAATGGCCAGAGTGAACGGGGGGTGAGAAGGAAAGGATGTTAGTTGGCACCCCAACACACACGCACATAATTACTCTCTGAGCTCCCCTTCCAAGATTTTCCCTCTCTTTGATGTCCCTTGACCAAACCAGGCACCCTCTGCCTTAAGGCATTTGCTTCAGCTGTTTTTCCTATGTGAAAGGCTGTTTCCATAGTATCTTCAGGTCTTTGTTCAGCCCATCCTCTTAAGGATGCAGATATTGATCACTCCCTTGAATATCATATCACCCTCTGTGCTCTTGCCCACGACCCACATTCTCAATCCCCCAAACCTTCAATCCCCCACAAACTCAGTCCTTAAATGCTTCTCTATTTGTTCTCTTCTTTCCTTAGCAATTATCACCTTCAAACCAGCTTTATCACTTATCATTTATATTTATTACTTATAATCTTTCTCCCACTCCCAATCTATAAAACAGAAGCTTCTTTAGGGTTTTAATTTGATTTATTCACTGATGAATACATTCAAACAATCTTTGGATCCATCCCAGTTCTTTCCCTTCATATGTTTTTTTTTAATGTGTATGATGCATCCTTTACATTCTTTTATTTTGTGAATCACTTGACTGATTTTTGTAGATATAATGATTTTACTGCTTTTGTGCTTTAATTTCCGTACTGGATTTATAAGTGATTTCATAATCTGCTTCGATTCAAATAAAATGTGACATCAATTACACAGATTCAAAAAATAGAAATAAAGGGACCAAAGGGCTTACCTTTTTTGCAGTGACTATTAAACACCTTGCTCTTAGAGGAGAGTAATTAAAGTGTTCAAGATGAATTCAAAGCAATTGCACTTTCTTAAAAAAATTTATTTTATTATGTTAGTCGCCATACAATGCATAATTAGATTTTGATGTAGTGATCCATGATTCATTGTTTTCATATAACATCCAGTGCTCCATGCAGTACGTGCCCTCCTTAATACCCATCACCAGGCTAACCCAGCCCCCCACCTCCTCCCCTCTAGAACCCTCAGTTTGTTTCTCAGAGTCCATAGTCTCTCATGGTTCATCTCTCCCTCCGATTTCCTCCCCTTCCTTTTCCCTTCCTTCTCCTAATGTCCTCCTGCTATTCCTTATGTTCCACAAATAAGTGAAACCATATGATAATTGACTTTCTCTGCTTGACTTATTTCACTTGGCATAATCTCCTCCAGTCCCATCCATGTTGATGCAAATGGTGGGTATTCATCCTTTCTGATGGCTGAATAATATTCCATTGTATATATGGACCACATCTTCTTTATCCATTCATCTGTTGAAGGGCATCTCGGCTCTTTCCACGGTTTGGCTATTGTGGACATTGCTGCTATGAACATTGGGGTGCATATGGCCCTACATTTCACTACATCTGTGTCTCTGGGGTAAATATCCAGTAGTAGTGCAATTGCTGGGTCATAGGGTAGCTCTATTTTTAATTTTTTGAGGCACCGCCACACTGTTTTCCAAAGTGGCTGTACCAACTTGCATTCCCACCAACAGTGTAAGAGGGTTCCCCTTTCTCCACAACCTCTCCAACATTTGTTGTTTCTTGCCTTGTCAATTTTTGCCATTCTAACTGGTGTAAGGTGGTATCTCAATGTGGTTTTGATGTGAATTTCCCTGATGGCTAATGATGATGAACATTTTTTCATGTGTCTGTTAGCCATTTGTATGTCTTCTTTGGAGAAATGTCTGTTCATGTCTTCTGCCCATTTTTTTGACTTGATTATTAGTTTTTTGGGTGTTGAGTTTAAGAAGTTCTTTATAGATCTTGGATACCAGCCCTTTATCTGTAATGTCATTTGCAAATATCTTCTCCCATTCTGTGGGTGGCCTCTTTGTTTTGTTGACTGTTACCTTTGCTGTGCAGAAGATTTTATCTTGATGAAGTCCCAGAAGTTCATTTCTGCTTTTGTTTCATTAGCCTTTGGAGATGTATCTTGAAAGAAGTTGCTGTGGCTGATGTCAAAGAGGTTATGACCTATGTTCTCCTCTAGGATTTTGATGGATTCCTGTCTCACATTGAGGTCTTTCATGCATTTTGAGTTTATCTTTGTATATGGTGTTAGAGAATGGTTGAGTTTCATTCTTCTGCATGTGGCTGTCCAATTTTTCCAGCACCATTTATTGAAGAGACTGTCTTTTTTCCATTGCATATTTTTTCCTGCTTTGTCGAAGATTATTTGACCATAGAGTTGAGGGTCCATATCTGGACTCTCTCTTCTGTTCCATTGGTCTATATGTCTGTTTTTGTGCCAGTACCATGCTGTCTTGGTGATCACTGCTTTGTAATATAGCTTGAAATCGGGCAACGTGATGCCCCCAGCTTTGTTTTTCTTTTTCAGCATTTCCTTGGCGATTCAGGGCCTTTTCTGATTCCATACAAATTTTAGGATTGTTTGTTCTAGCACTTTGAAAAATGTCATTGACATTTTGATCGGGATGGCATTGAAGGTATAGATTGCTCTGGGTAGCATAGACATTTTAACAATGTTTATTCTTCCGATCCATGGGCATGGAATGTTTTTCCATCTTTTTGTGTCTTCAATTTCTTTCATGAGTGTTCTGTAGTTTCTAGAGTATAGATCCTTTACCTCTTTGGTTAAGTTTATTCCGAGGTATCTTACGGTTTTTGGTGCTATTGTAAATGGAATCATTTCTCTAATTTCTCTTTCTACAGTTGCATTGTTAGTGTATAGGAAAGCAACTGATTTCTGGGCATTGATTTTGTATCTTGACACATTACTGAATTGCTATATGGGTTCTAGTAATTTGGGCGTGGAGTCTTTTGGGTTTTCCACATAAAGTATCATGTCATCTGCGAAAAGAGAGAGTTTGACTTCTTCTTTGCCAATTTGAATACCTTTTATTTGTTTTTGTTGTCTGATTGCTGTTGCTAGGACTTCTAGTATATGTTGAACAATAGTGGTGAAATTGGGCATCCTTGGTGTGTTCCTGATCTTAAGGGAAAGGCTCTCAGCTTTTTCCCTTTGAGGATGATATTCACTGTGGGTTTTTCATAGATGGATTTTATGAACTTGAGGAATGTTCCCTCTATCCCTATACTACGAAGAGTTTTAATCAGGAAAGGATGCTGTATTTTGTCAAATGCTTTTTCTGCATCAATTGAGAGGACCATATGGTTCTTCTCTCTCCTCTTATTAATGTGTTTATTTAATTTGTGAATGTTGAACCACCCTTGCATCCCGGGGATAAATCCCACCTGGTCGTGGTGGATGATCCTTTTAATGTATTGTTGGATCCTATTAGCTAGGATTTTGTTGAGGATTTTGGAATTGGAATCCATATTCATCAGGGATATTGGTCAGAAATTCTCCTTTTTGATGGGGTCTTTGCCTGGTTTGGGAATTAAGGTAATGCTGGCCTCATAGAATGAGTCTGAAAGCTTTCCTTCTGTTTCTATTTTTTGAAACAGCTTCAGGAGAATAGGTATTATTTCTTCTTTGAATGTTTGGTAGAATTCTCCAGGGAATCCATCAGGTCCTGGACTTCTGTTTTTTGGGAGGTTTTTGATCACTGCTTCAATCTCAGTGCTGGTTATTGTCCTATTCAGGTTGTCAATTTCTTCCTGTTTCAGTCTTGGGAGTTTATAGATTTCCAGGAAGGCATCCATTTCACCCAGTTTGCTCAGTTTATTGGCATATACTTGATAATTTCTAATAATGGCAGCGATAAGTCAACAGTATTATAAATTTTACATTGGAAATATCAATCTATCTATCTTTTTAATGCCTTTTGATACATGGTTTATTTCATATTTTTACAATTTTACCATTTTAAATGTTACACTTTAATATAGTTAAAATGAATTCCCTTTTTTCTTTAGCTCATTTGAATTAAGTTTCTTTAACTTTCAATTAAAAATCATACAACACATAGAAGGTTACTTATTTCTCCTAATTTTGGATTTGTACATATGAGCTGGGATCTGATTGCAAGTTGTTGAATGAACTAAAATATGTACCAGATAATAATCTTATACAGAATAAAGAGACACCAAATTGAATTTTTCAGATGTGAAGAGCACTTCATATTCATGAATATAATTTCATTTTCAAATTTTATAAGGTCACATAATGGTGGGTATATAAGAAAGCAATGGCAAAAGGAGTATATGAAGGAATATCCCTATATCATATTATTATTAAAGCTGGCCAAAATATTTTAGGGATTTTGAAGGGTAGGAAAATATGCATCTCAGAATGGATGAAATACAGCATGTCACTTGTCAGAGACAGATAAGCATCAGAGGAATGCTACAACAAAAGCTTTCTGAAAGCTCAAGGTAGGAAAGAGAATTTTTGTTGGGATGATCAGGAAGGTATTTCTGGAGGAAATGGTAGCTAAGATGAGCTTTGATAAGTTGGTATTTGGCAGCCTGAGTCTGTCTATAAATGTGGTGGCATATAGATAGAGAAAATAGTAAGAACAAGGCAAAGAACACATGGGCATGCTCAGGAGATACCAAATATGTGGAGAAAAACCTAGATAAATGAAGTTATTATTATGGACTGAATTGTTTTCCCTCAAAATTAATATGTGGAAGCCATCACCCTCAATGTAAATGTATTTGGTGACAGGGCATTTAAGGAGGTAAAGTTAAATGAGGTCATAAAGGTGGGGCCAAATCTGATAGGAAATATTGTTATAAGAAGAAGAGACACCAGAGTTCTCTCTCTCCACACGCACAGAGGAAAAGACAGCCATCTACAAATCAGGAAGAGAGATCTCACCAGAAACTAACCCCAATGGCACTTTGATATAGACTTCTAACCTCTAGAACTGTGAGAAAATAAATGTCTGTTGTTTAAGCCACCCAGTCTGTGGTGTTTCGTTACGGCAGCCTGAGTAGATTAAGGCAGTGATGTGATAACCATAATAAGAAATAATATTCAGTGAGTGTCTATTCAGTGAGTGACACTGATAATATTTAGTTAGTGTCTATTATTTGTTACTATGCACATTACTTTACACATAGGACCTCTATTTCTCAAAAAAATCCCTACATGGTGAGTTATTTTATAGATAGAAAATAAAGAAATGAGATTTAGTAGCTTGATCCAAGTCACATAATTCATGAACAGAACAAAACTTCAAACTGATTCCAGTACGCTAATGGGTATTCTGGAGCTGGCTTGTTCCAGATCTTGAGAACTGATTATGGAAATCTCTTCCCAAAGGATCATGCTTGAAATCAACCATGGTTGGAGTACTTATACCACAGAAATTGGCAAACACTAAAAATTAGGTCTTCCCCAACCACCTCCCCCCTCCCCACAGAAAGCTAGTTGTTAAACATTTACCATCATACCACCAATGGCAATACATTACCTCCTACATAAAGAAGAGGAGGAAAAAAACTGCAAAGACAGGTTGAAATCACTGTAGAGGGTTTACTTTATTTTTTTAGAAAGGTAAGAGCTTTTTATCTTTTTTTAAAGATTTTATTTATTTATTTATTTTAGAGCGAGAGAGCATGAGCTGAGGGAGAGAGAGAGAGAATCCTAAGCAGACTCCATGTCCAGTCTTGGAGCCTGATGCAGGCCTCAATCTCAGGACCCTGAGATCATAACTTGAGCTAAAATCAAGAGTCCAACACTTAACTGACTGAGCCACCCAGGCACCCAAACTGTAGAGGGTTTAAATGTTGATTATACTTGTTTATTGTTGCTGCAGAGTAGCACTAACTATTCAAGTTTAGTTGAGTGCCAAAATATTAATTGCATTGAAGATTACAGTTAATACATATTTTTTCTTATTGCCTGTTAACAAAGAATATGGAGTAATATCTTATGTTCTCAGCCAACAGGAGGACCACCACTGTGGGTTTTTTCCAATTTAGTGGCTTTTTATAAATGCTTTCTTATTCTAATTTAGTCTCTCCTTTTGTGTTGCATTCTAGAGAAAGTATGAACTGAAATGGCTGGCAAAGCAGCTGCAGCAGATAGTACTAGAAGGATATTGAAAATGTCTGGAAAAATTGCCATACTGGGTGTAAAAATGCAAATTTTATGAATGTTCAGAGCAGATGAATATTCCAGGGATTGGTGGAGAAAACAGATGGTGACAAGAGCTTATTAGGGATTACTGCACATTGTCTTATATCTTAAAGGGCATCATAAAAAAGTACTACAATCTGAGCAGAAGCAAATAACAATGCATGAGTGGTATCTAAAAGAAACTATGGCTGAGGGCCAAATCTCAGACTCTGAGGAGCTGATAAGAAGGAAACACCAAATGTCTTGAGCACATTGCTATAACATCTATACTCTAAAGGAATGGACTACTGTGTAGCTCATTATGATCACACCCCACCTTTGATGAGCATCATTTGTCTACAGTTTTAATGTTGTTACATGAATGAAGAGATGCTGATGGGGTTTATATAAAAAAAATAAGTTGCTTTGAGTGTTGAGAGAAACAATTAAGTTCAATTTTATTTAATGTTATGATTTGCTATTTTGGTTTGCCAACACTGTACCTCTGTATTGTACTTCACTGTAACAGTCATGTGTACATATTGATAAGCATAACCACAGGATTGCACTTTATGTTAAAAAGTTCAACTTCAAAGATAGATGAGGTCAGCTGAGTATGTATGCTTTATAAGGAACCCAATTAGTCCAAAAGAATAACTGATAATAATATCAGGCATAGTTTTGATTACTACAGATTGTAATGAATCTTGAAATCTGGAATTGTAATACCTTTAGCTTTGTCCTTGTTTCTCAAGATTGCTTTAGTTATTTGGAGTCTTTTATGATTTCATATAAATTTTAGTATTATTTGTTCTAGTTCTGTGAAAAATGCTGTTGGTATTTTGATAGGGATTGCATTAAATTTGTAGATTGCTTTGGGTAATGGACATTTTAACTATTAATTTAATAATCCATGAGCATGGGATAGCTTTCCACTTGTGTCATCTTCAATTCCTTTCATCAGTGTTTTATAGTTCTCAGAGTACAGGTCTTTCTTTTCCTTGGTTAAGTTTATTCCTAAGTTGTTTCTCCTCCTCCTCTTCTTCTTTTTTTAAAAGAGGGAGGAAGAGGGGCAGAAGGAGAGAGAGAATTGTAAGCAGGCTCCACACCCAGCACAGAGTCTAAGGCAGGGCTGTACCTCACAACCCTGACATCATGACCTGAGCTGAAATCAAGAGTCAGACACTTAGGCAACTGAGCCATCCAGGCACCCCCTAAGCCTTGTATTCTTTTGGCTGCAATAGTAAGTGGAATTGTTTTTTAAAACTTCTCTTTCTGCAGCTTCATTAATAATGTATAGAAATGCTATCAGTTTCTGGGTATTAATTTTCTATCTTTCAACTTTGCTGAATTCATTTATTCTAGTAGTTTTTTGGTGGAGTCTTCAGGGTTTTCTATGTGTAGTATCATGTCATCTGCAAATGGTGTCAGTTTAACTTCTTGTTACCAATATGGTAAGAATTATCTTATCTTATCTGATTGCTGTGGCTAGGATGTCCAGTACTATGTTGACTAAAAGTGGTAAAAGTGGACATCCTTGTCTTGTTCAGACCTATAAATATAGAGAGCAAACTGGTGGTTGCCAGAGGGAAGGGGGTGAGGGGTTGGGCAAAATGGGTGAAGGGGAGTGGGAGGTACAGACTTCCAGTTATGAAATGAATAAATCCTGGGAACAAAAGATATAGCATAAGGAATATAGTCAATGATTTTTTTAAGTTTTTATTTAAATTTCAGTTTAACATACAATGTAATATTAGTTTCAGGTGTACAATATAGTGATTCAACACTTCCATACAACACTCAGTGCTCATCACAACTAGTCAAGGTATTGTAATAGCACCTAATGGTGTCAAATTGTAGCTACACTTTGTGGTGAGCATAGCATAACTATAGAGCTGTTGAATCACTGCTTAAACTTGAAACAAATGTAACAGTGTGTGTCAACTATACTCAAAAATAATTTAAAAAACTAGTATCAGGCAATTGAATAATGGCTTCTTAAAGGAAGTTTAAGATAGTCTGTGATATATTGTCTTAGAGTTTATTTAGCATATTTTAGTTACAATGAAGACATTTTGGTGGAGAAAAAGCTATCATGCAAAGAAATAATGGAAACAATATTTCAATCACATAGTTTATGGTGATAGTTAAAAATATTTTATATTAATTTATTTTCTTTTTCTGTCCATGTTTCTAAGCAAAAATAAATAAAAGGATTATACTCTAGAGAGGAAACTCATGTAGAAATAACTGTCCTGTAATGTTTTATCAACTGAAATGTTTTTAACTGGAATACTAACATGGCTATTTTTTAATGAATATATGTGTGATTTTTAAATGTTAAATAGTTAAATCTTAGAATCTGATGAAAACACATGTGAATACAGTTGACCTTTGAACAACACAGATTTGAATTGTGCCAGTCTACTTACATGTAGATTTTTTTTATAAATATAGTATAGTGCTCTAAATGTATTTTTCTCTTCCTTACAATTTTCTTAATATTTTCTTTTCTCTAGCTTACCTCATTGTAAGAATATAGTCTATAATACATATAACATACAAAATAAATATTATTGACTTTATGTTATTGGTAAAGCTTCTGGTCAACAGTAGACTATTAACAGTTAAGTTTTGAGGGAGTCAAAAGTTATACTCAGATTATTTTTCTTTTTTTTTTAAAGATTTTATTTATTTATTTGACAGAGAGAGACACAGCGAGAGAGGGAACACAAGCAGGGGGAATGTGAGAGGGAGAAGCAGGCTTCCCGCCAAGCAGGGAGCCCAAATCAGGGCTCGATCCCAGGACCCTGGGATCATGACCTGAGCCAAAGGCTGACGCTTAACTGCTTAACTAACTGAGCCTCCCAGGCACCCCCAACTCCAGTAATGTGATCCAATTATTTGAACAATGGCAACATAAATAGGATATGTACAATGGAACAAAAATCAGGTTGCCCTCAAAATGTGCTGGCTGCCTGGGTCGCTCAGTTGGTTAAGCATCTGTTAAGAACTTGCTAAAAAAGTGAGAAATGAATGAAAATTAGGAACTCATTATCTGGATTATTATGATTGAAAAGAATTTGACTTTAAGCATTAAATCAAATCAACATACAGAGCTAACCTAATTTATTATAAATTTTAATGCAAAGTTAAATAAAAAAATGAAAAAAGGGAAAATAGGATAATAATTAAATCCTGAGTTAAATTAATGAAATTGTGTAAAAGGATAGAGACAGGGGGTGCCTGGGTGGCTCAGTTGGTTAAGCGACTGCCTTCGGCTCGGGTCATGATCCTGAAGTCCCGGGATTGAGCCCCGCATCGGGCTCCCTGCTCGGCAGGGAGTCTGCTTCTCCCTCTGACCCTCTTCCCTTTTGTGCTCTCTCTCTACCATTCTTGCTCTCTCTCAATAAATAAATAAAAATCTTTAAAAAAAAAAAAGGATAGAGACAGTGGGGATACTGTTATTCCAAAGGGTGGAACAAAATGCTGTATTTCTGATCTTTCTTATTGGGTTTTCAAAATGATTGTTATACTCTTCATATTTATAAGAAAAATGGAAACATGAATTTTTAAATCTTTATTATAAAAAGTATTGAAACATTTTGACAGCAGAAAAGGGCTCCTAGAATTTGTCATTAAGAAATGATCCCATATGTAGAATAAAGTGCATGAATATTTTAGTGCTACATTATTTTTAACAGCAGAAACTTGGAAATAACCTCTTTAATGCTAGGGAAATGGTTACATAAGTATAGTTATCCATAATATAGTTAATAAGTAGGCATTAAAAGTGATGGTGAGAAATAATTCATAATACTATGAGGAAATGCTTAAAATTTGGGGGAAAATTTAAGTGTATGTAATCTATATGTGTATGCATGCACATGCACAATACACATTGCATACTTATTTCATAAAATATTTGCTACCTACCTAAACTGTATGTTGAAATAAATACACAGAAATTGTTCCTGTCGTGTAATGGTCATGGAACTTTAGGTAATGTTTCCTCTTTAGGTAATGTTTAACACATACACATAAAATATAAAGTCGTCACAAACATTGAATTGGTCATATTAAGCTATTACTCCCCAGGAAAATACAAAATTACATCCTATAAGTTTTTGGTCACAACGTTTCATCAATTAATCTATACATAAACTTGTTTTATGTGTTTCTACTTAAAAACACTATATATATATATTTCTTACAAGTAATTATGTTCAGTATTTCTTTATAATAAAGCACTAGTCATGGAAGGTTTAACACTATCTTGATTCTGGGTACGTGGCTGTAAATTACTTTGGCTTTCAGCCTCACAACAGCGATGTCCAAACCCCTTTTTTTAATGTCATCGTCTCATAAATTCACAAGTTTAGCCATTTTCTCTTTTTTCCATAACTTCATCAAGCGTGATAGGTGTTACTTTAGCACTTTCTGGAGCAGCCTCATGTACAGATCACTGAATTTTTTCTTCTTTATCCTGGATATGTCATGTTGTTGGTTCATTAACATTGGACTCGAGGCCAACAGCACTATAACTTATGCTTGTATGAAACTTATCCAACACATGTATTTTGTCCTCCTTAAGACACAGCACAGCTTCTTGTCCTTAGGAACACTAGACAGAACTTCAGTCCTGTATTTGGAGCCCATTTGAAACAACAAATCACCAACAGAAAGCACACGAATGCAAAACACAAGGCACTAAACTGACTAGGAAAAGGATACATGCTTACAACATAAGAGCTGAAGCCAGAAGGCAGAGAATAGCCTTCTTTGACCTCAGCTGGTAATGTGTATTGCAGGGTAAATCAAATTTTCACTACTTTGTGCATGTCCACAAATGATCTGGAATGATTATGAAAGCATTGGCAGTATTGATTTGGGGATTACAAATAAATTTTAGTGAGTAAGTAAATATGCAAATGTAGAGTCTATGAATAATGAGGGTCAAGTGTGTGTGTGTGTGTGTGTGCATGTACATGTATATAACATAGTTTATTGTATTCACATGTTTTTATACCTAGAAAATAGAATTGGCTGAGAAATAAAGTTTTTGTCTATAAAAATTATCAATTTTCTTATATATAAAGAAAAAACCTCGTTCATAATGGCAACAAATATAAGTGCATTAATATTCTATTGATAGAAATTCTTAATATTTAAATTAACAATTTTTCTTTAATTATAAATTTAATTGGTTCTAAAATTTGATTGGTTAGTTATAAATTTAATTGTCAATAATTTTGGTAGGGAAATTTTTTAAAAATATATTTTAGAGAAATCTGGAATGTAAAAAAATGCCAAATGGTATTTTCAGAAAAAGAGTATAGAATTTCATAGCAAATATTAAAACAAATTTTAGTCACAGAAGACTAGACAGAAAAAAATGGAGCATAATAGAGAAACCAGAAACACCCCTTGTTATATGTAAACATTTAATAAGTAATGAAGAGACATCATACCTTAGCAGAAAAAAGTCTGTAAGTACAAGCATACCTCATTTTATTGTGCTACCTTATTTCACTTCATAGATACTATATTTTTTTTTAAACTTGAGACAGAGCAAGTGCAAGAGAGAGCATGAGTGTGGGCGGGGGGAGGCAGAGGGTGGAGAAGCAGGCTCCCCACTGAATAGGGAGCCCTACACGGGGCTCGATCCCAGGACCCTGAGATCATGACCTAAGCAAAGGCAGATGCTTCACCGACCCAGGCACCCCAACAGATACTATGTTTTTTACAAATTGAAGGTTTATTGCCATCCTGCATGGAAAAAGTCTATTGGTGCCATTTTTCCAACAGCATTTGCTCACCTCGTGCCTTTTTGTCACATTTTGGTAATTCTTGCAATATTTCAAAATCTTATTTTTTTTAAAGATTTTATTTATTTATTTGAGAGAGAGAGCACATGAGAGGGGGGAGGGTCAGAGGGAGAAGCAGACTCCCCACCAAGCAGGGAGCCCTATGCAGGACTTGATCCCAGGATTCCAGGATCATGACCTGAGCCAAAGGCAGTTGCTTAACCAACTGAGCCACCCAGGTGCCTGTCTGTGATCAGTGACTATGACATGCTAAAAGCTCAGATGATGGTTACTATTTTTTTTTTTAGCAATAAAGTATCTTTTTAAGATTTATTTATTTATTTTAGAGAAAGAGCACACGGGGGCAGGAGTGGAGGGTTAGAGGGAGGGGGGAGAGAGTCTTAAACTAACTCCACGCTGAGTGGACTCTGAGATCACAACCTGAGCTGAAACCAAGAGTCAGATGCTTAACCGACTGTGCCACTAAGGTTTACCCAGTAATAAAGTATTTTTAAATTAAGGTCTATACATTGGTTTTTGGATATAACAGTATTGTACACTTAATAGACTACAGTATAGTGTAAATATAACTTTTATATGAACTGAAAGACCAAAAAATTTGACTTGCTTTACTGAGATATTGGCTTTATTGTGGTGGTCTGGAACCAAACTTGGCAATATCTTTGTGGTATGCCTGTAGTGTTAATTGATGTGTTTATGTGCATGTGTGTTTGATTACACATATATTTTATCTCATGTGCTGCTTCAATATTAATTAAAACTATTGTTCTAATAAGTTATTTTTATTTAAAACAAGTCCCTCAAAACCTCTGCATCTTGAATTCTCCATTTATAAAATGAAGTAGTAGATCTATAATTCTATAACTGATGATTGATAGCCTTAATATTTAATGGGTTTTAGAGCAGGCTGTCAGGCACATGAAAGCTGATTGGACATGTCTTTTCCAAATTCCATTTTTAGTGACAGCAAATTGGTAGCTTGAAATTGACCATGATAGGAATATTTTCACCAGGGAAATTAGCAGATGCTAGAAATCAGGTTTTTTTTCTCCCAGAAAATCAGTGTTTCAACATGTGTCCACACACTACTGTTTATACTTTTATAGATTATATCTGTGTTATAATATAAAACATTTATTAATCCAAAATAATTTCTAATGAGTAGCAATTTCAATAGCATGAAGGGATTCTTTGTGAAAACCTGAATTCTGTGAAATTATATTTTGGTATAAACATAAAATAAAGACTGAGAATAATATGGAGATATTTGGGATATAAAACACTAGGTGTTACCCTTTCAAGCATGTGAATGATCTAAGGTAGTGATACTCAGTTCTGACTACACATTTGAAACACATGAGGCACTTCCTGGGACCTCTGCCCCCAACATTTTATGATTTAATTGATTTGGAATGGGACCCAGGCATCCATGTTTGTTTAAAAGTCCCTGAAGTGAATCTGTGTGGTCAGATTGTCCTAAGGTAGTTATATAGTGGTAAGGTAACAATAAGGTAATTATATAGTGTTCTCTAACTATATAATTAGGGAGCTGCACCTTCCAAGTTCCCATTTATGCCAAGATGTACTTGAGAATAAAGGTTTGTTTAGTTTTATTTTATTTTTTTAAAGATTTTATTTATTGATTTGACAGAGAGAGACACAGTGAGAGAGGGAACACAAGCAGGGGGAGTGGGTGAGGGAGAAGCAGGCTTCCCGCCGAGCAGGGAGCCCGATGCGGGGCTTGATTCCAGGAGTCCGGGATCATGACCTGAGCTGAAGGCAGACGCCCAACGACTGAGCCACCCAGGTGCCCAAGTTTTGTTTAGTTTTAAAAGTTGCACTTAGAAATCTCAGTTTTTGTACCTCTGCCTTTACAGAGTGACAAGGGAGAATATGGTAAATGAAGGAGCTCAAAGCTACTTTCTTTGGCTATTAAAAAAAATCAATCTGTTGCTTAGATTAGCAAATTAAGCTATGAATAGAATGTCTATAATTCGTTTTTTAATATTCTCTATAGTTTCACACTATAGTTTCACAGATTTTTTTAAGTTTCTTTTTATTGTTATGTTAATCACCATACATTACATCATTAGTTTTTTAAATTTTTTATTGTTATGTTAATCACCATACATTACATCATTAGTTTTTGATGTAGTGTTCCATGATTCATTGTTTGCGTACAACACCCAGTGCTCCATGCAGAACATGCCCTCTTTAATACCCATCACCAGGCTAACCCCACCCCCCTCCCCTCTAGAACCCTCAGTTTGTTTCTGAGTCCATAGTCTCTCATGGTTCGTCTCCCCCTCCGATTCCCCCCCCTTCATTCTTCCAGATTTTTTATTTATTTATTTGACAGAGAGAGAGACAGCGAGAGAGGAAACACAAGCAGGGGGAGTGGGAGAGGGAGAAGCAGGCTTCCCGCTGAGAAGGAGCGCAATGCGAGGCTCAATGCGGGGCTCGATCCGAGACCCTGGGATCACGACCTGAGCCGAAGGTGGACGCTTAACGACTGAGCCACCCAGGCACCCCTAGAATGTCTATAATTCTAAGGCTGACATATAAATTCCGAATCAGCAGAGAAGAGAACTGGAAAAAAGGAAAGTTAAACAATCTAATAGAAAACAAAAAACGGAGTGAAGTATATGATGCATAGAAATATCATTTCCTGGGCACCTGGGTGGCTCAGTTGGTTAAGCGACTGCCTTCGGCTCAGGTCATGATCCTGGAGTCCCAGGATCGAGTCCCACATCGGGCTCCCTGCTCAGCAGGGAGTCTGCTTCTCCCTCTGACCCTCCTCCCTCTCGTGCTCTCTGTCTCTCATTCTCTCTCTCTCTCAAATAAATGAATAAAATCTTAAAGAAAAAAAGAAATATCATTTCCCAAACCACTAAGGTGGTCAAAATAACATCATTGACATAAATCTACATGAACTAAATATGACAATTAAAAGATGAGAAAGACTTTATTAAAGAATATCCCAATTATATGTTATATGTGTACATGAGAGATACACAGAAACATAAGGAAAAGAGAAAGTTTTAGTCATTTGCTCATTTTTTCATTTACCAATTTTTTTTTTTTCCTGAGTGCCTACTATGTGCTGGGCGATATTCTCTGTTCTAGCAGTACAGCCATAAAACAAATCCTCGCCCTCTTGGAGCTTCTGTTCTTGGAGGGTGGGGGTGAGGTCAAAGGATGACAGATGGTAACCAAAGTAACTAGTCTATACTATGTTAGTAGAGGGAAGTGCTTTATAAGGAAAAATAAAGCAGAAAAAACTGATAGATAATTTGAAGAGAGTGCAATTTAAAATAGAATGATTGGGCACCAGGGTGGCTCAGTCAGTTAAGCATCTGCCTTCGGCTCAGGTCATTATCTCAGAGCCCTGGGATGGCATCCTGCATCAGGCTTCCTGCTTGGCGGGGAGTCTGCTTCTCCCTCTGCCTCTCCCCCTACTTGTACTCACTCTCTCTCTCTCTCTCCCTCTCTCATGCTCTGTCTCATGATCTCTCTCTCTCTCAAATAAATAAATAAAATCTTTAAAAAATAAATAAAATAGAATGATCAGGGAGGCAGAACAGAAAATGAAATTTGAGTAAATTCAAAAAGCGGGGGAGGGTGATGTTTCAGCAGCATGGATATTGGGAGCTGGACCCTGGAAGGAACTGGCCACTGGGGAGCTTGCCTGGGTGTTCAAGGATTGGTAAGGAAGCCTGAATGAGCAAAAGGAGAGTAGAGGAAATGAGGACCCGGAGGTCATGTCCAGATTGCACAGAACTTTCTGAGTCATATAAGGATTTTGCCTTTTATACTGAGTGGAATTAAAAGCTACCAAAGTGTTATAAACAGTGGATGAAACTGGCTTTTAAGCTAAGAGATGTGCCCTGCTAGCTGTGTTAATGAGGAAGGGACCAACCAGGAGGATGTTGTGTTAATCCGCATGAGAGAAGATGGTGATTTAGATCAGGATGGTAGCAATGGAGGTACCAGCAGGTAGAGCCTGTGGGAATCTTTCATAATTGCATAAGAACAAAGAGGAATCAGAGATAACTCTAGTATTTCTGGCCCCACAAAACCCTGGATCTGCCCTTGGCAAGATGTCCTGGAGAGGTTAAAAGTAATAGAATTTAGAATACAAAAGGAGCGTTCATTTGTCGAAGTTAGAGATGAGGTAGAGTATGTGGATGAAAATGCAGGGAAGTGGGGGAAGAGATAGTGGGTGCTTCTGGAAGCTTTCTGATTAGTTATATTTTCTCAGTGAAATAAGAGCCCAGGTGGTTATCAGGGAATGAGAATGAGAAAGGATATGTTAGAAGTTTGAGGATTGAAGTGGGTGTCAGGGTGGCTCAGTTGTTAAGCGTCTGCCTTCGGCTCAGGTCATGATCCCGGGGTCCTGGGATCGAGTCCCTCATCGGGCTCCCTGCTCTGTGGGGACCATCTCTCTCTCTCTGTGTCTCATAAATAAATAAATAAAATCTTTTTTTTTTTTTTTAAAGAAGTTTGAGGAATGAGGAAATGACATGAAATCAATGTGAAACAGAGTGAGAGAGTGAATGGATTGGGGCAATACATCATTCTGAAGCAGCATTGAGAGCCCACTTGAGGCTGGTGATCATGAGTATGAAGTATCACTTAGCCTGGCCTTTTGGTTTCCCTCTCTGTGGGAAGATGCACAAAAAAGCCAAAATGGCTTTATCTGTGTCATTTCACCACATTAAGAAAGAAGGGCAAGATAGTTGAAAAAGTATGCCAGAGAGTATCAGAATGCATAATAAGAAAGTTCATTTGGCTGAGGAGGAGAATTGAGGACACAAGAGAGCAGTGCTAAGAAGTAAGGTTATTGATGGACTATAGGTCCTTGTGGGGCATAAATAATGTTGAAGTTGAGTTATCAGAAATATAGTCAGTAATGTATGGGAAGCTGGATATTTCCATAGAGATAAAAGGAAATGTCACCATTATTAGTGATGACGTAGTCTATTATATGCCACGAGCCGTGGACGTAGGGTGGGGGAGAAATCAAGGAACTGAGTGAGCAGTATCCTGGAATTATTCATCAAATGGATATTGAAATCACCAAAAATTATGTCAGGAATAATGTTGTAGAGAATGGCAATGAATCTAGATTCTGTTGATGACCACAATGAAAAGGGACTGTAGATGACGTAGTTAGATGACATGACATTTAAAGCTGAGGAGGTTTTGAGAGGAGGGGGTCATGAATAATCTTAAAGCCAGAATGAGGAACAAGGGGAAAAATCTTCCTTACCCTCTAGCCCGATGGCACTTGAAGATGGAAAAGGGAACTTCTAAACTGCAGAGGAAAGCCCTGTTCCAATGGGAGATCGGTAGAAAGTGAGAGGCACAATAGGGGAAGTAAAACGATATAACTGAAAAAAAATTAAAACTAATTGATGGCGCTATATTAATCCAGCAAAACTGACGAAGGCAAATGAACAATGTTAGGGGTGATTTCTAAGCTTTTTGGCTCCATCTGTTCCTGTAGACATAGCCATGATGATCGTTCCACACGGGAGTTGAAACTAATGTCCAAGTCCTCGAGAGAATCTACTTGGCACCCACCAGTGCACCTTCTGAAAGTGCAAAGGAATTAACACTGGTGAAGCCCTTCTTGCCCACTGAGGATGGACATGTTTTTGTGTCCTGGGCAAATAGTTCTGACATGCATTCATAAGGTAAGTAAGAACATCCTCTGGAATGTAGCATTAGGTGCTAAGAGTGATGATCAACTCCACAAAGCATCCTTGACCGGCTTTCCCTTCCTTTCTTCCTTATTCCACTTGGCTTGCTTCCTCTTGCTTCCCGGCATCATCCCCAAATAAACTACTTGCCTGGAAGCCTGTATCTCAGGCTCTGTTTTTAAAGGGAACCAAGCTAAGTATACAATTATAATATTTTGTAGCCAGGTTACATACATGCATATGTGTTAGAAATAGAACTTATAATAGCTAGTTAGAAATAGTTGGAAATGAATCTTATAATAGCTCTTATTGTGATCATTTATGTGCACTTTGTGTACCTTTAGCGGTTCCAAAAACTTGAGAACCTGATATATTAGTCATGTGGTTTCAGTTGAAGAAGAGAATCTGATGAAATATTTAATAGATTTATAAAATCAAGATCTTAAATACTAAGCAAGACTATGACAGCTCCTCTTTGTGCAAAAGATATCTCAGATACTGAAGATACTGCAACAACTCTAACCACTTTTTAAAGAGGTACAGAGAACTTTTAGCCTTCCTTGGGAATTTTTAAGAACTTGGGAGATAAGCAATCCAGGAAGCTGAGGGTGATGGGCTCTGGGCCTCAGAGCAGCAGAGCCCGAGCCTTAGGAATCCTGAGGAGGGGGGATGTCCTCTTTCTGTGGCTCCAGTTATTCCTTAAACTTGGTCTGCACCTCCCCCACTATAACACAGGCCCACGTCACTGATTCCTTGCCCTCTCTTCCTCTTTTGGAAGTCTCGTGTCTCCGCTTCCCTGGAGCTTATCAGTGAATCTCCAACCTCAGGGGCATCATGTTGCTCATTTTCTCCCCCAAACTGGATATTTCTCTTTACTCAGTTTGGTCTTTCTTGCACAAGGAAGCTCAGAACAAATATTCCAAAACCTGGTTGTACTTTTTCTGAGAGCAAAGAGACAGGTTAAAAAAATTTTTTTTTTTTGCTTATTAGTTCATAATGGCAAAATAACCAAAAAAAAGGTGTGTGGGGGGGAGGATTCATGAATCAATTAGCCAACATGTTATTCAGTAATGAATATTTTCTCCTATTTTGAAGTATTTCTTGAGGAGAGATTCCCAGAAGTGGAATACTGAAGTAAAAAATATATATAATTTATATTTATAAATTTATAATTTATAATAATTTATATACATAAGTACACTGTGTTTGATGCCCACCAGCAAATCGAACCCCTTACATTACTCACAAGAAAGCAATAAACACACCAGTTTGCCTTCATTATAGCTGGCATTTTTTTTTTAAGAAGTGGCTGATTTGATAGTAAAAATGAAAATAAAGACTGACCACACAACCATTAGCATTCTCTCTTACAACTGCCACTTTTGGATAAAGATATTCTGTAATTTTTCTAAATTATTTTTATTAACAGGCAAGTGGGAGCAACCCACTGTTTGTGTACAGTGCTCATTTGAAACAAAAATTATTGTTTAATTATATCATCATCCATTGAGAATAGTCATCTGAGCAATTTACAAGCAAGGATCCTCATTATTTGTAAAAGCCTAGTGTAATCAATTAAGTTAAATGCTTCAGTGAAGCTGAAAGAATTGCCCCCTAAATATTTATTCTGATTACCTGCTATGAGAATAATGTATACATAGCTAAGGCATGAGCTTCAGAATGACAACCCTATGCAGATTGGTCTCTCTAAACCTTAGCATTAAGCAGTTATTTATTTAGTATCAGCCACTATTGGCTAATAATATGAACAGCAGACTAAAATGATTGAACACATTGGGTCATCAGTAGCAGGAAGTTTCTTCTCTTTCCAGATCATGAGGTGTGTTCAATCTGGACAAAGTTAAGTTCATGGGAATTAGAGCTCAAACCACTTAAAGCGTTAGTTCAATATTTAAGTAGCAATGTTTTTGGGAGCATCCTAGTTTGTCTTCATCTGGCCAAGATATAATTGGGATACATACAAAGTGTGTCTCTGAATTGTTCCAGTCTGTATCTGTACAAAAATCTGTAGATCTAATTTTAATCTTCCTTTTGAACTTCAGGTTTCCGTATTCAGACTCAAATTCAAAATATGCAAAATTAAAATGTTATGTTTTTTTCTTTTAAGATTTATTTATTTATTTATTTGACAGAGAGAGACATAGTGAGAGAGGGAACATAAGCAGGGGGAGTGAGAGAGGGAGAAGTAGACTTCCTGCGGAGCAGGGAGCCCGATGCGGGGCTCGATCCCAGGACCCTGGGATCATGACCTGAGCTGAAGGCAGACGCTTAACGACTGAGCCACCCAGGCGCCCCTAAAATTTTATCTTTCAACCCATACATTTGCGCACCCCTGGTGTTCCCCATCTCACTGAGTGGTTCCACCCCCTACCCCCTTGCCTAGTCCAGAAACTCCATTACCACCCTTGAGTATCCTACATTCGAATGAAGGGAGACAGAAAATATACAAATATATCTGAGGAAAATTAACACTATGAAAATATAAAGCAGAGTAAACGGGTACAGTATGAAGGTGAAGCTGTTATAGTGTGAGAACATGCAGAGACGGCACACAAATGAGCATAGCTATTTTCCAATAAAGTGTTAGCAAAACAGGTAATGAGTCCGATTTGGCTGCCCAGATCTATTCTAATGTGTTGTTCTAGAGTGTTGACCAGAATATGTTAACCAAAAAGCATGTATTTCATTTATACTTAGGGATACAGAATAAATAAACCAATATTCACTCAGTAGAGTTTATTTTTTTCACTTTTTCTTAAGATTTATTTATTTGAGGGAGAGAGAGAGAGAGTTGTGGGACAGTGGCAGAGGGAGAAGGAGAGAGAGAGAATCTCAAGCTGACTCCTCACTGAGCATGGAACCTGATGCAGGCTTTGATCTCACAACCCCAAGATCATGACCTGAGCCGAAATCGAGTCAGACGCTCAAACGACTGAGCCACCCAGGCGCCCCGATTTTTTTCACATACTTTTTGATAGTCAGCAAATTTTATGCTAGCAAACAAGTTTAATGTAGGCTTTGATATTGCAAATGTTGAAGATACTTTGTATTAGAGTGTAACTTTTCTTTGTTTTATAAATATTTCATTCCCTCATGTATCTGTGGTTTCAGTGGTAAGATTATTTAGATAAAATAATAAAATGTTACATTTTTTCTTGAGAATTGAAACAAATAATTATCACTTACCCATGATGCAGAGTTCCTTCCAAACAATTTCATCATGGAGTATAATTTTTTATCAGTCAATAAATTCTGTACAGTTGGGAATCCCTTTCTATAGAAATGCCACTTTAAGGGTTTTCCAGGCACCAGGCAAAACTTTGCAAAACTCTCTGCCCGCTTGCTATTTTTCCTAGAAACACATTCGATGTGTATTCTGGGTGCTTCTCTCTGGATAGACAGACAGACAGATAGATAGATAGATTTATAGATACAGAGAGAGATATATTTGATCATCTCTGTATAATTCATTAAAGTACTCAGAAGTCAAGTTTTGACTTTTTATTACAGGTATTATTTAAAAACAATATTAGACTTGTTTTAAGAAACGTCTATTTTCCTGATGATAACATTCTCCCATAAATCTTCACAATTCCTTTTGTTTACTGGGCTCTGGGTGTGTGGTAGTGCCACCTGCTGGTGTATTGAAGCAAATGTCCGTATCATGAATAAAAGCAATTTACGTGTTGAACAGGATAAAACTGTATTGTGAGGAGCTAGAAAATTGAATAATGTTGAGCACAATTCAAGGTGCATAAAAATATTTCACTGAAATTGAATTTTATTTTTTAAACATTTATTTTTAAATGTAGTAAAATAGTCTTCCTCAGACCTTTAGTGAACTTTTTGGGGATAGTAAAACTTTTTAAACTTTCTAACGAGGAATTCACAACTTTAGGCACCAAAATCATTCTTGTTCAACTTTTTTTATGATCTTTATGAAATGTCTCTAATTTCTCAACTTTCTTGAACAGACTATTAAGAGGACAATTTATCTGATGCACACTCACTGATAGCAAATAGACCTTCAACCAACTTCCCACGTGACTTCCCAAGTCAGTTGATGAATGATCACTGCATGCATGGTACTAGCCTCTCTCTTGCCCTCTAGTTTTCTTTTCCTAACCACTTGTATTAATGGAAACCACCTAAACCATCAACAAAAACTTAAAACTGCTTCTAAAATAAAATTTTAAAATAATCAGGATGGAAGTATTCATGTCAGTTTGCAAAAAGGCTTGCAATTTAATGCTAGAGTATGTGTACGGGGAGAAGGAGAGAAGACCAACTTCTACCTTAGAAATTTGTTTTTTTTTTTTTTAATTAACAAATGAACCAAAAGATTGAACACCATATATCAACTCTCAGTAGCTTTCATTTACCCCACTCCTCCAACTCTTTTGAATAGTAGTTAACTACCATTTGCTGAGAGCAGAAAAAGAAGTAGAAGACAAATGGCAAAGTAGACTCGCCCTTAAGGTGAAATTGGAGACAAAATTCATATAAATGTAGTAGTTTTCTCGTCAACTTTCTGAGCATTTCTAGAATCTTCTCTGCCAACTGTACCCCCATTTAGTATCTATGTCCTCATGCTGCACTGCATTTACACAGTGCCGCTAAAATACTGAATACTTGAGATATTCACTGTCTCCTTGATGCAGTCATCAGGATGCCCTCCCTGGACTAAAGACTATTATACCGCTCTCTGCTTCCCTTTGGCTAGATGGCGTTCAATATTTCTTTATTTTTTACTCCATTTTTAATTGTCAAATTTTAAGTGCTTTTGCTGCAAGTAACTTCAAATTCCTTTAAAAACATTGTGGGCATTCTTTACACATATTCAATAAATAAATACCTATTGTAGCCTTTCTTTACATGAAGGATTTTTTTTTTTCTGGAAAATGATCAGTAAAGCTAGTGACTTATGAATTCTTGGTTACGGTTTTATATGGTTGCTTCACAAATCTTTGCTTGAACCAAAAAGAGTAATAGCAGTGTGAGCATTTTATCTACCTGATGGATCAGTGCCAGGTTATGGGGAAGATTCAAGCTCTTGTGGGCCCCCTGGAAGTCCATAATTTGTTTATTGCTTTTTCTACCCCAGACCAGAGCTGCCCCTGTGGGAATTTAACAGTGAAGCTGCCAGGACAGCTCTCACCTTAGTTTCTATTCACGTGACAGCCCACTTTGGCAAAACAAAGAAAAAGAATATTTTTTAAAAAGCTTTTATTTATTTATTTATTTATTTATTCATTCATTCATTCATCCATTCATTCATTCATTTGAGAGAGAGAGAGCATGAGCAGGGGGAGGGGGAGATGGAGAGGAAGAAGCAGACTCCCCACAGAGCAGGGAGCCTGATGCGGGGGCTCGATCCCAGGACCCTGGGATCATGACCTGAGCCAAAGGCAGAAGCTTAGCCGACTGAGCCACCCAGGCACCCCAGAAAAAGAATTTTTAAAACTTTTGTGGGCTTCCTAATGTAAATAAAATCTAATGTGATTTTTATACAAAAATACTGGGTGTTTACATATTCTAACAAAATGTAGAAAAGCCATTATTAGCACCTATCACTGTAGAGACACATTATTTGACCATTTGGTGCTAATTTGTTGAGGATTTGAGTTGACATATCTTTGAAGAAACTTTTTCATTCCCTTAAACAACTTATATCTTTATGTCAGTTTGCTGAAAGTGTCCTCTCTTCCTCTACAGAACTGTTTTAAGAGATGGGGGGCTGGGGGGATAGGTTAGCCGGGTGATGGGTATTAAGGAGGGCACGTATGGCAGGGGGCACTGGGTATTATATGCAAACAATGAATCATGGAACACCACATCAGAAACTAACGATGTAGGGGCTCCTGGGTGGCTCAGCTGTTAAGTGTCTGCCTTCGGCTCAGGTCATGGTCCCGGGGTCCTGGGATCGAGCCCACATTGAGCCTCGCATCGGGCTCCCTGCTCGGCGGGAAGCCTGCTTCTCCCTCTCCCGCTCCCCCTGCTTGTGTTCCCTCTCTTGCTGTCTCTCTCTCTGTCAAATAAATACATAAGTTCTTAAAAAAAAAACTAATGATGTAATGTATGGTGATTAACATAACATAATAAAAAAAAAGAAGTTGGCAAAGAAGACAAATAAAAGAGTTTCAATTTGAATAAGAAAACTTCAACTTATCCCATTACACTTGAAATTCTAAATCTATACTTGGAGACTACCTAGCCCAACTTTGAACCTCACAATGTACCATCTCTTCTTGTCAAAAAACTACTCTCTAAGAGTAAGGGGGTAATTCTGAAGATGCAGGAATTACCAAAAGCTAGTAGAATGAAAAATGAGTCCTAATTTAGTGAAAAGTGACTGCTTTTATGATAGAAGATTATTTGCTATCAGAAGATGATGACAAATTATCTCCTCATGTGTTATTAATGTTTATTGTGATGGACAAAATGGTCACAGACTAATTCAAAGACTGAAAGGCTGGCTGCGATTTGCTTAATTGCAATGGTGACTACGGTATGGGTGGATGTGAGTGCCCGGGAAATGTCCTGGTGGCCAAATGCCAAAGCGTCAGACCTAGAAAAGAACACTCAGTATTTCCCAAGTCATAGGATTCTGCGCTGGGAAATACAAGGAGTCTGGTGTTCATCCATTTGCTTACTTGAGCTGAGATCAGTGCTGGTATAATTTGCTATTCAAAATACCAACTTGGTATATAAAGTGTTTTTTTTCTTTTTTTATCATTTTATTTTATTTTTTTCATCACGGTAAGTATCCTCTTTAATCCCTATCTCCTATTTCCCTCTTTCCCTCACCCCCCGACCCGCTTCCTGACTGGTAACAACAGTTCGTTCTCTACAGTTAAGAGTCTGTCTTTTGGTGTGTCTCTTTTTTCTTCATTCGTTTTGTCTCTTAAATTCTACACATGAGTGAAATCATATGGCATTTGTCTTTCTCTGACTTATTTCGCTTAGCATTATATTCTCTAGCTCCATTCAGGTCGTTGCAAATGACAGGATTTCATTCTTTTTGATGGCTAATAATATTCCATTATATTTTTACCACCTCTTCTTTTTTTAATTTTATTTGTTTCACTTAAGTTCAATTAATTAACGTATAAATGTATTACTGGCTTCAGAGGTAGAAGTCAGTGATTCATCAGTCTTATATAATACCCAGTCCTCATTACATCACATGTCCTTCTTAATGTGCATCATCCAGTACACCTAAGTAGATATACACATTAGGGGCAGTCAAAAAAATATTTTTACCATGAGAGGGAGTATTTAGCAATATTCTTATAATAGTTGTTTTAAACATATTTTGATATTATACTTTGCAGGATGTAGAAATGTGATACTAATCGATTCTTCCCTCAAACAACAATACGTTCTATAAATATATTTATTCTCTCTTTGACATCTTCTGTATCTCCCAAATCCAACATTTCCTGGGTTATATTTGACATATGGCAATGCTTTGGCAATATTTGCAATTTGAGAGGAAATGGCAAAAATGTTTCAAGTAAACCTGTAGATGACTTGAGTCATAGCTTGTGAAAAAGGATTAAGTACTAGCTTTGGAGAATGCTTCATTCTAGGCACATATTTATAGGGAAATATAACATTGGTGGTCCCATATTTTTACTTCAAATCCTCTTTCATGGTAATATTTTGGCTTAAGCTTGTGTTATGAATTTATTTATTGTCTTGTTCCATTATAAAATTTTTTTGCACTTCTCTAGACTCTGATACTACATAGATGTTGACAGTACCAGTATTAATCACTTATCTAATCATCTGAAATATGTCACTATCGATGTTCATAGGTGAACTTTGAAACAATTTATGGACAGATTATGGAGAATTCTCTATCTTCAATACAATACAATTTGCAATTTGTTTAGTGTATGCTGCTAATACATTCAGTTTTATATTTGTACCTGACTACTTTTAGTTATAATTTTACTTTAAAATATACTTTAAACTCTTTTAAATCCTGAAATCCAGAACATTCTGGCATAATCTCATGGATTACTGTGTTTTCTCATATTGTGTTTTTTTCTGTGCATTTTATATCTCTTCGCAGTCTGGTTAGAGATACTACATGAAGCAAGGTATTGTTTTTAAAAAATAATAAAGATAATTCAGCTAGCCAATAATCTTGAACACTAAGGGTGGCTAACAGCTGTATCAGTCAAGGTTCTCCAAAGAAACACTCATAGAATAATAGTGTGTGTGCGCATGTGTGCGTGTGTGTGTACATGCATTTAAAGGAATTGGCTCAGGTACCTATGGGCACTAGCAAGTCTGAAATCTGTAGGGCAGCTAGCTTATTGGAAACTCAGGCAGAGTTGATGTTGCAGACTTGAGGCAGAATTTCTGCTTGTTTGTGAAATCTCAGTTTTTGCTCTTAAAGACTTCAACTAATTGGGTTAGGTCAACAACGTTATTAAGGATCATCTCCTTTTCTTAAGGTCAACAGTAGATGTTAACCACAGTACAAAATACCTTCATAGCAACACCTAGGTTAGTGTTTGATGAATTCACCGGTCACTATAACCTAGCCAAGTTAACATAGAAAAGTAAACGTCACAATAGCTAGTGGAATTGATTTCTCCTTATTGCCACTTTTTTTTCTCTATTACTTCTCCAAAGCCTTTGAGTGAAAGGACAAAATGTTATAGTCATGGGGGTGGTGCTATTTTTGAAAAGCTGCTACACTTAAAGTTCTGTCAAAATGAAATTATTCCCATTAAAGAATGAATTATTTGTCTTTTGTTGCACAGACTGATTTGGGAAAAAAACAGAGAGGAGTAAATGCTCTAAAAAATGGCATGACTAATGCAAAAGACACCACTGTGGAAAGAAAAAAAGATTATGTTTTTAACAAAGCCAAAAAATAAAAGCTTTAAAAGAGCAATTTTTCAAATGAAGGAAATGAACTGGCTGAATTATGAATTATAACATATACCCTCTTCTTTTTCTTCTCTATATTTTTTCTTATTGAGGCAATCGAAATGAGAGAATATTTAGTTAGACCAAACAAACACTTGAGAAATATATACATTTGTTTCACTTTCTAAATAAGAACTTCTCATTCCTACACTGCACAGATGGAATTCCTTACACCTGCTCTGCATTATCATGGTGGCTTAATTCAACCAGCACTTTGAATGCAGCACGCCTCCTCAGGATTCACCAATACAAAGTCTCTGAGATGCAAATATTATGAGCTTTTATCAGCATTCCCAGATGGTATATGGATTTATTGTTAGAAAATTTATAAGATAATATCTCTGATACTATCTGCAATTAAGACTGTAAGGAACAGACAGCAAACTACCAAGTCTTCCTCCACCCCCACCCACCCAACACTGCTTCCTTCTTTCTCTTCTTTCTTGTATAACTCCTATGCAGCAACCAAGTAGCCAGGTGGTAATGACATGCCAGTTTTCGTAAAAAGAACTGTGGGACTAGGTTGGAACACTGCTTCTGAAAAGCCTTCCAGAACTAAGAATTTATCATCTAAGTAATTTGTTGACTTTTTGGAGGCCTCAGTAACTTCAAAAGTCCTTTCTGGCTTTAATGTTCTTAAGCAATGCTAACATGACTGTGCCTGTTACTCATTTTACCTTCCTGTATGTCAGCCTTCAGAATTAGTCAATTATATTTATATCAGTGGAAATTGAGGACTGCTGAAATTGCATATATAATAATATGAACAGTACATTTGATACTCTTCCATATTAGTCTCCTCAGATCAAAAATTAAGACAGATCAAACAAAAGAATTATATAGTTGAAAGGCAAAAAAAAAAAAAAAGAATGACCAATAGATAAATCCTGTAAACCCAGGAAACATCCTCCTTAGGAATGAAAAAGAATGATTTAAAATGCAATAATCAGATACCATATTCTTTCTATGAATATATTGTTCAATACTTCAAGGGTATGTTGAGAACTTCACACTCCTGAATAGCTAGTAAGAGTATAAATTTAAAGGTCCTTTATAGAATGTAATTTGGCAGTATGTATCTCAACTCCTAAAATGTTCCTCTATTTTCAACAATCCATTTTCATTTTCATGACAATTCATTTTTAGCAGTCTAGTCTGAGGAAGTAACCACAGATGTTAGCATATGTTTATAAACAAAAATTTTCATAAGCATATATGTGCAATTATTCAAATATTGAAATTGTCCTAAATATTCAGTAATAAGTTAACGTTACCAAATACAACAATATATATGATGAAATAGTATATAGTCAGTTAAAATGTCTTTATTAGACTTTTTAAAGACATGGAGAAATACCCATGGCATTAAAGAAAGATGATATAAATATATATTGGTAAAAATTATTAACCAAATTTTATTTATTTGGCTAATTAAACACATATGTCCTAGTGGTATTTTTGTTTGTTTTTAGTAATTGAGGCATAATTGACATATAGCATTATATTAGTTTCAGGTGGTGTACAACATAGTGCTCTGATATTTAAATATATTGCAAAATGATCACCTTGATAAGTCTATTTAACATCTCTGCCCAATAACAGTTACAACTTTTTTTTCCTTGTGATGAGACCTTTTAAGATTTACTCTCTTAGCAGCTTTAATAAATGCAACACAGAATTATTAACTATAGTCACCATGCTTTATATTACTTCCCTATGGTTTATTTATTTTGTAACTAAAAGTATGTACCTTTTGACCCCCTTCACCCATTTCACCTACCCTCCACCCCCACCCTGTGACAACCATTAATCTGTTCTCTGTATCTATGAACCTTTTTTTTCTTTTTTAATTCAACATTTGAGATCATGCAATATTTGTCTGACTTATTCCACTTAGTATAATGCTTTTGAGGTCCGTCCAATTAAGAAGTCAATTAAAAACTGTAGGCTTTAAATTAGAGCTCAAATAATGGGGCACCTGGGTGGCTCAGCCGTTAAGGGTCTGCCTTCGGCTCAGGTCACGATCCCAGGGTCCTGGGATCGAGCCCCATGTTGGGCTCCCCGCTCTGCGGGAAGCCTGCTTCTCCCTCTCCCACTCCCCCTGCTTGTGTTCCCTTTCTCGCTGTGTCTCTCTCTGTCAAATAAATAAATAAATAAAGTCTATAAATAAATAAAAAGATTAGAGCTCAAATATTAAATTCAATAAAATTTTACATAGCTATGACAATCTAGTTAATAAAAGGAACTCCATGCTCTTTTTGATCAATATTTTAAAAAATATTTTTAAAATATTCACTTCCTAAGTCACTGTAGGCAATCTGGATAGTGGATAGGTAGTTTTTATTTTATTCCCATTAATCTTCGGAAGGTGAATGTCATTGCCCTCCACTATACTTTGTATAAGTATTCTTAGCCTCTCAGGTATAAGCTAGCCCACCAGGGTGCCCAAATTAAATATTCCCACCATCCATTTCTAAATTCCTTGTCAAAATATACTTCTTACGTGTCCATTTGGGTTTCTGTGTCATGTTATATAAATCTTACAAGTAATGGTTATGATGGATCATAAATGCTTCCTTAGCCATGCCAGACACACATCATATAGAGCCCTATATCCCAGTTTATCCAGTTCACACCTGTCACACCTGTATATTTTTTAATAGTACTACTTTTCTTCTAAAAGCTATCCATATTTGGATGATAATTTACATGGTCACCCTCATCATAAGAGAAGGGGACTATTTTAATAAAGGGATAACCAGTGATAATCATTAAAGACTTGTGAGTGGAGATACCTAGGGAGTAAGAAAGTCATGTTCAGTAATTCCATGTGAGCCGCTATGAATTAGCCTTCATGTAGGACTAGTTGTGTTATTGACTCAGTGCCAGAAATGAAATTTCTCAGTGCTTTTTGATCACTTACTCATTCTATTTTTGCCACTGACTAAAATAACTTTTTGAACCTTGATTTTGTCACCTGTAAACTAAGACTGATATCTACCATACTAATTACCAAAAACGGATTGTATAATTTAATGAAACTATAGATTGTAAGTTCCCCGGGAAAGAAAATATGCAACATTATTTTACAAAGATCTGCCTCTTTTTTGTTACATCTAGTTTGGTTACTTCTATTTTTTAATTGATGTGTTTCTTTTATTCATACTTTCACAAGGTATCAGAATGTATTCCATATCTTCATAAGAAGCCCGATTTCCATCTAGCCAACAGGGTTAAGTTTGATTTTTTTTATACTTCCCATGAAATTATTCATTTTCGAATACAATCTTTTAGATTTTAATGCTCAATGTTAATTGAAGAAGGTGCAGATGCTCTTTTGCCAAGATCTGCTTTCAGTAAATGGGATAATACAGCATTGCAAATTACCATTTAATTTGCACTTACTCCAGATCTACAGATACACTTACTCCAGGATCTAACTCCTCCAAATGTGGTGGGTGAGGCCAGGGAGTAGATGGGCACAGACATGATTCTTACTCATCTCAAATATGTCATTTTAAAAATGTAGTAAAAATCATTATTCTGGAAAGATGTACATATGAAGAGATGTTGAGAGGATTATATGATAGTTATATTCTTTTTAGCTTTTTTTTTAAATTTACTTGTTCAACAAGTTCCAGCTCCCCTCCACATCCAAGATTATTTATTTGGATTAAGTAAGATTTGAGTTTTTTGTTTCAAGTCAATATTTGAAAATGGTAGTGTAATGAGGATATTGCCCTGGTGGCCTTGAAGACAAGGCAAGAAAGCAGTCCAGTTACTTACTATGTTTCCTCCAACCCCCCTCTGCAGCTTTTCTAATTATGTCTTATAGTTCTGCCAGCCTAGAATGTCTTTCCTTCTGTTCAAGTACTACTCATTCTTTGTGGCTGAATTCCAGCCTCAAACTCTCCATAAATAATTTTCACAATGACTTCAACTTGAAAAATATTTTCTATTTGCAATCTCCTTTAAGTAAGTCTTAGAATTTAGGGTAAAATATTTTCTGGAAATGTTCATTTACATTTTCTTTCTCCATCCTCTCTTTCCATCTCTTCAAGTGCTTCCATAACTTTTGAGGCAAGGCTTTTTCTGGATTATGTTTCCAAAAGTCTAGATAGTGAGCCTTCAAACTCTCCAGGCTTAGAGAACAGAGGGGTATTGGTACTGGGAGAAAAGGGGACTTGCAAATGACTCCCTGGCAGGACCCAAGGACCTCAGGTTGGACACCAGGGCTTGAGGAGTTTCAATCCTTACCCAGAGCTCTGAGCAAAAGATGTCTGTCTCTGTGTCTCAAACATGGCAGAAACATAACAGTGAAGTCTTGAAGTGACCATACCAGCAATCCAGGTGTGGTATAGATTCACCCTTATTTGTTTCTATCCTATTATCTAGAGATTTTTCCTTCCTCCCTTCCTTCCTTCCTTCCTTCCTTCCTTCCTTCCTTCCTTCCTTCCTTCCTTCCTTCC
>NW_027397063.1:31181678-31406171 GCF_003265705.2 Callorhinus ursinus | reverse complement strand
TCCTTCCTTCCTTCCTTCCTTCCTTCCTTCCTTCCTTCCTTCCTTCCATCTGTAGCTCAGCTACATATATAGAGAAACCTTTATTTTATGCACCATTTCTATTTGTAACAGAAAGTTTTCTAGGTTATGACTGCCACTTTTCCAGAATTCAAAGTATTAAAATTAGTATGTTTATGGAGATTTTGATATAAAGACCTTTTTAAATATGTATCTATAGCTGAATCTGCATGTCTTTTCCTAAAGGAATCCTTTTATTTTTCTTTAAAACTCAATTTACATCATTAGTTAGATAATCACCTATAAATTCTACTTGTAAGACTACATTTTTTTATAAGAAATGCCTTAATCCATGTGTGCTTATTTGATATATGCTCAGAAGCAAAACTCTTATTCTAATGTTTTTCAAAAGTAAGCCAAGAGTCCTGGGACACTTATTAAATAACACTTTCTTTTCCTATTGATTCTTAAAAACATCTTCACCAAAAATGCAATTCTCACATTGACATTTGTACAAGTTATTTTGAAATTATTAGTAGAATTTGACAAATTGTAAATATGAAATATTAAAAACTATTTTGTTAGAAAACAATTCCACCATAATGTTTTTAGGTTCAAGTCTTCTCTGTCTTATGTTTCAAAGTGTTACAAGTGACCCTTTACAGGTGCTCCACATTGACTTGAATATGCTGATGAAATCACTTGGCTTGCAAGATGTTTGATAGAAAAATGAAACCTTAAACTACCAACTGAGTTTGAACAGATGATGTTTTTCTGCCTAACACACCAATATTCATTAAACAGAAGTATGTGTCCAAAGTTCAGGTATGAATAAAAATGAAATGGCTTTTCTGGGTGCTTACATGTTAATCTCCATTAGGTCATTATTTCTCAATACGATTATGATTTGTACTTTGCTCGTCAATATAAAAGAAGCAATTAAAATATTATAAAGCCTCCATGAACTCCGAAGAACTTTTGTTCTCATTACTAATCATTTGTAAACTGGAATTCTGAGGTTAGCTTTACAAACTTGCGTAATTGACTAATTCTAGGAACTTGTTCTACTCCTATTTTCATCCTTTTTCCCTAAATTTTCTCTCCAGGTTATGGGTATCAAGTACAAGCAGAGGAAATACTAAGAATAATAATTTAAGAAGACAGAATTCTTTGTAATATTTTACATTGTGCTTACCATCTCTATCATAATGAACTGAATCATATGATGGTTTAGTTTGCTTTTCTGTCACATGTGAAACATGACCAGCATTCTCTGCTATAGATCTTCCATGTACCTGTTCCTACCTACCATTAAATGGGGTTCTCAACGGTCTTTAAACACATGGTATAGGATTAATCCTCCTCAATCCCTCCACCTCTCTTCCCCCAACTCCCTCTAACTTACCCTCTTCTCTTTTCCCCTCACCTATTCCAACCTATTTGACCCCTTGGAAAATAGAGTAAAAGTAAGACAAGTAAGAAACATGTTCATTTCACTGTGCATCAACTAGTCAATGCATGCATTTATTAAAGGGAAATGTATTTGGAAAAGTAATTGTCATGTGTTATTTTTATATTTTGTAAATATCAATACTTTAATTATTCATCATTTATGACTTCTGAATCACTGATTCAATTTTTCATTAGAAATATAATTATATCCAATTTAATATATAATGTATTTTTAAGTGATCTTGTTCCATAGTGAGAAGTAATTAGGTGATTCTGGTCAGATTCAATTTTAAATTCCATTAGATGACTTTATTAAAACTCACTTTTTAATTTTCATTTATCCATGGTATCTTAAGAATATCAATGCCATTGGTTTTATGACACCTATTGGTTTTATTTATTTTATGTGTTCAATTTTGGCATGAACATTTGCTATTCAGTTCATTGTTTTACTCAGATTATCATTCTTTATGATTCAGAATTTAGCTTATCTAGTTTTAAAAACTTTTTTTGAAACACTTTGTTTACACACCCTACATGTTCTCTGAGAACCGTGGGAAGAACAGCTTTATCCTCAGAGATAGTTCCTTTCTTCAGTGTACAACAGAATGGTTTTCATTTGCAGAACCAATCTAGTGCAAGGCAGGTGTCTCAGTGAAAGAAATTCTAATTTTATTTACCCTTTATTGAACCCTTCATTTTATCTTAAACTTCTAGGTTCTGTCAAGAGTAATGTAATTATGTTTGTTTTTATTCAGAGACCTGAGACCTAGACAGTTGATTAATCACAAATATATATAAATACATATATATATATGTATATACACACACAATGTACTTATATGGTTAATTGCTATTATTCAGGGCATGAGGAATCATTCTCCTCCAATTGTCTTAATCTGTTCTCTCCATTTTTCCCTGCAGAGACAAACACATTCTACTTGCTTATTAAAGAACTAAACTTGAGTTTTCCTCCACAGACTTTTTCAGTTACTACATTGAAGGAATTCTAGTACTTGGAGAGATTACTAGTTTCAAAGTAAAGTGTAAGTATTTGGAGATTTCTGTGATAGTCACACTACAAGAAATATAAAAAGTATTTGCAAGTAGAGATATATAAATAACAAATTTATATTTAATGAACCACATATTTAACAATGTCAGGAAAATATAGGACAGAGATTAGTCAAAAATCACTTGGAGATCATTAGAATTATACTCATTTAAACAACATGTTGGAATAACATACTTCAAAGTACTTAGGACAAATGGATCACAGAGTAGATGCTCAGTAAACAGTAATTAAATCTGAATTCATATTAGAAACAAATGTCTTATTATTAAAAATAAAAAGTGTTGTTTTCTAATAATTGAGTACTAAAGAGTACTGCGTGCCTATGTGCCAAGAACAGTCCTCAGCATTATTTTTTTTAAGATTTTATTATTTATTTATTATTTGTCAGAGAGAGAGAGAGAGAGAGAGCACAAGCAGTGGGAGTGGCAGACAGAGGGAGAAGCAGGCTTCCCGCTGAGCAGGGAGCCCGATGCAGGGCTGGATCCCAGGACCCTGGGATCATGACCTGACCCGAAGGCAGACGCTTAACGACTGAGCCACCCAGGCGTCCCCTCAGCATTATTTTTAAATAAAGCCTCCTCATTACTGGAATTTTTCAATGCATTTAGTTATGCTGCCTCTTAGTTCTCCCACATCTATCAAGCCATTCATTTTTCCCCCATTTGAATTATAGAGAAATGTTTAGCTATATCTGATTCAGAGTAGTGTAGATTTATGAAAGTTTAAGTTATTAGATCTTCTCCTCAAATGATCACACAGAAATTTACAAAGACTTCATCTGCTCGTGACAGTCCTGCAGTATAAGTAGGAAATATAAAAGCAGCATAAACTATACTTTTAAACATGGTAGTAAAAACAAAGGATAAGTGGAAGATGATATAAATGGTGTAGATAATGTTTTAGGATAGGTAGTGTTAAAACAGAACATAGTATGACTGCCTTCTGAAAGCCTTCTCTTTCTTCATTTGATCTGTAATAAGTCTTGCTTGCCTTCACTTTTATGAATTTTTTAATGGAACATTGTGAGTTACACAGAAATAACTAGATTTTTTAGTTGACATATTCTGCCCACCCCTTAAAAACAGCAAAATCCCAAGCAGTCAAACATAGCCTTTGATCTCTATCAGAGGAAATGAAACACCTTTCTTTCTCCCACTTCACACCCCTGTTTACCTTGTCTC
The DNA here is from genome assembly GCF_003265705.2 of Callorhinus ursinus. Taxonomy (NCBI): domain Eukaryota; kingdom Metazoa; phylum Chordata; class Mammalia; order Carnivora; family Otariidae; genus Callorhinus; species Callorhinus ursinus. Next base: position 31,402,466 of record NW_027397063.1, on the reverse strand, counting down.
CTTTCTACAACCCCTACATTAGATTATCTTGTATCATGAACTAAGCCATAGCCAGATGATTATAATTAAATAACCTCATTGCAGTAACTAAGGAAAGCATTCTGCTTCTTTCATCTTCAGAGATGCCTAAATGAAAAAAGGAGGCAGACTCCCTCAGCACAATATCAATTAATTTGCTGTGTTCTGTATTTATTTCTTGTTACACCATATGATATGCTTGTGTCACTCAGTAAGGCTACTAAGGAGCTAATCATTTTCTTTCCATCATGAGTTTAAGGAATAAAAATATAACTTCTAATTCAGGTTCAAATAGAAAACATCTCTTGTGAAAGATTTATACACTTCAAAATGTACCTCTATGCATTGTGTGTTAATGCTGTCTAATGAAACTCAGCGCAAAGAGGTTTCCCAACTAAATTAATTCAGTTGCGGCAGTCCATTGTTTAGACAAGACTTACTCTATTTAAGTGAGGGAGACAAATGATAAATCTACCCATGAACTGTAGTACAACGGGATATGGCCCTTATGGGTGAGCGTCACTCTTAAGTCAGTGTCTCCCCTTGACATTTATTTTCCGTAAGTAATGAGTTTACCCTTTAGACAGCATTAACAGAGCATTCATCTTCAGGAAGATGGCAAGCCATTGACATTATCTCTTCCTTGGGCAATAAAGAAACTTGATTTCTGGATATGAAGGAATTTAAGTAAGAATGAACTGAATAATGCACACATTCATCGCTGTTTTCACAATCAATAAAGAGCCAAAAATGGTGTGTGTAACTGATGTGTACTTTAAATAATGTCTGCTTCCAATGTGACAGAGTTCCTTTTCAAGCCATATGGCTGTATAATCTTTTCCTTAAAAAACTGCTTTGAGTAAAATTTATCATCTTTTCAAAAGTTATGAGTTGTGGGAATACTATATTTTATCGCCACTAAGACTATCTGAATAAATTAATTTAGATTCGTTTTCATATCCTGATGGGAATCCCCCATCTTAATTCCTTTTCTTTCTCCTCTCCCCATATCTGTCTGTATGTGGATTCAGATATAGGTATATAGTTAGATAGAGATATATTTAAATAAATGTTTATATATATATATTTAAAATATGCACAAATTTGGGGCACTGGGTGGCTCACCTCATGATCTCAGGTTCCTGAGATCGAGCCCTGAGTTGGGCTCCCTGATCAGCGGGGAGTCTGCTTCTCCCTCTGCCCCTTCCCCTTGCTTGTGATTTTTCTCTCTTAAATAAATAAAATCTTAAAATATCCACAAATGTGAATCAGTTTGAAGAGCTTTGAATTGCAAGTTGGTGAAGAAAGAATTATTAACATCAACTAAACACATTATTAGATAGGGTTAAATTATTCAGCCATGTTAGTCTTTTGCCCCATAAGAGGTAATGTCTATATTATTCTTGTAATATACCTGAATATTCATATAGGTCTATATAGCAATCTGGATGCTGAAAAGATAGAACACTACATCTTTTAAAAGAGTTCTCCTTTGTCCCCTGTTTTCTCTCTGAAGCCATGTGACAAAAAGTCTGCAGATAGAGATACATAGAGATATGGAAAGGAGTTAGATAAATCTCAATATCAACATACCTTTTCCTTATACAATAAAAGGCAGTATTATGTAGCTTGCTCAGGCTTCAAAAGGCTTGAATTCCTACACCAGCTCCACTATTTACTATATGACTTTTGGTGAAGCTTTAGCCTCTCTATGTCTCAGTTACTCAGTCTGACAATGGTGCCTACCTCATTGGATTCATGTGAGGATTAAGTGAACTACCCATAAAATATGTAGACTTAGTAAGCATAAACATTACTATAAAAACTCACTTATTAATAATTACTAATATTTATTGAGAGTTTATTATATGCCTGGCATAGCTCTAAGTGAAACTAGTATTAGTATTGTCTCCATTTTGTGGATAAGATAAACTGAAACACTTGAAAGGTGAAGCTAATTGTCAATCATTACATAGCTGCTAAGGTGTAAAGCTTGAGTTCAAGACCAGTCTGGCTCCAGAATCTATCTATATGTTGAATCATTCATTATTCTATAGTTTTCAGCTCAAGCAAAAACAGAAAAGATAAAAAAAAAACATAGAAAAATTAGCTATTATTTCTTAATAGCATGTTTTCTAGATTTGTATATTTTTCTCAAAATATGATCATTCTGTCAAAACTCAAACAGCATATTTAGAAAAAATCCTTGGCTTAGATGAAGAGGGGGTACAATGAACGAACAAAACTAACAAATAAGCCTGGCCAGGATTTCTGCTATATTTTCCTTTATTACTTTCCTGATTAGACTTTTCTTTTTATTTATCTGATAGTTTTCAAATTATGCTACAATATTCATTAATATCTAAGCAATTATAAAGAAACTCTAGAAACATAATGAATATGGTAGCTTAAAATATCAAAAAGAATTTTTAAGGCTCCAAAATAACAAAACAAAACAAAACAAACAAATTTCTGGACAAGCGGTGCCTGGGTGGCTCAATCAGTTAAGTGCCTGTCTTCAACTGAGGTCATGATCCCAAGGTCCTGGGATCAAGCTTCGCATCAGGCTCCCTGCTCAGCAGGGAGTCTGCTTCTTTCTCTTCTTCTGTTCCTACCCCCCACTCATGCTCTCTCTCACTCTCTCTCTCTAATAAATAAATACTTAAAAAATCTTAAAAAAAATTTAACAAAAACAAAAATTTTTAGGCAAGAGAAAATGTAAAAACTTAAAATTATTAAGAAATGCATAAAAGAAAATATCAGTGTATTTAGCTCATACCTAAACTGTTATGTATGTCAGTGTCCAATATAAATTTAAAGGACAAGAAATTAGGAAAATTTTAATCATAAAATGAAATACTAAAAATATTCTTAATATATTTTAAAACACAAATTGCTAATAAAACAAAAAGATATTATATAATGGGGTGAAATACACTGCTAATTAACAAAATAATAAATACAAATAGCTAATATAGATATGAAAAATAGCATATTAGCAAAAAAAATGCAAATTATATTAATAAGATGCCATTGTCTTAATAGACTAATGCTTAGTATTTAAGCATAATTTAGTCTTTATTACTGACATGGAGAATGCAAGAAAATTGTCAATTTCACTCTACTGGTGCTTTTGTAAAATTGTGGAACAGCATCAGTCACATTTTAAGAATGTCTTCCCAGATAACAATCTATCCCTCATTGCCTACAAATGCCTGACTGCTTCCAATGCAGAACAATCCATTCATAAGTATGGGCACCAGGAACAATGCTGCACTTCTAGAACATATCCTTAGCCATGGCCAATCAGAATGTTTCCCTCATAAATATAGACTAAGAAACTTTTGCCTGGCTGAAAGCTTAAGGCATGATCTGAAGATAGATGGAGAATCAGTCAGGCAGAGAGTGGAGAAAAGGAGATAGATAAGTCAGAGAGATTTGGCAGATGGATTTCCATTTTCTCTTCAGTCTCTCCCAATGGCCTGACTTTGTTTTCTGTGAGTTCCAAGAAACCTCATATCTCCTAATAATAAACAATTATTTTTTGCTCAACTTGTCCCTGATATTTGAAACCAAATAGTAATAGAATAAATTGCTTGAGGGGAGCCTGGGTGGCTCAGTTGTTAAGCGTCTGCCTTCGGCTCAGGTCATGATCCCAGGGTCCTGGGATCGAGCCCCACACGGGGTTCCCTGCTCCGCGGGAGGCCTGCTTCTCCCTCTCCCACTCCCCCTGCTTGTGTTCCCTCTCTCGCTCTCTCTCTCTGTCAAATGAATAAACCTTTAAAAAAAAGAATAAATTGCTTGAAAAATTAAGCCAAAGACTAGAAGAAAATATTTGCAAAAGACATATCTGATAATGGATTGTTACCCAAAATATACAAAGAACACTTAAAATTCAAAAATGAGAAAACTAACAACCCAATTTAAAAATTAGCAAATGATCTGAATAGACATCTCACTAGAGAAGATATACAGATGGCAGAAAAGCATATGAAAAGATGCTAAACATCATATGCTATCATGGGATTAAAAAATTAACACAATGATATACCATTGGACATCCACCGGAATGGCTAAGACCCAAAATAGTGACTACACCAAATGTTGACAAGGATGTGGAGCAACAGGAACTCTCATTCATTGCTAGTCAGAATACAAAATGGTACAGCCACTTTGGAAAACTGGTAGTTTCTTTTGAAACTAAACATACACCTACAATGCAATCCAACGGTCACATTCCTTGGTATTTATCCAAAGGGATTGAAAACTTACGTCTACACAAAAATCTGCAAACAGATGTTTTTAATGTCCTTATTCATAAATGACAAGACCTGGAAGCAACAAGATGTCCTTCAGAAAGTGAATGTATAAATCAACTGTGGTGCATCTAGACAATGGAATATTATTCAAAACTAAAAAGACATGAGCTATCAAGGCATGAAAGACCCAGAGAAATCTTAAATGCATATTACTGAAGTGAAAGATGCCAACCTGAAAAGCCTACATACTATGAAATTTAAGCGATATGACATTCTGGAAAAGGCAAAACTATGTAGATAATAAAAAGGTAAGTGGTACCAGAGGCTCAGGTCATGATCTTGGGCTCCTGGGATGGAACGCTCAACAGGGAGTCTGCCTGAGGATTTCTCTCCCTTTCCCTCTGCCCCTTCCCCCATTCATGCATGCGCACTCTCTCTCAAATAAATAAATAAATAAATAAATAAATAAATAAATAAATCTTTTTAAAAAAATAGTAAGTGGTACCAGGGGTTAGAAGGGAGGTATGAATAGGCAAAGCACAGAAGATTTGTACAGCAGTGAAACTTTTCTGTACTTTTCTGATACTACAATGGTAGATTCAAGTCATCATACATTTGTTAAAACCCATAGAATATTACAAGAGGGAACTGCAATATAAACTGACTCTGGGTGATAATTCAGTGTCAATGTAGATTCATCAGTTGTAACAAATGTAGCAGTCTGGTGGGTGATTTTGCTAGTGGGGAGGGCTGTGCGTTTTTGGGGCAAGGGGTAGATGGGAACTCTCAGTACTTTCTGCTCCATTTTGCTGTGAACATAAAACTACTCTTTAAAAATGTCTTTTTTGAAAAAGCAATTTAGGAATGTTTTTTAAGAACTTTAAAAATCTTATAAGACAAACTCAATAATCCCACTTCTAAGAGTCTATCCTCTGGGGGGATATTTAGATTATCTTGTAAAATACAGATTATATCCTGAAAATGCATTGCATAAATAATTGGATAAAAACATTCATTGCATTGTTATTTATAAAAGCGAAAGCAGAAGTTGATACAAACACCCAACAATAAAGAAATGGTCAAAATATAATAGATCCATACAACTCAGTATTATGCAAAATTATAATTGTTTATGAAACTATTTTTAAAAACTGATAAATTAACAGTTGATAGTACTAAGAAGACTGTAGTGGAAATGTCTATTTTCTGGTTTTGCACAATTTTAACTAGAGCATTCTGGTTTGCATTTCACAGCCCAGTTAAAAAATTTAAAACTGTTATTAAATGATGTCTAAGATTCAACTGTAGAATTTTAGACAGTATGACAAACTGCTAGGAAAATTTTTTGTTTTGTCCAGGGAGGATTTACAATGCCCTTCATTATCTACCACTGGGTTGATATATTTTACCAGCATATTCCAAGAACTCTATCATTTAGCTTATTTTTTAAAATAAACTTATTTTTATTTAATCTTAGGGAATTCTCTTTATAAATACATTGAAAAACTTTTTTTTTTTGCTTATGTGATCTGAAAATTACATAAATTCTGCAAGAGTGAAATACATACTTTTGGCTACCTGTAGCCTTCTTCTCTCATTTAGAGAAAACAGAGCTTCAAAGATATAGAATTCAGAATGAAAAACTATGTCACTTTCACAATAAATATTTTTCAGGCAATATCTAATGATTTGGGTAACCCCATATTTTCCTACAAAATATCAACTGGTTACTAACAAAACACTCAAGTTGCAAGTTTTTTGAAAAAAAGTATTCTTATCAATATAAACATTAGGTTTAACACAAAACAACCAATTCCAAGTTATCTGGAAACATTCCATAATACAAAATTTCAAAAAAGCTAAATGAAACATGGCCCTTGCTTATGTCAGTAATCTCTATGCCTCTCAGTTTACTTCTGTTATATTATCCTCAGCAGACATTCTAAAAATAGTATTGCATTCACTTATTTGTAGAAATCATGATCATTGTACTTGATGCGAATATATTTATCTTTGAATGAACTGTTCGTTGTATATATATATATATATGTGTGTGTATTTTTTTCATGCCCACGTGATTTTTCTGTGTGGAAGGTTTGCACCCAGAGCTACCATGATTACTGTAGGCTCTGGAACAGAATGGTTAAAATCAGGGGCTCTGGAGGACTAAAGCATGGTTAGGGTAGTATGGTAAATAACTCACACAGATGTGAGATTTGCATGACATGAACTATAGAAAGTGCCGAGAATAGTGTCAGCATGAACTAAATGTTTATTCTTAATAAGTAAATTGAAATCAAGGGAAAGATATTATATCACTCATATCTATCTTCTCTACACAGTACTAAAATTGTATTCAATATTTTTCTGTTTTCAGTTTATAACATATAACAAATTAGTTCACATTTTTCACAATTGCATTGTTGAGTCTGAATCAGTAGTTGGCAGTATATTCATTCTCATATTCAGTCTTCTATGCATCTTTCAATTTAAACGTAAATATTTACAGTTTCTTAAAAATTGTGTAGAATTTCTGTTTTATGTTAGTTTTCAGATTGAATGAGAAGTTATCAAAAAGAATCTCCTATATAAAAATTTGTTATTGTGTTAGTAACACAAAGACACCTAGTATTTTTCAATTCATTTTAGGATTATTTCTCGGAGGGACACTTATTTCTGAAGTTCTTGAATGCTTTCTAAAATGTCTGAATCACTAAGGTTCTCAAATCAAGTTTCAGATTTCTCCCTTTCCCTCCATCTATACCCCAGAACCAGGTTCCCTCTTGGGCATGGATTATGTTTGGGTGAGAAGGAAGACGGTTCAGATTGATAAAGCAATACCCCTGGGAAAAGACGATTAACATGTATAAAGGGATTTCCCTGCAGTATAAGTACCAAGCACGCGCCCTCCTGGTGCTCCAGGGCCTTCCTGATGTATATATGCAGGTAGTGTGATTTGAAACGGCCCTTTGAAACAGTAATAGAATAAAACTCTGATTTGGGGAGTAGCAGTTCTCCTCAGTTTTCTACTGTCTTGTGGGAATGAGTTGCCAACCTTTTACTTCGGCTGATACCTTCATACCTCTGAATTCTGAGGCTTCTGCAACTCTGCCTCTAATCATGCATCACAGCGCTGCTGAGTGCCTCCCAGTCTCTAACCATCCCACCAACGTGATGTCCACAGGTACGGACTCCGATACCAGTCTGCGTGTGGCCGGGCCGTTGCAGGACGGACGCTTTGAATCTTGTTAGTTTAGAATCTCTTTGCTTCTTTTGCTTTCTCCTTCATTTTAATTCGTCTTAAGTTAAATATGAAGGATATTTTAAAAAGCCAAACTACCTAAGACATTTTTAAAGAATATTATTAAGCGTAGTAATTTCAATTGTTGGTTTTATTACAAAGAAGATCTATTTTCTACCAAAGTAAACAGTGAGTCTGGGTGTTTTTAATCCAAAAAGCATTTTTATGTAAACATTTATGGGTAAGGAACAAAACTAAAGAAATAGCCTAAATAATTTAGTGTTTAAAATGTGTTACTTCTTTATCTTAAAGATTTATTTGGTTTTACTATGCCTAAAAACAGCCATATACCTTGTAGTAAACACAGCTGAATGATTCCCAATACCAACAACAATGGCTTTCAAAGAATAATATAATTAAGTGATATTAACAAACATTTTTGGCATAATTCAAAACTCAAAAATCAAGGCTAGAAGGAATATGTAGCATTTAGAGCCCACAAACTGAGTTAAAAAATCTTAAAACTGAGTTCTGAAGAGACTTCAATCTCTCTAACCGAGTTTTAGTATTTTCTTATGTAACTTTCTAACAGAAAATAAGCTTGAAAATTTGAATATATTGTCTCAAATGTAATCAAATAGGTATGTGTTGCTAATGTGTCCTTTATGTAGTAACAAAGTTTTTTAAAGTAGCTTTATAAATAGACAGAGACTTGAATTGAGTAAATTTCTTTCATATGCAAGTTTGGATTAATCTGCAGCTGAATTTTTAAAATCTAGAGAGTAGATATCTGGATTTGGTTGAAATCATTAATGTAGAGGGTTATTTTTTTTTCATCTACCAAAGACTCTCATAATTTAAATAAAAAGACAATAATGGGAGCTTCCCCAAACATATTTTTTTTAGAAAATATAATAGAGTATTTTAACTAAAAGTATGTACTATAAATAAATTTAAACAATGATCACATAACTGTGTATTTTAAATAATAGATATATCTATTCTAAATAGATACTTAAATAATAGTATTTAAATACATGATAATAGCATTGATTTTATCATTTTTCCATGAAATTATAAATTAGTAGGTAAGAAACAAGAAATATTGCTTATAATGAGAAGAATACTTGGATATTACATGTGTTTCTTGTTTATTTGTTTAATTTTAGATTGCATAGTAAGATTTTTACATGTAATCATTATAATGTAAAATGACTTCAGTTCTTTCTACATGTTAATTATAAAATTAAAATTTGTGCAGATATTTTAAAATATTGAAGACTTATCAATAGTAAGAGAAAATGTTTTGCTTTCTGAGATGACCTCATGCCTTTAATCACTGAATTGTATCTTAATATTTTCAAAGAATTCTAATTCTATACTTTATAATAGCTCATATTTATTCACGGATTCATGATCATATTATATTTATGAAAACCCACCATTATAGTCAAGATATAAAGGAAAAATGAGAAAATAAAATACATAAAGAAACAGTAGTTTTATTGTCAATACCCAAACTCTTAGTCAACTTGGTGATTCATGTTTAAAGCTTGATAAAAATTTTGTAATTTAAATTTACTTTCATAATATACATTGATTACACAAGGCAAGCAACTATTTATGAATGGTTATGTTTATATACCGGGTTCAACCTTTATAGATCTCAAGTCGTTCAACAATCAATTTTTTTTTGGCCAGCTTTATTATTGTAATTGTTGAACTGATTGTGTGCATGCAGAAAACCTACCACCTCTTGGTTTCAACATCAACATAAATGCATCATACACTGTCACTTATTTTTCATAAACCTCTGAGTTTACTGGGATTTTTAAGATTGTATCCAATTAGAAGCTAATTGCTTGGCCATTTTCTCTTTGATGGAAGAAATTTGTTAGGATAATAAGCAGAAGTAAAGATTGTTCAAGAGTTGATTTCTGTATTCATTCTTCCAGAGAAAGACCACTATATAATATATATTACACAAGCATTTAGCGAGATTATTCCTCTAGTCAGTTTATTGTAATGTCTATATGAGATGGAACCTACAAGAATTCTGCAACTCCCAATTGGCCAACATCCAAACTGGTCAGTCACCTCTTCACAGGGCACAACATAGTTAATGAATGCTATCATCCACACTGATGATTTATGATTTGATTACTTGAGACAAACTTTGATTCCTGCTTTTAACCTACTCATCAGAGAATTTCCCCCAAGTGAAAACAGATTACTGCCATATAACTTTAAGAATCACATAAATGTGTATTTTTGCAGTGAAATGAATGTGTCTTGAATCCTCATACATTTTCTTACCAGTCCCGTCTATTTTGTCTTTGATCCAAACTCCTAAATGTTTGCATGCATATTTCTTGGTGACAACATTGGGAAACACAGCAACAGGACTTCATTATTCTGTTCCTTCCTGTCACTATGGAAACCAGCCATCGACCTATGGAGTGATGGCAGGTAAGAAAAATTGTCTGCATATATGAGATTGAGTTTGGGGACACTTAGATGGATTCTTGGGTCTGAGAGAATCTTGACCAGAGCGTATCATGAAATTCTCATCTGTTAACTTGGGAATTGCTGGTAAACCACTACTTATCGAAATGTTCCCTGATATGAGATGCCTTCAGTGACCATAATGGTTAAACCCGATTGCCCCTGTTCTCCATAACCCTGAACGTCTATGCTTAACTCTTTTGTTTGCTTTGTATGATTTTTACTCTAATTGACGACTACCAAACTGCTGATTGTCACTTAATGTTATCGGTGGGCTCGATCTAATAATAATACGGTAGTGACTAACCTCATGTGGTTATTTAAATTTTGTTTATTTAAATTCAGTTAGCCAACATATAGTTCATCATTAGTTTTTGATATAATGTTCAATGATTCATTAGTTTTGAATAACACCCAGTGCTCATCCCATCACGTGCCCTTCTTGTGCCCATCACCCAGTTACCCCAACCCTCCAACCACCTCCCGTCCAGGAACCCTGTTGTTTCCTGGAGTCAAGAGTCTATGGTTTGCCTCCCTCTCTGGTCTCTTCCCTTTCAGTTTTCCCTCCCTTCCCCTAAATTATTTAAATTTAAACATAAATTAGCTAAAATAAGGTCAAATTTAAAATTGAGTTCCTCAATTGCACTAGCCCCATTTCAAGTGCTCACTAACCTCATGTGGCTATCAAAGCAGACAGCACAGATTTATAAAACATCTCCCTCACTGTAATATTTCTTCTGGACATTTGGTCCATAAAGATAAATAAGACATTGAAAGCTAAGAGTCAATTGCGGTGGCTTTAGTGATAGTCATTTGAAGTTTTGGCAGCTCAAAGTTGTTTTTAGTCTTAAATGAGACTGAAGAGTTGAAGTTACTTATGTTTCTCCTTCAGATAAATAAAGCATTTTTTTTTGAAGGCTTGACCTGTTTTTTAATTTGGTTATTAAGAGAAAGAGTGGAATACAATGGCAGGGTCTTTCAAGGAACTTCATTAATTTATGAATCTCCATCATTTTCCTTTTTTTTTTTTACCCTCGGGAGAGAAAACCTGGGCAGAGAGCGGATCCAAGATCAGCTTCCTACAGTTTCTTTTCTCCCCTCAAACCTAGCAACATGCTGTTCTGTTCGGCCCCTTGGAAGTCCCTCAGTGAATGTGAGCAGGGTCCGCAGAGAACCCCACCTGAATCGGCCCCTCCAAGGGCCCAGGCATTGTTGAAGGAGGCATTAGCTGCTGCTTCCTGAAGATATGTGCTTGGTTACCTTTTTAAGTCAGATAAATAAAGCGGCACTAGATCAAGGTTAATTATTTATTGGTGCTTGTATGAAAGCAGTAATAACACATTCCTTAAGGAAGAGGAAAATCTGACCTAATCCATTCAGAACAAAACTTATGACTTAATTTTAGGGTATGGCCAGGAAAAAAAATTTTGATGATTTAATAAAAATACACAATTTTGTTCACATATTTTTTTAGCTATTCTTTGATCTTTTGTATTCATTACTATGGCAGGGAGAGAAACCTGATGGGTGACAATAAACTACTGGGGCTCTGTGTGAGAAAATAAGAGAGAGAGTATGTGTGTGAGAGAGAGAGAGAGAGAGGGAGATGCTTTAGATAAAGGAATAGTATCTTTTCTCACTGCTTTGTCTATTATCATTCATAGTAAGTGATAGAAAAAAAACATGGATTTATGACTATAAATTTGAAATAAAGTTGAACAAAAAATAGTTCATTGACAATTTCTACATATTTTTCAGTTTGACACTAAATAAAACACTAAAACTTTAAAATAAAATATTCCAGAACAAATTAGCTTCACTTACATCCTACCACACAGCATTTTGAATAAACTAGTATCCTCACCTTGATGGTAAAATGAAGGCTGATGTTCTTAATGATTACCTGTAAAACCTAGCATCTCTTATTTTAATAATTATGAAATAGGGACAACCATATTTTTCCCTTTTGAAAACTGATAATTTATGATTCATATATTTAATACTTAATTAGTATTTATGGTTAATGAGAACAGCCCTTGTGGATGATAAACTACTTTTATTATAAGAATAGTAAAATGTGCATGTAGCTGCTAGAGGTGCAGGCAGAATGCTTCGTGTGGCCCACACCACATTTTGATTATGAAGATAGGAAATGACAAGCACATGGCCATGTGCTGCTATCTCTTGGAGGGGAGTCCCTGCTATTCATTCACAGTGTTTCCCAGAAACCCAGGTCCAACTTTAGGTGTCTTCTAAACCCAGCGACAGGCAGCAATTGATTAAGGTTAGCACAAAGATAACATCAGCCACAGACCAAATACCTTTTTTTTTTTTTTTTTTTTTTTTTTTTTAAGAGAGGAAGGGAGAAAAAGAGAGAAGAGGGGGTGGTGGGAGAGGAGCAGAGAGAGAGGGAAAGAGAATCTTAAGCAGGCTCCATGCCCAGTGCAGAGCCTCACGTAGGGCTCTATCTCAATCCTGAGTCATGACCTGAGCCAAAATCAAGAGCTGGACACTTAACTGACTGAGCCACCCAGGCACCTCCTAAATACTTTAAGATGGTTTTCGCTACCACCTCCCTTCCCACCAGATCAAGGCCACTGGCTACTAGCCTAGTGAATTTGCAGCTGGCCTGAGAATTCTAACATGCTTCTAGTTTCTGGGCCCAGGTTCACAATGACAGTCCATAGGCTGCTTAGGCTATATTGACAAGTCCCCTCAGCAGGCACTCAGCAAACCCTCTTCCTCACCGCAGCTGAAAAGGAAAGGCTCCCAGAAGAGCCCTTTAAAAGGATCCAAAGCCTGGGTTAGTACCATGAAGAGCAAAAATGGTTATCCTAAGATTTGAATGTATCACCGTAGTCTTAAAAGTAAATATATGTTTTCACTGAAAGAAAAACTCACCATGGCAAGCATAGAGATTATATTTGAATATTTTTTGAGAGTGATATGCTTTATTATTTGTTAGAATGTCACTATTTTGATATATGCTTAGTATGAGTATTTGCATCTTAGCAGATTGAACCTCAGAGAATCTGCACTCTCCTGTCGTTATCCCCAGAGAAGCTACACAAATTGAGTTATAAAACACAGGAATTCAAATAAAATACACAAGAGAAACCTGGTTAATGTCATTAGAATTTTCTGAGAAGTCTCAAGGCATTCATCAAATCAGCCACTTCCACACAATTCACAGAAGCATCTTATCATCTACAACAAAGACAGGTTCATTGTCACACATGCCATATGAAAGAAAAGCTAGAGGAAGACCTATATTTCAAAACATATGAAATTGCTTTATTTTAATGTGGTTCTGTTATAACCCATACTGTGATGCTTACATTTAGCTTGAGCATTGCATTAAATGAACAACCCAGTGGAAGGGAAGAGCTATAGCTAATATTTTGTTAACGTTGATAGAGAAGACTTTGCAATTATCAGATGAATCCACTGTGCCTTATAGTCCAGGTGTGGGCACACCAAAAAGAATGACTAATTGGGAGCAATGAATTAGCCGTACCATGAACTGATTACAAACGTTGTTCAAGTCACTTAACTTCTCTTTCAGTCTCTCTCTCTCTCTCTCTCTCTCTCTCTTTTTTTTTTAAACATACACCCTGTGCTGCACTTTCTATTTATTTATTATTTATTTATTTATTACATTATTATTTTATTATTAACATATAATATATTATTTGTTTCAGAGGCACAGGTCTGTGATTCAACAGTCTTACACAATTCACAGTGCTCACCATAGCACATACCCTCCCCAATGTCCATCACCCAGCCACCCCATCCCTCCACCCCCCTCCCCTCCAGCAACCCTCAGTTTGTTTCCTGAGATTAAGAGTCTCTTATGGTTTGTCTCCCTCTCTGGTTTCGTTTTGTTTCATTTTCCCCTCCCTTCCCCTATGATCCTCTGTCTTGTTTCTCAAATTCCTCATATCAGTGAGATCATATGATAATTGTCTTTCTTATTTCGCTTAGCATAATACCTTCTAGTTCCATCCACGTTGTTGTAAATAGTTTCAGTCTCTTCATATCTGAGTTGTGGTGAGTGCCACCACTCTATTGCAGTTGAATTGCAGCAGATTTGTACCAACTCGATCTGGTTTTCCTATGATCTTCTCTTTAGATACACTTGCAACTAAATGCCTTCTGTGCCTTCACTCCTGAGAATTTAGATAATTCAATAGCCTACAGTGAATTAAAAATGCTCTTGAAAAGCTCTTCTAGATAAACACAACATAAAATAACAACAACAACAGAAACCCTCAAAACTCTAATTCTTGGGTATCTGAAATTGTGTCTGTTCTCGGGTTTCCGAAGCCGGGTGAAGCTAGAAAACATGCTCAGTGGGCTGCCCACCCCGCCCACCCTCCCGTGGAAACAGCACATCATCAGCCACACAGGGATGAGTGCTAAACCCAGCCAGGTCAGATTATATAATGGCCAAACCAGATGAGGTGTAAGAGTCCTTGTTTAAAAATGAATTTTAAGAGAAACGCAAAATCGCGGAGTTTGGGGAATTAACCACGAAGCTGAATGTCCATTTTGTGTTGTTGTTTTATTTTTCAATGGGAAGTGGATAATAAGAGAGAAGATAATTATGACTGAAAGTGCCCTCTCCACCAATCTTAGGCACAAAGCAACAGAAATCAGGGTGATGGTTGACATGGAGAAATAGTCAACTTTGGAGCCCATCCCTTATTCTTAAATTATTTCCTTTCTTCTTCTCCTCCTCCCCCTGCTCCTCCTCCATCTTTCTCCTTCCTCTTCATCCTTCTCCCACCTCCTCCTCCTCCTCATTCTCCTTCCTCCCGCCCGCTTCTTTTTTTCTCCTTTCTTCTTCTTTCTCCTTTTTTCTTCTCCCCCTCCTCCTGCTCCCCTTCCCCACCCCCCACCTCTCCTCCTCCTTCATTTTGTTTCTCCCTAACTAGTTCCGATTATGTTGACTCTCAGGGGAGAATGGACTCTGAAGATTTTTTACCTCTGAATCAGAAAAGGCTGTTCAGTAGCAGTAACATGAGGTATTTTCTCTAAGTTTTTTTAGTCTCTCAATGACTCAAATCAGTCACTACAGCGGGAAAGCAGCCGTAGGCGATGTATAAACAAATGTGCGTGGCTGTGTTCCAAATAAAGTACACCAGACAGAGGCTCCCTGTTGTATATGGATGGGATTTACCAATGCACAAAAGAGAAAAGATCACAATTCACATTTATGGTTTGCTTCGCATTGTCTTGTGTGATGAAAAAGAAATACATGGAAATATTCAAATACTCAAATATTCAAATTCCTTTGCCTATCTCCAGCAAGATGGTGTATTTTACTGTATGCCTCTGCTTTCCCTGTGTGTTCTTTTAAGGCTTCAGGCACATGACCTCAGATATGTTGGCAGTTAGCTTCGGGCAGGACCAGGTACTCCCGAAGAGCGATTTTCCCCCTGCCACGATGGGTTGAGCCAGCTACCTTTGCCTCCCCGTTGCCTGCTTTAGAAGATTTACCTCTTCTCCCACTTGCCACACGGAAATATAGACACGGAAATTTAGAAAGGTTTTGGTGGATTAATCTGCAACGTGAAAATACACTTTGGGCTGTATATAATGTGCAAACACTTCCCGGACCTCTAGCTGGGGGCTTCTCTAGGCTCACAGACAATTTTGCTTTATCAATGTTTTGGAAAAAGTTTGTGAGACCTTTGCTGCACAGGACTCCCCGCTTCTTTTATCTTCTTCCTATTTCTTTTTTTCTTTTTCGATAATCCATGCTTTAGAAAGATTTTAAAAATATCTTGCCATTGATACCATACCAGTCACTCTCTACTCTCCCCCAAATACAAGATCACATGATAGATACTGCAGTTTGTTTGGCTGTGCCTGGGACTGTCATTATGAATTTCTGTTTAAGGTTAGCTCCAGGTTAACTCCAGGAAAACCATGTCTGTGTGGATAACTGTGGATATATTCACTGAATGAAGAATACAAACATATCACACATCATGTTTTCCTCTTTGCTCTGGCTGTCAATCATCCGAACATGGTATCTCTCCTGTGCTCTTTTCATGGACTCGTGTTCAAATTTATTTTTTAAATGCTGATTTTTTTCCCCAGAGCATTTATAATGTATAAACTATCTTTATAATTTTCCAGAAATAGAGGTGACTATCTTCTAAGATTTTAATAATTATAATATTTTTGTCTGAAAGTATCTGTTTAATGTAGCCAAATGCGTTTAAACTGCAGATGTCTTTAAAGGAAAGTCATCTGGTTTACAGACTGCCGGAAAAATGAACGAGGTGTTTGTTTTGATGTGGTTTATTACAATGTTCACTGGACTTCAGTTCTGGTTTCAACTGTCTAGTTGATTCATTGTGGCACTCAAGGGAGGTTATTGCCTTTCTCTTAAATTTCCTAAATTTTAAATTGTGAATAAAAAAGTATTCTTTCTAACTTACTTACATAAAGCTAAGAAGATGACAAATGTGAAATGAACACAGGACAAAGTATCACCTGGAAGACTTGTTGTGGTGTGTGACTATGGTCAGAAAGAAAAATTGAAAATAATGACCAAGATTGCTAACAAATTCAGAACTTATGGCTTATCATATAAAAGATATGTAACAAATTACTTATGGACAATAAAAATAATTTGACATAGGTTAAATGAGTTATCTAAAGTGCCTTAAAGTACATTCAATGTGCAAAGTCAAACAACAGTCTGCACATATATATGCAGTGAGATATTACTCAGCCTTAAATAAAGAATGAGATGGGGGCAGCTAGGTGGCTCAGTCAGTTAAGCGTCCAACTCTTGATTTCAGCTCAATTCATGATCTCCGTGTTGTGAGTTGGAGCCCCATGTCGGGCTCCATGCTGGGCATGCAGCCTGCTTAAGATTCTCTCTCTCCCTCTTCCTCTGCCCCTCCTCCCTAAAATAAATAAATAAATAAATAAATAAATAGATAAATAAATAAATAAATAAAATGGCCATTTGTGACAACATGGATGGACCTAGAGTGTATTATGCTAAGTGAAATATGTCAGAGAAAGGCAAATACCATATGAGTTCATTTATATAGGGGTTCTAAAAGACAAAAAAAAAATGAACAAACAAAGTAGAAACAGACCCATAAACATAAAGAACAAACTGATGGTACCAGAAGAAAATGGGTAGAGAAATGGGCAAAATGAGTGAATGGGAGTCGGAGATACAAGCTTCTGGTTATGGAGTGAATAAGTCACAGGGATGAAAGGTACAGCCCAGGGGCCATAGTCCATGGTACTGTAATAACATCATCTGGTGATGGATGGTAGCCATACTTACAGCAGGCAGAGCATAACATATAGGGTTGTTCAGTCACTATGGTATACACGTGACACTAATGTAACATTGTGTGTCAACTATACTTCAATTAAAAAAACTAATATAGTAAGAAAGAGGAAAAACCCAGCAGCCTAATTTTTGCTCACTGCTTTTACTCTTTCCCAGAATATTTCATCAAGTGTCTTAAGTGACATGTGGTATTTTTTGAATGATGCAGGAAGTGAAGATTTTAATATATCTAACATCCAACTCTGAAAGCCTAACTGAAAACAAAGTCTTGAGATAAATATCAAGTAAATGCTAAATAAATGTCATCAGTGTTCTTTTAATGTAGGTTAGTCTTTTACTTCAACTAGCAGAAATCCAAAAGTAATAGAAAGCTAAAAATAACCCCCAAAATTAATAACCATTTTCAAAAATGGAACTATGTGATAAATTAAAAATGGATAAAACTGCATTTAAAAATGTTTTCTGGTCTGAGTAATATACTACCCACTAAAGCATAAAATGGACGATTAACTGACTTTAAAAAATAAAATGATAATTTTGGTTTGTAAAAGTAGCATGGATTTTTTTAGACAGGAATAGTTTCTTTCAAATATTTTTCACAGCAGCTAAATTTATTTTATGCTATTTTGTTTAACCCCTCACTTGTATATTTGCTTTGCCTCAAGGAAAAAAAAGTCTATTGGAGAGGAGTACACTTTATAATTACATATTGTCATATAAATAATACAAGCCAACAATTTGCTGACTCACACTATTCTTTGGTCATGACGTATTGATATATTAATGTAAGATTTATATATTCTGGAAAACTACATTATTACTCATGTCTTTGATTTGTGAATATATTTATAGAGAAATAATAGGTAGCATAAACTTGATATGTTTTTCCAGTGTTTTCAAGAATGATTATTGCATATATTCTGTAGCAATTTATTTTTAAATATTTATAATCATAAGAAAAATGACAAATTACAAAATATTTTATTTATATCAACATGTCTTGGTTATATGTGTCATTTAATATAAATCGAAGTGAAATCTCTTCCAATAAAAAAGTGATGTATTGATGAGGAAAACAAAGAAAATGTGTGGAAATTTGGCTTATGCTATCCTCTCACTCATGCTTCCCAATTGAGAAGCTCTTCTAGTGAAGAATGGAATCTGGAAGCAATTTTTAAAAAATTAGATCTTTTTTGGTAATTTATCATTTAACCCAATCAATTGATCTAATGCTTCATCATTTATGGGTGAATGCCCATCATATCTAGAATTGCACCTTTCCCGCCACTTATTTTTGCTTCTTAAATAATAATCAAGAAATTATTCCATTATATTGTATAGTTTTCAAGAAATTTTGATGCTTTTTAATAGAACTTTAAAAATTACCTTTTGTCTAGTCACTCCTTGAATCTATTTAAGCATATTAGTGTATTTTATGTTCTCATAATTTTTTTACCTGCCTTCGTTAAATTTTTAAAAAGACATGATTATTTCCCCTTGAAATTCAGCATTGGCTGATAAAACAGTGGAACTTCTTAATACTGCAAAATCAGTTTTTGAATCCTAAGAAAACTTCCCAGCATAACACTTAACCATATGCCTTGATGATAATAAACATCACAGATTATTTGTGTAATGAATTAAAACAGAGATCAAAATATACACCCGGTTTCAGTTGAACCTCAGATTCACAGGAACAGGTGTCTTTTTAAGAGAAAATGAAATAATGGAAAACACACTTTTCAGAGAATTGGCTTATTTCTATTCTAATTATTTGCAATTCCCTGCTTTTTTTCCTTTGGCATTATTTTTGTCTTCACTGCTCTGAGGAAGGTGGAAAAGAAAAAAATCACATTTATACTAAGCTATTCTGACTTCTGTTTGAGATGGCTGAACGTCAGTTAACCTTTTAGAATTGTGACGGCTTGCAGGGGGATAATGGGTTCTAAGGTGCAAAACTTTTGCTTGTATAGAAATGGGGGATAATTACAAGTGGCCCTTTTCTTTTCCTTCTGTGTTTATTCACAGGTAGCTTAACCCCTTGTCTTTATAAGTTTCCTGACCATACCTTGAGTCATGGCTTCCCTCCCCTGCCCCAGCCTCTTCTGGCAGAGGACCCCGCCGTCACTGATTTCAAGCAGGAACTCAGGCGGAAAAGTAAATTGGTTGAAGAGCCAATAGACATGGATTCTCCGGAAATCCGAGAACTTGAGAAGTTTGCCAATGAATTTAAAGTGAGAAGAATTAAGTTAGGTATGCACTTTTTAAGAGTAACGGGTATACAACTTGGTCTGCAAATCCTTACGATATTACTGTTCAGTCTGTTACACTCTGGTCAGAAGTCCAAGACACTTTTCATTCTACATCTGTGCTGTGGATTTAAGTTAATCCAATTATGAAAATCCTACCAAAAAAAAAAAAAACACAAAACCTTTTATTTCCTTGTTAATTCTTAATATCCTAAATACATAGGTTTTTAAATTGATGATATTTTTTCAACTTGCCTACCTCAAGATTAACTTTGAAGTACTTGTTTTTCTCCCTATTTTATCTGAACTTTTGAGTAGATGAGCCATTCATATGATTCAAAGGCATAAAATGTGTAAGTGAAATGTATGCTTTATGTTTGTCTTTCGTGTTTATCAGTGCTGTTGGTTTCTTTGCATTCTTCCAGAGATACCGTTTGCAAATACACATTTTCTCCCGACAGATTTTTTAACTATTTATTTAATAGAGCTTTCCTTATTAATTTTTACAGATGTTTTTAAAAATGGGCCTATCAAATTCCATTTCATGAATATATTATTTAACCAGTCCCTTACTGATGATAAATTTAGGTTGTCTCCAATCTTACATTGTTAAAAACAATCCCACCATGATTCACTCCATAAATGCCATTTTGTACCTATATATATGTAGGACAAATGTTAAAGGCATGATTTCTTAATTAAAGTGCATGTGTATTTGTAATTCTGATACATGTTGTCAAATTGGTCTATATAGAGGTTGTGCCAAATTTTACCACCGCCATGAGTGTCTCTTGGCAAACTCCTTAGAATATAATCTTTCTGAAAGCAGGAGTTTTTTCTTTATCTATTTTTATTTTTCCTTAAACGCATATCCCTCAGTACTTAGAACAGTGACTGGCAGCACAGAGAATAAATAAGTTATTGAAGGAAAACTATGATTTAATCTTTGGGATCTTTGCAAATCCCAGAAGTCAAAGTGGTCCCTATGGTAGTTTTTTTGTTTTGTTGTTGGTTTTTGTTTTGTTTTGTTTTTTGTTTTTCTTGAGAGGGGACGAGAGAGAGCACACATGAGAGAATGGTGGGAGAAAGGAAGACGGAGAATCTTAAGCAGGCTCCACGCCCAGGGCAGAGCCCCCCATGGAGCTTGATCTCATGATCTCATGACCCTGAGATCACGACCTGAGCTGAAATCAAGAGTCTGATGCTTACTTGACTGAGCCACCCAGGCGCTCTGGTGGTTTCATTTTAAATTTATGAGTGAAGATTGAAAAGCGTTATTTCATGTGTTTATAGTCATTTGTAATTCTTTCTCTGTGAACTGTCTGTTCATAGCCTTTGCACACTTTCTATTCAATTGTGTTTTTAACATAAGATAACTGTAATAATTAACCTTGATTTAAATTCACGAAGTAGTGCATCTTTTAAATGGATTGAAAAATGATAGTTCCACCCTCTGCACTTGTGGAATGAACCACAGGTAATTTTGTAATGATATTTATTGATGGGCATCATACGTAACCATTTTATGCATACAGATATATAGCTTTAGGCCCTGAATTAATATGCAGTTACTATATGGAATAAATACAGCGGTAGACATCTTTATAACAACCATTTTCAGTTTGCTATTTATATTGCTGTGAATATTTCAAATTCTATGTTGATGGTTGATAATCAACTTGTACCCTAAAAATGGGACAAATCTATGAGGATCTTTGGCCAGAAGATAGAAGCGTTACCAAGTGATATAATAAATGTGCTCAGAGATACATGTAAAATATTTTGGTGATCACAGTCTCATAATAAACATGTTTTCAGGGAAAGTCAGCATAATTCTTCGTTTTATTTGGTACCTTTTAACAATATAGTTGAATTTTGTACTCTTACAGTTGAGATAAAAATATATCATCATATAATTTATGCATTGTATTTAATATACTATATTGTTCAGCATATATCCCCAGATATTTAATAATAATAGAGAGCAAGAATTTATAAGTATCTTATAAAGTGTTTATGACACATCTATCCAATTTCACTAAATATTGTGAATGGCAGGGTTCCTGTCTGAATTCTTTTGACTTCTGGAAAAAATTAACTAGAAACATTTTTTAAAGTACCGGACAAGTCTACGCTGAACTTACCAAGCAATTCTAAATTGCCAATGAATATATGCTTAAAAGCAATATCTAATAGTTAACAAAGAAAGACACAACAATTTCTGTGATAACCGGCTAAAATGAATGCTTCTGGAAGGGCTGACTCTAACAGGTCTTGCCTGCCCTTTCACAGGATACACCCAAACCAACGTCGGGGAAGCCCTTGCTGCCGTGCACGGCTCTGAATTCAGTCAAACAACTATCTGCCGATTCGAAAACCTGCAGCTCAGCTTTAAAAACGCATGCAAGCTAAAAGCAATATTATCGAAATGGCTGGAGGAAGCTGAGCAAGTAGGAGGTACTGAAGTTACAGGCTCTGTGATGTTTTAACCTCAAAACGATGGCCTTCCATTGCTAGCTAGGGCTTACACTGAAGTAGAGAGGTTTGAGGTTTAGTTGGGTTTTTTCTCTTTCGTATGAAAAATAAATATGTTTCATATCCCGAAGAGAGGAAGGCTCATGCAAGTGCAGAAATATGTTTACTGAGAAGGTAAATATAGTAAGAAAAGAAGCTGCACAGGGACAGCTTTCTGGATAACGTGACAGAGGCGTGAAGTGGTGAAATGATTTTTTTCTAACACATCAAGATTTTCTGGCTCTGTGCATACTGTAGTAATTGCACATGAATTTTTATGACCCGATATTACTGTAACCAGAGCATTTGTGCACACCCGTCTTCCAAGTAAGTACATAAGCAATTGCTAATGTAATAAAATTATCTTCTCATACTAACGTCAAGGCTGGAGAAAGAGCAAGGTTTGAAAGCATTTAAAGCAAGTGTTCCAAGAAAAGTTTGGTCAGGATATCACTAATAGACAGTTGTCTTTGCAAAGTTAATATTTCTGCATTAACATTTGTATCTTGGTCTTGTACTATAAAATAACATAGAATGCAAAGATTTAAGACAAAAATGTATAGCAACTTTATTTTGCATTGTTTTACAAAGAAAATTTGAAACTCAAATCTGATAGTTTTTTTGGAACCTACTTTGTTTTGTAATTATTTCTCTTTTCCCCATTACAGCTTTATACAATGAAAAAGTGGGAGCAAATGAAAGAAAAAGAAAGCGAAGAACAACTATAAGGTATTCTTTTGAGATATGAAAACGCATAGAGGAGATGGAATATACAGAATATGTACATATGTAAATATAAACAGAGCGTTTGAGGATAATGTAGGTGCAACATAACATAAGTGTATGTGAATAGAGTCAACTGAAAAAACAAGATTGGTGAAAAAGCATAACTTAATAATTTAGCACTGAGAAATGGAGAGCTAGTAATTTTTAACATTTGATGGAAAAGTAGGTTATTTGATTCAAGAACACTTGCTCCACAAGTTTTGGATAAAACAGAAATTAAACAATCACTTCTACAAAGAGTGATCATTTCTGCTGTCCTTTTAGATATGTCTTGCTCTGGCAATTTGGTATCTATGTTATTAAAAATAGCAAAACTATTCATCAGTGTTTCAGTCCCTTAAAGTCCAGTGGGATTCCTTGCATTTCAAACCAGAAAGATTGTTGGTTGATCTTTTGGTAATTTGCATGAAAATTACAGAGGAAATACTAAAATACAGGTTTTGTTTTGGTTGATGAGTTCACTAAACCTTTCGTCTATTGTAAATAACTAATGGTTTCTGAGGGACATTTAGAAATGCCTGCACAAGTGCTCATTTCCTTTTCAGGAAGTCAGTGCCCTCTAGTGGCACAAAGTGGGATAAACATAGAAAGCCCAGAATACCTTACTTCTCAGGATACCCTGCATAAGACAAGCATCTAAATATTCTAGACTGCACATTTAGCTTTGTTGAAGCTTTGGAAGTGCTTTCAGAGTCTTTAAACAATGTTTTAATGTTGATATCTAGGATATTCAATACTACTTAATTTTGATCTGCCAACACATCATAAGAACACCATAATCTCACCCTTCTCTACGTCCCTCCCCTCAGTATTGCTGCTAAAGATGCTCTGGAGAGACATTTCGGAGAACAGAATAAGCCTTCCTCTCAAGAGATCATGCGAATGGCTGAAGAACTGAATCTTGAGAAAGAAGTAGTAAGAGTTTGGTTTTGCAATCGAAGGCAGAGAGAAAAACGGGTGAAAACAAGTCTGAATCAGAGTTTATTTACTATTTCTAAGGAGCATCTTGAATGCAGATAAAATTTATTATTGTGTGATAGCTGATTTTTCTCTAGTTTTCATTCCTTTCTCTTCTCCAACAAAAATAGAAATTAGTTATTTGGTTGTTTTCAAAAATCATTTTATATCAATAACTTTTGCAGAAGCTTTCCTACTTTTTTTAAAAAGAAGACAATTTAAATATTGATGAATTATTTTCTTTAAAAAAAATTATTCTCAGAAACCAAACTGTACATTTTTAAACCAAAGATACCAATAGGAATAAAACAGTGATTCTCTCTCAGTCTTTCTCTCTCTCTCCCTCCTGCTCTATCTACAGACACACACACACACACAGACACACACACGCATGCACAGTGTGCATGTGGGTCTTTTAGTTTAAGATTCCTTTTCCAAAGGCTGTTTATTAGCTTTTTAATATTTCAGTCATAATGCCAAATAAAGAATATCACACTAGAAGGAACAATTAGAAAACTGATTAACCAATGTCCTGCTTACTATCAGCTCTAATAGTTTGTTTGAACTTAATAGTTTTTGTTTGCACTTAAGAGCCAGAGGTACCTTTGAATTTCATTAGTGCATTAAGGAATAAATCTTAATCAGAAGCGACACTTTTTATCTTTTTATTCTTCTCAGAGATTTAGCTTTTTTGATGTTTATTTATAGAAAATATGCCTTATGGATTCTTGACCCCAAACTGCTATCCTATAAGCTGCAACAGTGCAGGAATGATGTCTGGCTTGTTTGCTTTTGTTCCTCCAGCACCTGGGAAAGTGTTTGCTCCTAGCGGGCCTTGCAATCTTTGTTAAATGAACAAAGGAGTGTGCTGTTAAAGACAGCTACAAACTTGAACGGTGCCTAACTTAATAACATAATTTAAGTCTCACAACCCAGAAAATTACCTGGGATCCTATCAAAAAAGACTATCACTTAAGTTTAATTGGTTAGAGTGTGGTTTATTATTGATGAAAAAGTTTGACATATTGAGTATTTAAATTTGGGGAATTATATCCAAGGAACATATTTAATTTATAAGACTGCACTTCTTTGAAACTAGCAAGTAGAAGCAAACAATAAGGTAATAATCTAAGTGACCTTTTTGCATTTAACATATAAATCTGCTGGCAATGTTTATCTAACTTATTTTATATAACAAAAATGGAAACAATTAGACCAAATTTTATTGCTGATTTAGAAGGCTTACTAAATAAATTATACTGTCCAGTCTCATGGTTTTTATGATATTAATAAAGACCAAGCACTATACAGGTCATAATCTCTATAGATCATATGTGTTTATGCACACATAATCACCATTAATTGGCTAGAAACTTTGGTTTTTTACAAAAAGACATATTTTTCAGTGACTTAATCATCTATGCTTAAGCACACATCTAGCACCCAGGAGATGTTGAACAAAATGTGCATACAAAGGCTTTTATTATTCAAGAATAAATTCCAAATTATTCAGCCATATAGATATGTAAATTCCTTCTCTGTATAATTCACCTGCTTACCACACACACTAATTTGGAAGGGATTCTTTAGTTTGCAAAAGGCAGGGATAGGATGTATTTATGTACTTATATGCATTCTATATCCATACACAAAAATGCATATATGCATGTCTGAAAGTTGCAAATAGAAACAAAATGTAATGCAAAATAAATCTAGAATAGTGACTTTTTTGCACTTTAAATATAAATCTGGGAACGTTTAATCTTTCTACAACAAAAATAAGCATGTATGAATGCTTCTATCATCATCACATTTATATGATCATAATCTTATCAGACATTCACCCAGAAGGTTATTCCAGTTTAGATACAACTAGCATTGGGAAGTAATTTTTCTCCCTAAAAGGAATTATTTTGAATCCATATTTAATATTGAAATAGCAAATTTTAGTTATTCACAAGTTAGTTGTAAATGCGCTGGTATTTACTATTCATCTATTTGTACTAATGAGTTTTTTGAGACTATTTATTCTAACTACATTGAAATATTTTAATAGCTATAGATTGATCTTTTTATAAAAAATAGAAAATAGCTATTTAGAATCCTAAACTACAATTAAACAAATAGCAAATGTAATTTCCTATGCAAATTTGGGAATATTATCTGAGAATAAATGGCAAAGCTGACTTTAGCCATAGTCTTTCCATCTTATGTTGTTGTGAACTTTTCGGTGGTAAATCTTCAGAAATTTAGTATAGTCCATTAAAACGAAAAGATCTATTTGTCAATTATACCAATTGGTACATTCAGTTCTATCTGGTAGAGGTGGTTGACACTCATTCATACATTTACCTTTCCATCTCTAATGGTGGAAAGATTGATCTAGTAAAAAAATATTTTCATTGTTCAGGGATGGGAGCAGTGTCTGTGTGCACCTGCACTCAAGGTCTGGGAGGATTTTGCGGCGGGGGGGGGGGGGGGGCAGAGTAAGGGGAGTATCCATTGTGTGGTGTTCCAACAATTAGTGCCTTAAATCAAACTTCACAATCCCCAGGCTTCCTCTAAGGTGAATTCAATCCAATTGAGTTTTAAAGGAACGGAGTGTAGAAGAATGGTCTTAAGTCCCTTGATGGGACTCAATTTCTATAGAGAGGAAATTGGAAAGTTGATCTGTTTTTCTGCTGCTCCAAAAACCTATTCTTGCAGAATAATGGCATCAAAGGAGACAGGTCATCATAGGTCTCTGGACATACACACCCTGTTTTAACAAGGGAGTATCTAAAATAGGAGCGCATATTTAAATTAGGCCCCCAGGGATCAGGCTGAAACTGTGGCTACTGAGCTAGTAAGGAATGTACTTGTGGCTAAGGGGAGAGTGCAGTTTTCTTCTAAAGGCACTCAAATGCCTAATAAAATATGTATCACTGTGCAGGTTGAATGAAATAAAGCCCAAGGCTGCCAGATTCCATCTGGTCTTACAGGGTCACAATCTTGAGCCCCCTTCCAGTGGGCCTGCCATAGCCAGGTAGGTACTCAGAGCACAGAATTTAGTCTATATAACACAATCATCTGACAGATGGTCATTTTATGTTTTCTAAGACTAGCTGTTATCATCAGTACTGATATTTTCATACCACATTCTACTTCCTGATACCCTGAAATCTCCTCCTCCCATGACTTTTACATCCAGTCATAGAAGGTGACATTGCGCTGCATCCTTCTTGGTAACAGAGGTATTGCTATACTCTTCACTCTCTATTGGCAACCTCTTTTTTGACTACAGTTGTTAAAGTAATCCTTTTGCCAAAAAATAGAGAGAGCAAGGCAAAAAAAGTCAGTAGTTGACCATTGAACAACATGGGTTTAAACTTTGCAGGTCCACTGATACGTAGATTTTTTTCAATAAATACAGCCCAGTACCATAAATGTATTTTCTCTTATGATTTTCTTAATTTTCCTTTCTCTATCTTACTTTATTGTATAATACAATATATAATACAGATAACATACAAAATATGGGTTAATTGACTCTATGCTATTGGTAAGGCTTCTGGTCAACAGTAGGCTATGAGTAGGTAAGTTTTTGGGAAGTCAAAAGTTATATGTGCATTTTTGACTGCATGGGGTCAGTGCCCCTAGCACCCACATTGTTGAAGGGTCAACTGTATTTTCATTGAACTCAATGTATAAGAATCCTTGTTTCCTAATCTTAAGGATTGAAAATAAGTTTTATTTTTAGTAGAGGATAGTGTAACAGTATAAATTTAGAATGATTATGAAAATTGCCACAGGAGTATTTTATAAATATAGCCTAATCAGAATGGCTCCACTCTCTCCTTTGGTTCCCAAAGCCTTCTGTAGTATCCACGTTTGACCGAAAATAAAGGAAATCACTAAGACTTAAATGTTTAAAAATACTATTTAAAAATGTTTATCCCCTGGAAATTCTAGAAAAGGAATCATCAGATCGATTTCATGTGAAACCATCCATTCTTAGGCTTACTCCATTCACAAACATCAGTCCTGTATCAACTGCTAATTCTTAGAAGGCATTTGTTAAAACTTAAGGAGCAGAGTTACCTAATTTTCTTTCTAGGAAAATGATGAAAATCATTCTTTTGAAAAATTACCAGATATGCATAAAAATGTTAACTTTAGCAGAAGCCAAAAATAGAGTAAAAGATAAGGAAAGAAAGCATAACAGCAATAAATCTTTATTGGAATTTTTTTAACAAAATAATTTTTAAAAACAAAAGCCCCCGCATGTAAACAAGAAAGTAAATAAAGTTAGTTGGCATCATTATATACATCCAAAAATCAAAACCAGTTCTGGGTTAACATTCCATAATCTAGTAAAATGTTTTGACCCATGAATGGTCAGGGAAACTATTTAATACTATCAATAATGCAACCTGATCTTTGAACATCATACAATGATTTATGAATTATAAGCGATATAGTTGGAACTTTTCATTCTTCCCACCAATCGATATGCCACATGTAGACTAGTCCTAAAATGGATTTACATTGTCAATATTAGACCAAATGTCCATCCTCCTAAATTGACCAGATTACACCTATCTGATCTCCTCCACAGTTTTTTATGGTGGGATATACTAGAACCCATATATTACAACATAACTTTTTTAAACTAACCTAATCCTAAATTCTACCTCTAACTAATCTGTCATTTCATTTTTTCTCACTTCCTATACATAAATACCATAGCAACTTCACCTTAAAAAATACTGCTAATACATTAATACACATTTAGGCAGTAATTTCTGACAAAGTTGTAGTTTATTTACCAAGAAAACAATGCTATTTTTTATTTTAAAATTTAGGTCAAGTATCGTCAGAGTGTTAAATTAAGAAGGATGGCTTCCATTTAGAGGGTTCAATATACACATTAATGAAGATCAAAATCAAACAGATTAAATTATGTCCCATATGGGGAAAATTTTCTCAGTTCTTGGAAAAAAGACCAAAATAGTTTTATTACTATAAAATGTTATTAATTCAGTGTCCGTTTTTGCTAATTACATTCAATTCACTTTTATAAGCTTTACAAAAGAGAGCCGGGATAATTTTTCTAAGAGGCCTTAATTTTGGTTTAAAATGTAAGTCTTTTCTGTCAGTTAAAATAATTTAAAGATGTGCACAATATGTTTGTGCTGTTTAAGGCAGGTGCCAAGCACATTTTGAAAGGTAATAAACTTACCAACTACAATGTTCTCCCAAAGGAAAAGAAAGAAAAGAAAAGCTCATGACAGTTTTTAAGACAGATGTTTAAATAGCACTCTTCTTTTGGATCATTTAAAAATAATTTGGCAGCTGAACCGCCTATGGTCATACCACATATCGCTAAAAAAGGACAAGCAACAGATACAGAATTAATGATACCCACTTTTAGTATTTTTACAAGTCTCTTTAGTTGGTGCCTAGCGGCATTTAACAAAATTTTTGTATTCAGTGTAAAAAGGTAGAACATAAATACTAAGTAATGAATATAATTTCTCTATGTCATGCAGGAAAGAAGTCAAACGTTTTACATATCATCACTCCTAAATAGTTCTAATTAAAATCCAAACTGTTCCCATTTTTGCATCCTTGTCATTCTTTGGTAAAAGATTCAAAATAGTCATGGGTTAGGAAACAACTGTTTGCTCATGGTCTTCATTTTTGTAAAAGGAATCTGCACTGTGCCTGGTTTATAGTAAATAATTATAAGTAAGCAAAATATTATGGTTTTTCTGACTAATCTACTCCTAAAGCCTTGAGTTGCCGTTCAATCTCTTCATCGGAGATTGTAGCCTTTGAAGTAGAGGCAGATGGTAAGCTTCGGGCAGCTGATGGAGCTTTGGCCATCTATATAAAAAGAAAAGGAAAAAAAAAATGCATTATCAAACATTTGGGCAAGGACACAAAGGATATGCTGCAAAGACGTTTACCATTCAAATATAAAAAGATGTCTCTAAGGGCAAAGGCTAACTTAAAGTGACAAAAGCGGTAGAAACGATTCCAACAGAGGATAGAAGACATTCATACCTTTCCAGAGATTTCAATTCCGATTTCATCAAGAACTTGATTCACAATATCTTGGCTTTCTTCTTCATCATCAGAGCCATCAAAGATATCATCAAGTGTGTCATTGACTTGGGGGGAAGGGGAGAAACAAAATTACAGTTACTATCAAACAGATTTCAAGTTAGATTTACATTTTTAGAAGGTGAACCAACTATGTGTACATATTTGTAATATTACTCAAGGGCAAACTTAGTTGAACCAACAAACTACAAAAGTCATTTTCAAATGTTAGTGAAGTTCATTTATACATTTTTGGGTTACTAAATCTGGAGTACTTTTCATTGCAACACAAATAATATAAATAATAATTACATAACAAGTCTACTATGATTTTTAAAAATGTGTCTTTAATAAACAACAAAAGAAATTCACAGCTAAAGGCTTAAAGTTTTGAAATATGATTCTACAAACTGTATTCACTGAGCTAGTTAGTAGCTGTTAAATCTGACCATGGAATAATATGTAAGAATCAAATATCCTGTAAATATTAGACGATTTACTCTTTTTATATCTATAATTATATTTTCAACTTAAAGTCTAAGGTTCAGTGTTTTATTAAACTTGTCTACAGAATAACATCCAATTTAACCTTGCAAAGATTATTACTGCTATATCCCTCTCTTCCTTCCTGTCCCTTCCCAAAGTATTTATGGAAAAGTTTCTGTATAGAAGGTATCACATTACGATTATGTATTGTTTATTTCTGAAACAAAGTGCCTAGCATGTAGTACAAGTACAATTAATGGAGAGAGAAAAATGAAGACCTCAGGTAGTTTACATTTAAGTAGAAAAGAAATTAACAATTAGATTGTAGTAAATAAGAAAGATAATAAAGGGAAGAGATTACATCCAACTGGGAGGAAGTACATGTGAGGTGGTCCTTAAAGGATGCATAGGATTTGACCAAACAGAAACAGAGGAAATAGAATGAGCAAAGACTTGGTGGAAGACAAAAGGAATACACTCAAGGTAGAGTAAGTTCTTCTGTTGTGTTATTATTTAAGGTGCATGAATGGAAAAGGTGTATCTATTATTCTGGGTCAAAGAGCTTATGTCTGATATGGGAAAAAAGACTTGTGGAATCATTTGGGACATCCCAGCCCTCTCCCTGTTTCACATGTACATCTTAATTGCTTGTGTCCTTGATGTAATTAATAAAGCTTGGTACTGGTTAAGATCTCTGGTTGGTATGAGCATGATTTGACAATTTGAAATAGATGAGAAAGAATAGAGAGGTGTAATCGGGATTAACAAAGAAGGATGCTTTCAGAAAAAGTGTAACAAAATTAACCATATTTTATATATATATGTATATATATATAATTTATATATATATTTACATACATATGTGTGTATATAAAATGTGTGTGTGTGTGTGTGTATAAAATACAGATTTCTCAAAGATCCTGTTTCCAAAATCAAACTTGTTCGTTCTGGAGCAGCACTGCACAATATAAATTTCAATTGGAAAAAGATTATATTCATTTAAACCTTGAATTTACCTTTGGATGAAAATACTAATGTTAATGTACTTTACTAGGTCATAGAAGAAATGAGTAATCACCAACAATTACTATTCTTTCAGACCCATTTGCAAAGTAGTAAAATACAAATGAGAACTATGATAGATATGAGTTGGATGAGCCTATTGATTCTCTTCATTATAGCTTAATGGAAAAGTTAATTCCTCTAAGATCTGCTCACACCTGTGCCATCACTGGAAATCACATAAACATGTTAGATACTGTGATCATTATATAAATGACAATTCTCACAGTCATTAAAAATTCACTAATGATGTTTTAAAAAAGTCATATTTTTCAAAGTAAAGATTCACAAAGCTAAAGAATTTTTCAACTATCAAAGATACACATACAATTTCATTAACTCCTAAAAGGAAAATAGAAAATAGATATTCTGAAATTGAATACTTGGACTGGTGAGTTTCGTATTCCTGATAATTTAATTAGATACTACCTTATACACTAAATGCCATTAAATTAAAATGCTGGCAGCTAAGCAGAACTAAACTGGCATATCTCTACATAGTTGTAAAACAATTAGAGAATACCTTTGCGAAATAATGATGTCAGTTTTTACATACCAGGTTAAGTAATGTTGACCAGGATGCTGTAAAGTGTCACTTATTTATTAGCAACCAAATAAAGATTGGAATAGTCTTTCTGGGAGGAATTTGGTATGAACCAAAAGCCTTATAAAAGTTAATACTCTAAGGAGATTTTAAAAATTTAGTCAAAAATAGTATAGAAACATTTATCAAAGGATTAGCAAATACACAACAAATTTTAAAACAATCTTACTGACCAATGTAAGAATGGTTCAATAAATTAAGATTGATGTTATTGAATATTGATGTTATGCAATATTAACGCTATTAAAAAAAAGACTTCAGAGAAGATTTAAGGTCATGAGTACATGTGTATATCACACTATTATGTTTTCTAAAAGCAGGATAAGGTTCAAAATTGCACATGTAATATGATTTAACTACTATAAGATATGGGAAAATATAGGAAAGAAGCATATAACATTATCAGTAACTATATCTGGGTGATGTGATAACAGATTTTTTAAATAAATTTTGTTTCTTTGTGTTCTCTGTATTTCCTCTACAAAATGCAATTAGTTTATAGTCAAAAAGAAGAAAACTAAATTTTAAATAACTTAGGGAAGAAGAAGGAAAAAATAAGAACAAAAGAGCTCCCCATTATCTCTACCTCTAATAAAAAGAGAGATCTTCTCTAGTATGAAAAGAATCAACACAACTCTGAAGCTACCAAATTCATACTAGGAAGAGTTCTTTTATTCAAAAGTTGGTTTTGGTCCCCTCATCAATGAAGTAAGACCACTGGAGCCAATATGACATAAAAATATGGCATAGCATATTTTATATTTTTCCTTCCAGTGAAGTTTGATAGGCTTTGAGCCTTATACTTTGCCAATTTAACAATACACTAGAGTTATAATACAGACATCTATTCAGAAGTGTGCTGTACCATTGCTTTTTTCAACATTTGTGCTTTTATGGATTAGAATATGAGGTTGCTAGTAAATAAACTTGGCTGATTCAAAGATAAAAAAATGTAAATTTCATTACAAGTTATTAAACTTACTCATTTCTTCAGTCATTTCCATTTTCATGTTTTCCTTCTGGAAATTCTGCATTGTTTGTAATGTCTTTTGTGGATCCATCTTCTTGTTAACTGCTTGCATTGTCTTTAAATATATGAAAAGATTCATGTTGGCTACATTAATGTGACATTTTTACTATGAAATAAGTCCAAAGAGAACATATCAAATTAGATACAGACTTTCTAAAGATATACATACTGTCATAATCTAACATAAGACTGTTAAGTAGTCTAGAAAAAAATGAAATACTCACTTGGAAACCATCTGCTTAACATTTATATAATAAAGACCAGGGTGAAAAAACTCATATGAACAGTAGGCAAAAAAAAAAAAATATATATATATATAAAAAACTTTGTCAGCAAAAAATCCATTTCTATTCAAATGGGAAAACTACATTTGCCTACTGTGTGGCAAGCAGGTAATGTCTAAATTGAAAAGAATTACAGTTTAAATTTTATAAAATTTTTCATTAAGCTTTTGATGTCTAAATTAAAAAGGAAGATACACAGCATACACACTTAATCCATTCACATATTTTAAACCACGGTTTAAAGAAATGAACAGAACACCGAGTTTTGTAAAAATATGTGAAAAGAACTCTTACATTTTATATTCACAAGTTATTTCATTAAAAGAGATTAATGCTATCTAGCGTGGCCAAAATATTTTATACATATTATATATAAAATTTATGTATTATATACAGTAGTTCAGACACTATACAATATAAAACACATCAGTTTCAAAGATACCAAGCAGTCTTTTAGCAATCTGTACACAATGCTACAGCCAAAGTAACCTTTAAGTATAACACTGAATTTCCCCCATCCCCCTCCAGCCCACACATACCTCTGAAGTGGCTTTCCCTTGTTCTTAGTATTAAAAGCCAAAATCCATAATTCACTATGAGACCAAACACTACTGAACTCTGCCTAACAAGCTAGTCTTATGGTGTACCATTGCCCTCCAGCCACACTGATCTTTCACTTCCTTAAATGTGCCATACTTTCTCTTGCCACAGAACCTTTGGATATGCTGTCTCACACCTGGAATGCTCCTCTCCATTTGTTTTCAGTATCAACACTTCAGATTTCAACACTTTCCTAGGGAAGTCATCCCTGACACCCCTGATTAGAATAAATATTGTTAAATCCTACTCACTACAGATGAAATTCCCTATTTATTGATGTAAATTATATTACTTCACTTGTAACTTACAGTATTGTAGCAACTAATACTAATAACAATGGTGATAATAATAATAAAGCAGTAAAAGCCTATTATATAGTCTTAACTATGTGCCAGACACTGTTCTAAGCACTTTACATATAATAACAGTTAGAGTTAAAAGACATTTATTTAAACCTGACAAATCTTACATGCTAGGTGCCACCATTTTCCCTGTATTAAAAATGGAGAATGAAGGCACAGAAGGGCAAAATAACTTGCTGAAAGTCACAAAGCTAATGAACAGAAGTGAGATTTAAACTCAAGTAATCTGGTCCAGAATATATGTTCCTAATCACCGCACTAAACTCTCTCAAATGGGCTGTTTTTATAGAATGTATGGGGACACCTGGGTGGTTCAGTTGGTTAAGCGTCCAACTCTTGCTTTCAAGTCAGGTCATGGTCTCATCAGGGTCCAGGGATTGAGCCCTGAGTTGGGCTCCAGGCTCAGCATGGGGTCTCTTTGTCCTCGCCCCTCTGCTCCTCTTCCCACTCTCTATCTCAAATTAATAAATAAAATCTGAAATAGACCATACAGTTTAAACCCCTGCCTGGTTTTGCTTTCCACTTCATCCCCATCATTTGTTATACTTCTTACCTATAGGGTCTAAACAAATATTTGCTGAATTAATACATTTCTAAAAAGATTAAGTAAAAATTCCAGTTCAAATATCTCCATATGGCAGGACCATATTCGGTACTTTTTCCTAGCCTACCATCTGCAAAAAAAAAAAAAAGTGCAAAATAAGTGGTTTTCCCCTTAACATTATTGAAAGGTTACCTATCTCAAGTGTGTGATCATCACATATTATCTTTTCCTAAATTAGATGTTTAGTTCTGTCCGTTTATGAAAGAAAAAAGAAAAACAAAAGTTTTTGCCCTTAACGGTGTTATTTTTCACTGTAAAAGGACAAAGATCCATCAAGAATAAGTTACCTGACAGAACAAAACTAATATTGAAACTTCCTCAATTTTTTTAAACTTCCTCTATTTTTTTAAAGAACATATTGTGTCACTGCACTTACTGCAGCTAAGATGGATAAATTCTATTTTCATGTGCTCTGTAATCTAAAACACAATTATAGTTGCTCCTCATTATTTCTGGATTCCATATTTGTGAATCTGCCTACTCACTAAAATGTATTTGTAACCTCAAATCAATACTCATGGAGCTTTTGTGTTCCTCTGTGGACACAAGAGAACAGCAAAAAAATATGAGTTGCTCAACACGCTTGTTTCCAGCTGAGGTCAAACAAGGTGACACTCTGCCTTCTTGTCTCAACTCTCATACCATAAACAAGTGTCCTTATTTGTGGTCTACTTAGTGCCACATTTTTGTACATTTTGTTGGTGATTTTGCCATTATTTAAATGGCCCCAACCAAAGTACTAAGTGCACAAAACTATGTGTTCATGGAGAAAATACATGGTAGATTTGATTAGGCATGACTTCAATGTTAATGAATCAACATTTATTAACTATGGTGTCTTTCAACAGAAACACATAAAACATTAGGTATAAGCTGGTTGACAAAAACGTTGTGACCAAAGCTCACAGGAACCTAACCCTGTATTTCCCATAGGAGAAATGGTTCGATATTCACTGAGTGTTCCCAACTTAACAGAACATTAACTACTTCAAATAATGAGAATCAACTGTATATACCATTTTTTAAATATGAACCTCCTACTTTCCTCTGTGGCTTTCTTTTATTTTGGTCTTCATATTCATATTCCTCCTTCCTTATATTTAACATCTAATGGTATTTTTAAGACCTAGGTTTTCTGCAAAGTCTTTCAGATCATTCAAAGATCTGTGCAGTTCACTGAAACTTAGCACAAACTGATGTATGTAGTCGGTAGTTTCCCTGTCAGATATACCTTAACCTCCCTGCTCTCTACCCCCACCCCATCCCCAACTGAATTATAAAATCTGTGAGAGCAGGTCCTTTGTCTGAGATGTCTTCTTACTCCTTACAGTACTTCACATACATCAAGGGACTCATTATTTATTAAAAAATCAAAAAGCTCAGGGGCGCCTGGGTGGCTCAGTCGGTTAAGTGTCAACTCTTGATTTCAACTCAGGTCATGATCTCAGGGTCATGAGGTCGAGCCCCACTTTGGGCTCCATGCTAAGTGTGGAGCCTGCTTAAGATTATCTCTCTCCCTCTCCCCTCCACACCACCCCCAAGCGCACTCTCTCTAAAAAAAGCTCACAGTCCATGGGCGCCTGGGTGGCTCAGTTGGTTAAGCGACTGCCTTCGGCTCAGGTCATGATCCTGGAGTCCCTGGATCGAGTCCCGCATCGGGCTCCCTGCTCAGCGGGGAGTGTGCTTCTCCCTCTGACCCCCCCCATGTGCTTTCTCTCTCTCTCAAATAAATAAATAAAATCTTTAAAAAAAAAAAAAAGCTCACAGTCCTATAAACTCTATAGTAAAAATATTTTTTTATATAAAGACCGTAAGTTAAACGTAAGTTCCTGGTAAAATTAACTGATAAATCCTTCTGACAGAAATCATGTGTCCTTCTGACACATACATGAAAATGAATCAGAGCAAATTATTAC
The DNA here is from genome assembly GCF_003265705.2 of Callorhinus ursinus. Lineage (NCBI taxonomy): Eukaryota > Metazoa > Chordata > Mammalia > Carnivora > Otariidae > Callorhinus > Callorhinus ursinus. Next base: position 31,365,572 of record NW_027397063.1, on the reverse strand, counting down.
TCAGAAGTAATTAAAACTTATAGCTTAATGAAATAAGACCAAAAATCTTCTGACAATTTAAAGGAAATAAGCAAACAACACTTTTAAGTCAATTTAAAAAATTTAGAAGCTACACATGACCTTGGAAAAAAATCAAAATGTCTGAAACAAGAAATTTTATAGTAAATCAATAAAGAATCTATGTACATCCAAAACTGTTATAATATTGTAAGGTAACTATACTTCAATTAAAAAATCTAGAAGTAGTTTCTGGATAATCTAGTACTATTATATATTAATATATAATTATTACACAGATTCTGTACCAAATATACATCAGGAGATACTTTTAAATCTGATTTGAATACTGACACTTATATGTCTTAGATAAAACAATAAATGTATGGATATAAAGGTTCCCACTTACTTTTGCTGTAGTAGACATTGCTCCTGCCATCTTCATCTGGGAATTCATCACTTTTGTTTGTGTCGACATAGAAGTGACTTTTGAACTTACAGCAAAAGTTCTTGTTTTCTGTTTCCGTAGATGTACAAGCTGTTTGGCTAAAACTCTGCAAGCTTCTTTATTACCAATCTTAGCCATTTTCTTAATTTCTAATTCCTAAGAAAGGAAATAAAAAGAGGGGAGTAAAATCACTGAGAGGTAGTCCCTAATGATTTACTTCAGGAAAAAAAAAAAAAAATCAAACACACATCATATACCCTTTTCTCCCTGATCATAAAGAGAGGAAGACAGAGTCATAGTCACAGAAAAGAAGAGTTAATTTGAGAGAGCAATTTATTCCACAGGTTTACACGGGAAAGACAGAATTCATACCTTCATCCACAAATACAAAGCAAGTCTATAAAACAGTATTTACAAAGAGCCCAAAAGAAAATGAAAAAGCTCAACCTAAAAGTCAGTAGGAAAAAGGAAAAAAAAAAAAAGACAAAGAGTTGGTGGGACAGAGCAAAAAGAACACATTGGTAGATTTAAAGCGAATAATACAGACAATTACATTAAGTGAGAAGATTCACCTAACACCTCAGTAAAAGACATAAACACTACTATATGCTATGTCAAGAAACAAACTTTAATTACAAAAACAAAGCAAGTAAAATGATAGAAAACGTATTCCATATAATTACTTACTAAAATCTGAAAATCTGGAGTGTGTACATTAACATCAGATAAAATAAACAAACAAACAAAAAAACTTGAGAACAAGTAATACTACCAGAAATAAAAAGGGGCATTTCATAATGACAAAGGAATCAATATATAAAGATGTTAGAACAATCCTATACATGCATGCACCTAAGAACAGTGCTTCAAAATACGTGAAGCACAACTGACAGAACTGAAAGGAGAAACAAATACACAATCAGCAGGAGGGGTATCAACCACTCCTCTCGAGTACACTGCTATAACAGAAGTAGACAATCTGCAATGATACAGATTTATAAAAAATACTATCAACTTGACCTAACATTTATAAAAATGCCATCACCAACAGAATGCTTGTTTTTTATAGATATACACTAAAAAAGAAAATCGTATTTTCAAATATATCATATTTTCCTCAGAAAACAAGACTCAATAAATTGAAGAGGACTGAAATCACACAAAGTATGTTCTCTAATAGCAATGAAATTAAACTAGAAATCAGTAAGGAAAAGGAAGGTATATCATAAAAATGCACAAATTAAACATGGTTCTAAATAAGTCATGGGTTGGAAAAATTTCAGGAGAAGTAATATTTTGAACTTAATAAAATGAAAATGCAACATATCAAAATGTGTGGGCTACAGTTAAAACAGTACTTAGAGGGAAATTTATAGCATTAAAACTTATATTAGAAAAAAATAAATATTTCACAAGCTTCAAAACTGAGAAAGTAGAAGAAAGAGTAAGTAAAACAGTAAATAGAAGGAAAAAATAATATAAACAATAAAAGAAATCTATATAGTAGGAAAGAAAAAATATTGAAAATTAATGAAATCCAAAGTCTTTTTTCATAAGAGGTGGATCAAATTGACAGGCCATTAGCCAGATAGATGACGGGAAAAAAAAAAAAAAAGACACAAAGAGAACACACAAATTACAAAGATTAGGAATGCAAAGGAGGGATCACTTCATATTCTAAAGATGTTAAAGGATAATATGGGAATATTATGAATAATAGGTCATTACATTTTTTTATAAGTGTTCTTTTCCTTTTTTTTTTTTATTTTATTATGTTAGTCACCATACATTACATCATTAGTTTTTGATGTAGTGATCCATGATCCATTGTTTTCGTATAACACCCAGTGCTCCATGCAGTACGTGCCCTCCTTAATACCCATCACCGGGCTAACCCATCCCCCCCCCCGAACCCTCAGTTTGTTTCTCGAGGTCCACAGTCTCTCATGGTTCATCTCTCCCTCCGATTCCCCCCCTTCATTTTTCCCTTCCTTCTCCTAGTGTCCTCCTGCTATTCCTTATGTTCCACAAATAAGTGAAACCATATGATAATTGTCTTTCTCTGCTTGACTTATTTCACTTAGCATGATCTCCTACAGTTCCATCCATGTTGATGGAAAAGTTGGGTATTCATCCTTTCTGATGGCTGAGTAATATTCCATTGTATATATGGACCACATCTTCTTTATCCATTCGTCTGTTCAAGGGCATCTCGGCTCTTTCCACAGTTTGGTTATTGCTGTCATTACATTTGAAAATTTAGTAGACACGGACAAATCACTTGACAGATGTTAACTACCAAGGCTCATTTAAAAAGACATATCCTGATCCATTCTGTATCTGTTTTTTTTTTTTCTAAAAATTGAACTTGTACTTTAAAAACCTATCCACAAAGAAAAGTTCCCTCTCAATGGCTTTACTGATGAATCCTATCAAACATTTAAGGAAGAAATACACAAACTCTTCCAGTGAAGGAAGAGTAAGAGAAACCAAATCATTCTTTAAAGTCAGCATCACTCGGATGTCAAAACCATATAGACACTGGACAAAAAGATAACTACAAATCACTATCTTTCACAAACACGAATGCAAATATTCTTAACAGAATTTCAGCATACTGAAAAAAATATTTCAAAAAAGCCACATCATTACCAATGGAGCTTATCCCAGGAGCAAAAGCTTGATTCAACTTTAGTAAATCATTAAATGTAATTCACTACATTAACAGACTAAAGAAGAAAAACTACATGATCATCATCTCAACAGATGCAAAAGTGAACCTCTACCCTCACCTGATAACAATAAAATTTAATTCAATATGGTTCAGAGTCCTAAATGTAAGAACTAAAACTAAGATTCTTTTTTGCACTTGATTAAAATAAAAAACTTTCTGTTCCACAAAGGACACTATTAGGAAAATAAAAGATAAGACCAATAACTGGAGAAAATATTTTCAAAACATATATTTAATAATATACTTGTATTTGAAATATATAAAAAACAGAAATAAATAAAAGAAAACATTGATAAAAATGGGCAAAAAGACATGTAAATGGCAAACAGACACATGAAAAGATGCTGAACATCATTGGCAATTAGCAAAATATAATTTAAAATGACAATCCACACCACCAGAATGACTAAAAGTAAAAAGACTGTCAACTCCAACTATTGGACAGGATGTAGAACAACTTTACTTTCATATACAGCTGGTGGAACAGAAAACATTATAGCCAAGTTGCAAAACTGTCCAGCAGTTTCTTACACAGTTAAACATACATTTACCCTATGATCCAACAATCCCACTCCTAGGAATATACTCAAGAGAAACAAAACATGTTCACACAAAGACTTCAATTGCATCTTTATAGCAACTTTATTCAAAATAGCCCAAACCTGGAAATAACCTAAATATCCACTAGCTGGTGAACAGATAAATAAACTGTGAAACATCCATACAATGAAGTAAATTAAAAAAATTAATACTGATTATATAACACTGATTAATCTCAAAATAATTATGAGTGAAGGAAGCCATATTTTAAAAAAAAGTTCATATTATATGATTTATATAAAGTCTTGAAAATGTAAAATAATCTACAGTGACAGATCAGTGTTTGCTGGGGAGGAGGGAGTCAGGGAACAGCAGGTGAAAGACATTACACAGGGAATAGGAAACTTTTCAGGATGATGGATATGTCCATTACCTTGATGGAAGTAAGATTTCATGCATTTATCCATATGCCAAAATATATCAAATTGTATGCTTTAAATATGTAGTTTATTGCATGTTAGTAATACCTCAATCATGCTGTTCGTTTAAAAGATTTTAAGCAACATACATTTAAAAACATAACAAAAATATTTAAAGATGGGAAAGATAATCTATTTTTTAAAAAGTACATTATCACAGATACAATGATCACTAAAATATCAAGTAAGATACCAATGAGTTAACATAATTATTTCTTGTAACCCTTTCTTATTATTCAGGACTATTTTATTTTTGCTGTTAACTGAGAATGAAGTAGCTGTGTTTTGAGTAATATTTCCTCCTAGGCATTCATGACTTCTACAAACTGAAGAATAATCTGATTTTATAATCAGCAGAATACACAGAATCCTGATAAAAGTCAGCAGAATGACACAATAAACAAAGGTAAGCAGAAAATGCAGGAAGACATTAAATGCCATTTCTTAGTAAATCACTTACCACCTGCCATGTGTTTTTTTCTTAGCTGGCTAATTATTCCAACACTAATTTCCAAATTTGTTTGAAAAGTTAAACTGAAATTTAATGTTCTACTTACCAGCTGTTTTTCTTGTTTCTCTAAAGCGGCTCGGTCTCTGATTATAGCTCTCTGTGTACCTCGTAATTCTCGATTCTGTTCCTTTATTACATCTAAGAGAACCACAAAAGAAACCTAAATGTATGAATTCCAAAATTTTTTTCAATACCATTTGAAATATTAGACTTGGAGACCTTAATAAAAAAAAAAAGAAACCTTGATTTACTAGATGTTAAAATTTTTTCATTCAATATACTAAAAAATTAGTCAAATATTAATACTTGGATTATAAATATTAATTAAAGAATTACAAAAGTGCAGATAGGCTATAGGTGGAGGTTTAACTAAAAGTATATATAAATCACCATAAAATATTCCCTTAGAGAACTGATAGTATGCAATGTTTTATGTGGCACATATACATGTCTCTCTCTCTCTCTCTCTCTCTCTCTCTCTCTCTCTCACACACACACACACACACTTTTCATCTCTTCTTACTCCAGTATTATATGAAATTCCAGGAAGGAAGACAGATCATGTGTTTATTAAATCCTTTTTTCTACACTAAGTCATTATAACAGAGTGAAGCAGCAGACCTTCCAATGAGGCAGACCTGGATTTGAATCCTCCCTCTGCTACTGGATCATTATTTAATGATATCTTGGCAAAATTAGTTAATATTCTAAACTTCAGGTTTCTTATTCATATAAGGATAGTTAAGGTGTAAATAACATACATAATTGCCCTGATATACTATTAAATTTCCAATCAATCTTAATGTTTTTCTAACTGAATTCATTTGGAATCATTAGTCCCATCTTTTGAAGAATTAAAGTATTAGTCTAGGCCTTATGGACCATAACTTAGGTTAGTTGTTACTAAATAGTAATTTCTTCAAAAATCACAGATATTGATGGTAATTCTTGCCAAAACTGGTCTCTCATTATCAGGAATCTTGCTAAGTGCTGTACATATATTATACAATATTCACAATAATGCTATGGAGTTGATTTTTCTATTATTTTATATTTAAAGAAAACTGAGTGTTAGGAAGTTTAAATAACTTGCCCAAGGTCACAAGGTAGTAAGCAGTACTGCCAGATTTGGATCCAAGTGTTCTGTCTCCTGACTCAGTAATCTTAATCACTTCATTAGAGTACCTTTCTAGTCAAGAGGTAGATTTAAAAATAACAGTAACAACAACAGAAAGAATAGATTCTTCATCAAATGGCACTTGGGATTTAGCGCCCACATGAAAAAAAATGAAATTGGACCCCTACATCACAGTGTATATAAAAATTAACTAGGGGCGCCTGGGTGGCCCAGTTGGTTAGGGTCCAACTCTTAATTTTGGCTCAGGTCATGATCTCGGGGTCATGAGATCGAGCCCGCATCAGGCTCCATGTTCAGAGTAGGAGTCAGCTTGAGATTCTCGCCCTCTCCTTCTGCCCCTCCCGCCGCTTGCATGCCCATGCGCTCTAAAGAAACATATAAAATCTTTTTTTTTAAATTGACTAAAAAAAGATTAATGACCCAAATATACAAACTGAAATCATACAATTCTTAGAAGAATACATAGGAGTAAATTCGCATGATCTGGGATTTGGCAACAGATTCTTAGATATGACTCTAAAAGCACGAGCAACAAAAGAAAAAGTAGACAAACTGGACTTCGTGAAACTTAAAGGCTATGCGCCAAAGGACATTATCAAGTGGAAAGATATTCCACAAAAAGGGAGAAAAAATATACAAACTATATATATGTTAAGAGTCTAGTATGTAGAATATACAAAAAGCTCTTAAAACTCAAAAACAAGACAATCTAATTAAAAATGGTTGAAGGACCTGAACACTTATCCAAAGAAGATACAGAAATGGCCAATAAACACAAAAAGAAGAGGCTCAACATCATTAGTCATAAGGAAAATGAGAGATACTTCACACCCACCAGAATGGCTATAATCAAAAACAAAAATGGAAAATAACAAGTATTAATAAGGATGTGAAGACTGGTACCCTTTGTACTGCTGACAGGAATGTAAATTGTTTCAGAAGCTGTGGATAACAATTTGGTGGTTCCTCAAAAAGATAAACATAAAATTACCATATGACACAGCAATTCTACTTCTAGGTATAAGATAACTGGAGTATAAAAAGAAATGAAGTACCAATACATACTACAACATGAATAAACCTCAAACATATTATACTAAGTGAAAGAAGCCAGATATTAATGGTCACATTTTATGATTATGTTCATATGAAATATCAGAATAGATAAATCCATAAAGATAGAAAGCAGACTGGTAGTTGCCAGGGGTTGGTGAGAGAGGAGAATGCTGAGTCGCTGTTTCACTTGTACAGGATTTTATTGTGAGATGATGATAATGTTTTGGAACTAGAGGTGGTGGTTATACACCATTGTGAGAGTACTAAATGCCACTGAACTGTTGTTCACTTTAAAATGGTTAATGTTATGCGAATTTCACCTCAAATAAAACAACAGAGCCTACACCCATTATCCTTGTACTGATGGAACATCACAACTTATGTTCTACACATTCCTGTGTGTAACATATAACTTTACTCAGAATAAAGATAACTAATTATATTGAGGAACAGACAGCATACTAAGAAGTTTACAACAACCACAAACCTAAGTACTATTATCTCACTTATTTCAGGGAATTTGACATTCAGTGAGGTAATCTGCCCAAGGAAGAAAGAGTGCTAGGATTCATATATAGGCAGTCTGATTCCAGGGCCTCTGATTTTAACTACCATATTATGCTATGAAGCCTTTCAGACAAATAAGAAATAAAGGTATCAGAGACATAATCCTTATCAATATAGATCCTTATCAGTAAAAATATACAAGATTTAAAACAGAATGAAAAACATTTCAAGTTACTATATAAAATATCACTAATCAACTACAATGACTTTCTGAATAAAAGTTAAGATGCCAGAGATTCTCTTTACAAGACATCTATTTCCCCTCTCTTGCATACTGTGTTTCTCAATGAAGTTATATTGGTGGACAGCTCATGTCTATTTGCTAGAACAACCCGTAGAATTCAGGAAAGTGCTTTACTCAGGAATAGCCTAGGATTTTCCTAGGCTTGTATTTTCTAGGAATGTATTCTATAGGTTCCTTAAATATAGAAATAGGAAACCATATCATATATATGAGAGAAGGGGGGGGGCTCGACCCTAGAACACTGGAATCATGACCTGAGCCAAAATCAAGAGTCAGATACTTAACTGACCAAGCCACCCAAGCATCCTTTATTTCCCAAATTTATTAAGCCAAGGGTCCCTTTTAAGAAATCTCTATTAATATTTTTTAGATGCTAATGTTCCATGGAGCACTGGTTGGCATTCTATTGTCACAATTTATTACTTTCCTAGGGCTGCTATAACAAATACCATAGACTGGGTAGTTTAAACAATAGAAACTAATTTTCTCACAGATCTGGAACCTGAAAGTCCAAGATCAAGGTGTTGGCAGGTTTGATTTTTCCTGAAGCCTCTCTCCTTAGCCTGCAGATGGCTGCCTTCTTGCTGTGTCCTCATACGGTCTTTTCTCTTAGTGTGCCCATCCCTGGTGCCTCTACCTCTTCTTATAAGGTCACCCTCCTATTGGATTAGGGCTATGCCCTCATAACCTCATTTAACCTCAATTACCCTTTACGTACCCTATCTCCAAATATAGTCACATTAGAGGTGAGGACTTTAACACATGAATTTTATGGGCATACAATTCAGTCCACAGTGCACAGTATCTTTCCTCTGACATCTGTAGACACTAAACAGCAAAGCTCTCATTTCCCTAGATTTAAAAGCAATCATCAGCCTTTTCATCCTCAACACTCCCAATTTTCTTCTTTTGAACTTAGCATGCTATCCTGCCAAAGCCAATGAATTGGTATAAAAACACTGACCACTTACCCTACTGTTTCAACAGAAAATATGTTCTATATTTAAAACTATGAAATTACAAATGAAATTTAGACTATAACATCTTTGTGTACTGACAACTTTCTAAACTCAACTAATATGAAATGCAATGGTAACAATGAGATAATGATGAGGGTCTTCTAAAGCCTTAAGAGTACAGAAGTGAAAAAGAAGCCACCATACTGACAAGTTAAATTGTGGTCAGATAACTGATACAGATGCAAAGCAATTGCTGAAAGCCTTGACTGCTAAGATCTAGAATTCTATCAATATATACTTATTCATTATTAGAATGGTATAATATATAATAAAAAGTATATGTTTGATCCTTGTCTTTAGTTCGTGGCACAGAGCTCCTAAAACCCTTGGAATTTCCTTAGTGGTAGGAATATCTTTTAACTCAAGAAGGCGGACCCCTAGATACTGTTTCTGGAGGGCGCTGGTTACCAGAAAGACAAAATGCTTGAATAGAGGGTAGGATGTTCAGCCCCAACCCCCTGACCTCAGGAGAAGGGAGTGGAACCGAAGACTGATAAAAACTCCTGAATAAAGAAGAGATTAGAACTTCGGGGACGGTGAACACACTGATGTGCTGGGAGGGCAGCGTGCCTGAAAAGCGCATGAAAGCTCTGGGCCACTTACAGCCCCCACAACTTTGCTTCCATTTGGCTATTCCTGAGTAAAGCACTTTCCTGAATTCTACGGGTTGTTCTAGCAAATTATCAAACTGTGGAAGAAGTTATGGGGACTCTAGAATTCACAGCTGGTTAGTCAGAAGTACTGGTGGCCAACTGGGACTTGTGACTGGCATCTAGGTGAGGACAGTCTTGTAGGACTGAGCCCTGCGTCTGTGCTAACTCCACGTAGTGTTAGGACTGATTGACGTTTTGGACACAGCAGTTGATGTCAGAGAATCAGAGAGCAGAAAATAGATATAGCCATCTCTGTTGGGAAAACACATATTATGACATGAAATTTTACCAAAACATGTACCTTAATCAAAATAATTTTATTTCCCTTTTCTTAATGTTACGTAACTGTGTACCATAACTACCACTGTATATTAGAGAAAGAAAAATAAAGAAAACTAACTACTGCATATTCCATAGCCCTATAGTTAACAGACCTATTAATATTTAAACAGTTCTAAGCTATAAACTGAGAGCAGCTAATGTTGCATACTAAAATATAGTCGTAACACTTTAAAACATATTATGGTAAGAAAAGATAGTAAAACATTTTCTTCATATGAGATGATAGGCATATCCTATAAAAAAATTACTCTTAAAAAAAAATCCCTATATTAAATCCACATTTAGTGAGTTGGTCTTCTAGATAATTCAAAGGGGCTCATAGGAGAATGGTTCTGAGACACTTTTAATGTTTTTAGGCCAAGTTTATTTTCCATTATATTTATTTTTTGGTAGGTTTGATTTCCTCCCAAGATTACAAGCTCTTTAAGAGCAAGGAGCATAAGTATTTTATTCATTTATCTATTTGTATTCCCACCACACTTCATGCCAACTACTACCCCAATATAGTACACTTAGCAGTGATCTACAGGAGTACAGACATATATTGAAATGTAAAAGAATGTGACTTATAGGCAGAGTTAATACATTTCTTCGAAATGTATAATAAACTCTATAGGTTACCAAGAAAGATGGTTGATAATTTAACCGTGAACCTTAACTATGATAGATCTCTTTATACAGTGGAAGACAGAGCACTGAAATAACCAGATATTTCCCTTACAGTTTTCTGCTTTCCCCTTTTTTCATTCCGAGTCAAGACAATGAGAGAAACATGTACTGGGTATTGCTGACATCTAGGAGACAGAGTGCTTGGCTACTGCCCATCCCTGCTTCCTTCTCTAGGCAAAAGAATATGCCCAAATTTTTATATTCCAGCACTTTATTTACCTTGTGGGGTTGCTGTGAAGCACCTCGTAATAGGTGGTAATAAAGAACTTTTACATTGTGAAAATGGCAATGGTTCATGGCGGTGACTATGGTTATGTTCTCTTTGCTACTATTCCATGAGGTAAAAAAAAAGGGTCTGGAGGCTGTCCCAACCACTACCCTCTTCTCATCCAAACCCAGCACAATGCTTAGAGAAGGCCACCCAAGTCAGCTCCACTGTAGGCATTAAAAGCCTATCTCAAGCCTTTCAGGTTACTTTTACTGAATGAAATATACATGTGTGCACTGGAGTGATCAGGCTTAAGTTCTGGACTTAAGAAGATACAGACAGAAAAGGTCATTCTGCTCTCCTTAGTTCTGAATCAATAAGGTCTATCTGCTTACAGGAAAAAAAAAAAGTCAAAAAATAAAAAAATAAAACCAATACAAAAGGGGCCTCCGTGTGGTCCAGCCTAGCTTACTAGAATTTTCTACTGGGGTTTGAGGCTAGGCCCCAACTTGAATTATGGCTGTCCTTCCAGACCCTGCTTATTTACATATAATTTGCACATTTAAAGACTGAAGCAAAAAGTAATTATCAACTCTAAATGCAGGTATTCATTAATTTGTGAGTTATATTTTAAATATGTTTAAAGTGCCTTTCGTTTGGGGAAAAGGAGATACCCTGTCTCAAGCTTACAGGGTAGTTCAGGTTATTGCCCCAGTGAGGCACTGGTCAGTAGACAGCATCCACTCTACCATATACTGGGTTTTGCTCTTTATTATAAGGTCATGTTTACTACAGGGTCAAGACAGAAATTTTAATCTAATATACCATATTTTTTGCTTTTAAATATATTTCTTTAAAGAAAAAAAAATCATTTTGATCCATGCAGTTTTATTACCTATCAGTTGTCCTAAGTCTAGTGATCACATGGACTGAAAGAGGAGCACAGAATAAACAAAGCACATTCTGCTTTACCATTTTTATTAACTTGCTTTGGAGATCAAGACCTGAGAAGACAGGGAGTTTCTCCTTTAGATTTCATCTGCAATCTCTGCAGCAGCTGTGAGTGTTAAGTAGTGGGTCTGCAGCCCTGGGATGGCAGGATAACGGGAATTAGCTACAACCTGATCCTTACTGAATAGAAGAACCACCTGTGTGAAGGGGGTGTGGTGGAGCTCACCAAACAGTAAAGAGGAAAGGAGTCCTGGCTATGCAAGGATGTACCACCTTCTTGGGTAGAAGAGGAGGAAAAAACTGCAAATAGCACAAACTCAAAAGTTAAGGGAGAAGAAAGAAATGTTTAAGGTCAGTTCCTAGAAAATGTTGGCTCTGGGAACCAAAATTACTGAGAGGCAGAGGGAAAATGACAATGAGAGAATGGATGGGGAAGGAATCAGAATTTGATATGCAAGCAAATCTGTTTCTCAGGGTTTGGAAACTGTGTATCAAAAAATCAGGGAGGAATGGCATCAGCTTAATTAACCAGTTTTGATACATGGTAAAGAAAAAATAAGAACAAAAAACAACTATGGGAAACATAAAGGACTGTGGAGGATTGTGTCAACAGATTTCTTCTACATATGGTCCCGGGAGCCAAACATCCATTTAAAAACTAGGTTGAAGTTGAAAAACTCAGCAGGACTTTCTTGGAAGGAGGAGGTAGAATACTAAAGAGAAAATAGGAGTCTAGCCCCATGGTAGCATAAAAGGAATGCTTCCCACCTCTCCCCCCACCCCCAGTAAAATCTCAAGTCACTCAAATACTGAGAAATTCATTCAGATTAATTTATTATTAGTAAAATATCATTATTTTCAAGAGCTGAAGGAAGGTCTTCATATGGGCTATGTGTCGTAGATCTTTAGGTCTCATTTGGTCCTCAAAGACCCAAGTTTTGGTACCAGCTTCAGTTCAGAAAATTGTGAAAGAGCATTTTCTCACTTTAGATAAGAGAGGGAACAAGAAGGATAGATCCTATGAAAGGAAAGTTTCACAGACTTATGGACTTGAAGGTAGAAAAAAGCAGCATGAAAAGAAGAACCAGTCTTTGGGGTCATGCTAGGGATGAAGAAATACAAAGGGGAGACATTTTCCTACAGAAATAGCCATGGATGGTATCCATCCATCTCCATACCGAAAAGTATGGAGAACTTTTAACTGAGAAAAATGCTAAGAGAGTACTGTGCTTCTGAATCCCATGTTCAATTATTTTTCTTTGGTGTGCCAAGAATGTAGGGGCCAAACAGCAAGTAAAATTTGAGTTTTTAAATATTCAGAATAACAAGCACTAAGGGAACACAAAGCATCCCAGGAAAGATCTAGCTACTATAGGTAGCACCAGACAGTTCTATCTTATTTGGAAAAAAGCAGAAAAGTTCTGGAGGGGATTCAGTTTATATAGTTGGTAGATTTTATTCTCTCTTAAGATATCACAAATCTGTCAACCTACCTTCTCACAGGAGATTTATCCCAAGTTAGTCAGAACTTCAGAGATTCTGAACTCTGAACTGCTAGCATACATGGATACTATCCCAGTAACATAAAAACCAAGAAGCTTGCTCCTCTTCTATCAGTAGAGTTCCTCAAATTATGTCTAAACTTGCAGGTGGATCGCAATGATATATGGATATAAACTATAATAAGCTCTGGATCCTGGAAACACTACTTTTGGTTAGGAAATACTATCATTTTGAAATTTTGTCTCTAAATTATAAACTGCTGCAGATACACTTTCATGTGTACTGAAGAGACTCTCCTACCTTGCATAAATGCAATGTAGGAAAAACTCTGCAAACATAATCCAACTCTGGAAGTGCACAAGGATCTACTTTAGTTCCAGTGAATGCAAGTCAGTTAAAAAAGTGAGAATATGGGACTGAGATACTTAACACAGCTTGAGGTGGCATCAAAGAAGAGTTCTTAGGAGAAGAAAAACACCTGACATAGTGCAGGTTAGCCAGAGGAAGAAAAAAGAGGGTTCTATGCATAAGGACATCATGAGCAAAAATATGACAGAGAAAGAATATGGTATGGTATGTACTGATGAATATAAGAACAATACTGCTGGACAGTAAAATGTTCAGGGACATGAAAAGAAAGACAAGGACCAGATCAAGGAGCGCCATATGTGCCTACTAAAGAGCTCTCACTGATTCTGTTGGTACTAGCAATATAATAAAGGGGTTTACACTGAGGAGTAGAATAGTCTGATATGGGTTTCAGGTGGATCAAACCACAAGGCAACTTTGTAGATGAACAATTTAAGGGCTATGAAGCTACAAGAAAGAAAAGCAGAAAGGTGATGTAATAAAGTGCAAGAAAAAGTCTGATATGGGTTTCAGGTGGATCAAATCACAAGGCAACTTTGTAGATGAACAATTTAAGGGCTATGAAGCTATAAGAAAGAAAAGCAGAAAGGTGATGTAATAAAGTGCAAGAAAAATGGGATCTGAATTAGAGCAGGAGTGCAGGCACACAGTGGAAAATCATGTGTCAAATATTTAAGAGGCAAAAGGAGCAAAACTTGGTAATTAATTAAAGGTAGGAGGCAAAATCAAGACCTGCCAACACTGGAAGAGGAGACTCAGGAAAGGAACTGACTTAAAGGAGATAGTGATAAGTTCTGTTTGGAATCTCTTCAATCTGAGGTACTTTGGGACCTCTAGGTGGGGATACTCAGCAAATCGCTGGTCTGAAACTCAGAAAAAATATAACTAGAGATACAAATTTGGGATCCATCAGCACTTAGGTAATAAATAAAGTAACAAGACTTTGGATAAGATCATGCAGGCAGAGAGTGTACAGTTAGAAAAGTGGCAGCCCAAGATGGAACCAAGAAGAACACTAACATTTAGGGAGTAGGGTTTAAAAAAAAAAAAAAGGAAGGAAGGAAAGGAAAGGAGAAGGGAGGAAAAGAGGAAGGAAAAAAAGAAAAGAAAAACCTGAAAGGAGAAAGAAAAAAAAGTGGTTAGAGAAATTTGAGGAAAATATTAAAGAGTTTCGTGGAAGCCAAAAGAGAATTTCAATAAAGAAATTATTATTAGGATCAAATGCAAAACATAGGCTCAAGAGGTGATCACTAAAAAATGGCCATTTTGACAATCTAGGAGTCACTGATGATCTTAGCAAGATCTCTCTGCTTAAGATGTAAAGCAAACCGCTGTAGAATTGGGGCGTGGTCTGAGAAATAAAGGGGTAGGGATGGGCGATGACACTACTCCTTCAAGAAGTTTACATGAAGAGCAAAAAGAGACTGGACAATACTTCCTAAGAAACCCTGGGTCAAGGGAGAACCGGGAAAAAGAGGGTTCTTCCCAGTTCTACTGCTATACGAAATTAAAGTTCTACCATTGATTCCGAGGGAAAGAGAGTCCAGGTCGCAGATAAATGGTTACCATTATTACATTGTACCTACCAAAAGTTGAGAATTCCATATATTAGAAAGAACAGCAAAATTAAACTGTGCCATAGGCTCTCTAATAAGAAAATATTATCAGAGATAATACGCAAGGGATGAGGTCCTGGTTTTGCCATTAAGTTGTGTGACCTTGGGCAAATTCCTTAGTCCTTTGTATCTCAATTTCCTCACCTATGAAATGAGGGTGGTAATAGTACTTACCTTCTAAGTTTTGTGAGAATTAAATAAGATGCTGCATACAAAATGCTACCACAGTGCTGGCTTAGAGTAGGACCTCAAATTTGCCTTTATTGAGGATACTGGACAACAATTATATAGTGCTTAAAAAATTTCACTTTTTAAAAGACATATTTAGTTGTGCATTTATGACAAATCCTCATGGCATCCTGATTTACAGGTTCATAATTAGTTTCAATAAGCAGGTCACCATTAGTCCACTTAGGGGGGAAAAAAAAACCACTGTAAACACATTACCCTATGTATATATGTATATCTTATAAATCAGTAAAAGGAAAACCAAATACTCAATTGTAATTTCAAATTCAAAAAAAATCTTTCTCTTCTATGGCACTGAGGTACAATTCTCATTAATTTCTGTAACAAAGTATACACTGCAGAGGCTTGTTCATCTTTGTGTCAAAAATGAATTAAACATAACTCTGAATAGTAATAAGTGCTGTAATGTTGTCTCCCTTTTTAATTTACAAGTGCAGTAGTCTTTAATGATATAGTATGCAAACTCTTCCAGCCAATCCAAAGAAACAAAAAGATTCAATTGTTCTCCAAATCTATGTGCAGTTACATATTTCCCTTATATATCAGAATTTCATTACTGCTGAAACAGATAAAGGCAGCATACAGCAAAAGATCTTATGATCAATAATCAACGAGTCCGAGGATCTGGGATCCTCAGGAAAGCATAAAAATACATTACATTTCATAATATATAGCCTCATTACTGCTAAGAAGAATGCTGTCACCTTTTAAACAAAACACCTTTTTAATAAAACAAGGAGTAAAAACATCAATAAAGCTCTATTATCAGAATAATGAAAGTACAAATCTATAATTAAAATGTAAGTGATCTGAATTAACATAATAATGTAAAAAAACATCAAGTATGCAGTTTGCTAGTTACAGTAAATGTACATGGTGGCCAAATTTACATTCAGAAATTTCACACATAGATCTTTAAATCAGTAGTATAGCTCCTAAAGTCCTTAAGACTTCCTTTTTACAAATAAATCTATTTAGCAAAAAACATTATTTCTTGGATGAATTAACCCAACTGCAGATGAGTATACAGCTAAATACCCTCACTGCACATCCTCACTTTTTTTTATTCTGTTCTATAAAGTACAATAGTCCTAGTATACTGTGCCTAGAAACATAGTGATGAAAATACAGAACTGATATTTATGTCTTTGAAAATATTTGACAGATATTAAGCAATTAAAGCTGTTTGGACTTTAATGTTAAGATTTTTGTAAAAATATAATTTGTAACATCACAGTAACAATGGTACAACTCTTTTCCTCTGTTTAGCAAATTCTCACTATAAAAAACTGAAGCAAAAAAATAAACCATTTCCTCCCTGAAGTACTATACAATAATTGGAAACCACAATATTGGTGCTGAAACAGTGAAAAAAGTGCTACGTTAAAAGATTAGACAGCATTCTCAAATAAAATCCATCTCACATAATTGTCCTATATCCTGTACCAACTTGAAAGGTATTCTAGGTACTGTAAATGGTACTTTTTAGTTAATAAAAAGTCCATAAATCAAAAAAAAATTTTTTTTTTTCCCACTCAGGGTAGGCAAAAATGTATTATGCTGTGTACTAAATTAGGAATAACATTACATTATGTGTTGAAGTGAAGGGTAGAGTGGCAGAGTAGAAGTGATGTCTTTGTTATCCTCCCCAAAATAATGTTGCTGGCACTGGAAGAGTCAATACAAAGATGAAGGAGTTACCCCAGGTCTGGACTCAGCACCCTGTTTGTACCAATCACTGTCTAGCTACCACTGCTCCTTTTGTGGCAGGGTCAGACCCTTACAAAGAAGTGATTCTTCGGTTGAACCAACAGCAACCTAGACTCAACATGTAGTAGGAAACACAATTTTTAAATAACTTGAATGAATTTGATTCCTGGTGGCAATCAATGTAAATATCAAAAGTAATCAGGGTTATATATACATTACAGTAATCGCTTATAAACAACTTGTATATTTCTGTACATTTTTTTTCCTCTTAAGATGACATTGAGCTAAATGTCTGAAACAATGCAAGTATCTAAAAATGTAAATTTCTATGCAGACAATACATACCACTCTTACTTTAGGTAGCAAAAGATAATCATAGGGAAGGAAAAATACATTATGAAAACTAAACCCAAGGTACTTCCCTTAGGTTTCTTTTTTATTTCTCCTGGAGTCAGTAACGAAGCAGTTGTTTCACATCTCTACTGATGGGATATTCTTAAGGGCAAGCCGACCCAGACCCAGGTTCATTCTGTAACTGGAGCCTGTTATCCCCTCCTCCAGCTCGATACAGTTTTCCTGTTTGTACGCCTGTAAGTAGTACAGCTCCAAACTGAAGGAGCAACAGACCAACAGATGAAACCAACAAGAAATTCATCAAATCTCCGTCTAATGACACTCAAGCGCCAACCTCATCCTGTCTCCTCGAAATGCTCAAGGTCTCGCTAAAGGAAAAACGGGGGGGGGGCGGTAAAGGTGGTGTATGTGTATTAGAGAAGAAGCCAGATTGCTCAGGTGAGGCTGAGGTGTGGCGAGTCAGCAGACACGGGGAAGCAGAGGAGTGACGCACGAGGGCGGTCACCTGTGGGGCCACTTGATCCAGCCCCGCCCCCAGGGACAGCTGAAAGAATCGAGGCCGGAAGCCCCCAAAACACGCCAGGGAAACGCAGAGCTGGGCCCCTTTGGCCCAGCCTGAACTCACCATCCACGGTTTTCTTCTTGAAGAGAGACGCCATGGTCAGGGACCGCGCCTGGGCTGCCCGGCTTGGCCCGGTCCGACCCGCGACTGAGAAAGGACAAGAGGGAAAGGACAGGCCCTTAGAGGGTTTTTGGTGTGACGGAGCGACGGGTCAGAGAAGAGGGCGGGGTCTCCAGGCAGGACCCGCGGAAGGCGGGTATCGGCGAAGCCTACCGCAACCGAGTCGCCCCGAGCTCAGGTGACCGAGAACTAAGACACTTTTTGGAGAAGTCACTTCTAGGCGGCGCCTGCGCACTAAGCGCGCGCGCCTGCGCACTGCGGCGGCTGAAGCTGCTGCCTCTGCCCTCACCTCAGCTGCTGCCGGCTCTTCCCGCTTGCGGGGTCGCGGCGTGGCGTGTCAGGCGGGGCTTTCGGTGGCAGCAGAGCGTGGGAGACCGTTGGCGGTGTCGGGAGGCTTCTCTGTGCGGGTTCCGTGGGGACATGCTAACAGAGATGGGCCTTGGTTACCCTTGCTTCCTTGCTTGGGGGAAGCTGGAAGTGGGGGGTCTCCAGCGTCTCAGGACAAGTGTGGGTCGTCCCGGAACCAGTTGGTTTACAACCCATCCAGTTGCTGTCAGTACCAGTACTTTCATAAGTGCAGGGCTTGGTTGCAGGGCTGTGGTCCGTGCCTCGGCGGTGTTTGTCTCCGAAGTTCACGTTCTTTTCCGCCCTGAGTCGTCAGCGATCTCCCAGGGCGCTAGCCCGCGAAGCCGGCTGTGGGTCCCGAGGCGTTCACCTGCCTCTCTCGGTCCCAGGGCTCCGACCACCCGGCCTGTCTCTGGAATTTTGTTCCTAGGCTTGAGAATAGCGGGGAAGGAAGGGAATAGGGAACAACTTTCATAATGCAACGCTATTTACTATTCTTGGCTGGAAACATAAATAAAAAAATAACCAAAAAATCCACACATATTTGTATACTGGTTTAAACGTCTCCAGTTCTATTTCTTAAAATCTCGATTTCTTGTAATTGCTCGAAAAAAATTCATGACTATGCTGTGAACCTATTAGAGTGCTATATAGCTGGATCTTGGTGCTTAATGTGGGAGGAGGAACACCTAAAGGAAAAACATAATAAATTATTTAAAGAATACTTGTGCGTATAAGCATAAATATGGAAAACACAATCTTTGGATCAAGACCTTAAGTTCATTGTTTTACTTCAGTGTGTGTGTACACATATCTCAGTTTAATATATTATTTCACTATTTAGAATCTTAATTTTGCTGTGAACTTTGTTCCTTCCAATCTATTAGAGCTTTAAGCAACACTGTCTTCCACAGGATAAAAATGGTAGTAGCCTTTGTTTCATGTCATTTCTTCCAGGGAAAACACTCCAGTAATAGTGTTAATACTATTAGTCACCTCTGGCTTTATGAATCATGTCTCAAAGATTTCTAAGTGTTTGTGGGAGTCACACTTTGCTTCCCCATTTTTTCTCTCCTAAGTCCCCAGGGCCACTGATAATCCTACAGATGCTGCTAAAATTTAGCTAAGAGACTGCTCTTGAAAACTTTCTCAGAATAGTAATATGCAAAGTATAATTGTCTTATTCATCCTCAAATTATTCTAGATATTAAAGGACAGTGAAGAAGTCCTGAAACAGGAAAAGATGTAAACAAGAACACTTAGGCTCTGCACGCTAGGCCTGGCCTTTCTGGTGTAAACTCCATGGCAAAAGGCAGTTTATCCTGGCTGCCTGTTGTAATGAATGGCATTGAGCTGTGCTTGAATGCATGAAAGGCAATAAGCTGTTATGTGCGTAGTAATCGTACTCCTCCCTGCTGCAGTCACCCTTGTTTTATTACTCCTATACAATCCCCCCCACTGACCCAATTGTAACAGTTGGGAAAATGCCAAAATACTTAGCAGCAACCATATGGAAGACCCTCCAAAAGTGCACAGCAGGAGCTAAAGACAGGGCTTGTTTATTACAATAAAGACAAAATAAAAATATGTAGTATTTAAACTCAGCACTCTAATAGCTTGATTCTCCCATAGTTTGAAGCAGGCAGATATTAGCTGATATGCACCAGACTGTCTGGCATTCACTCTGATTAGTTGGTGACCAAAGTACCAGTTCATATTTTGTATCTCACTCCTTATTTAAAGGGCATGTACACTTTAATATAGCTGAGAAGCTGAGACTTAGGACACCACAGAGCCAAAAACTAGAATACATGGGTATTTTTCATTTCTTTAAAACCATCATCATAAATGAAACAAAACACAAACAAAAAAACCCACCATCATCACAAACAAACTCACTGAATCAATAAGACACCTATATAAGCATGGTGGGTAGAGAAAACATTTCAATTATATTCTTTTTAAATCTCATTAAGAAATGATAAACTAACATCCTATGGTCACATCATTATGACCCAATGCTCTTTTTTCAGATTGCTCAGATAGCAAAAAAAATATTACCTATGACACATACCATGCTATGGATGGGGGACATGCCAGTGAAGAAACAAATACAGTTCCTCCCCACTCTTCTCTTACCCGCCTTTCTACCAGTTTTTTCATCTTCTTTCATTCACTTGTTACAATTCTGACACCAATTCCAGTGTGTATTTTTTTTCCCCACACCAAGCAATTCTCAGACATCATCTATGTGTTCTATAATTCAACTCAATTCTGACACTCTCTACTTGGAAAGAGTGTCAGATTCCACAGGTTAAAGGTTCAGTCTTCTGGATTGCCCCCCTTCAGATGCCCCCCATCACAAATCCGGGTTGTTACTTGTGCTTCAGACTGACTTGCTAACAATCAGAGATTTCCATACCCTTCCCTCCCCATTATTGCAAAATATATAAAGGATATAAATTAACAGCCAGAAGAAGAGATACCCAGGGCAAGGTTCTGAATGAAGGAGTTTTTGTTCCCTTGGAGTTCAAGGCCCCAGCACAGTAGCATTTAGAGGCATTCTGATTTCACCAACCTGGAAGCTCCCTCAACACTGTCCTTTTGGGTTTTCACGGGCACTTCATTATGTTGCATGATTGATTAAATCACCAGCCAGTGGTGACTACACTCCATCTCCGACCCTCCTCTCTTCCCCAGAGGTTGCAGGGATGAGACTGAAATTTCCAGCCCTCTACTCACATTATTGGTTCCCCTAGTGGCCGGCCCCCATCCTTAAGTGCTTTCCAAAAGTTACTCCATTAACATAAAATCAAGTGTGCTTGAAGAGGATTTGTCATGGATATCAAGATACTTTATCACTCTTTTTTGTTTTGTTTTGTTTTACCCCATGTTCTTTTTTTTATTATTATGTTATGTTAATCACCATACATTACATCATTAGTTTTTGATGTAGTGTTCCATGATTCATTGTTTGCATATAACACCCAGTGCTCCATGCAGAACGTGCCCTCTTTAATACCCATCACCAGACTAACCCATCTCCCCACCCCCTCCCCTCTAGAACCCTCAGTTTGTTTCTCAGAGTCCATAGTCTCTCATGGTTCGTCTCCCCCTCCGATTCCCCCCACTTCATTCTTCCCCTCCTGCTATTTTCTTCTTCTTCTTTTTTTTACATATAATGTATTATTTGTTTCAGAGGTACAGGTCTGTGATTCAACAGTCTTAAACAATTCACAGCACTCACCATAGCCCATACCCTCCCCAATGTCTATCACCCAGCCACCCCCTCCCTCCCACCCCCCACCACTCCAGCAACCCTCAGTTTGTTTCCTGAGATTAAGAATTCCTCATATCAGTGAGATCATATGATGCATGTCTTTCTCTGATTGACTTATTTCACTCAGCATAATACCCTCCAATTCCATCCACGTCGTTAAAAAAAATGGCAAGATACCTTATCACTCTTATCACTTAGGAAATCCCAAGGGTTTTAGGAGCTCTGTACCAAAACAGGACAAAGATCAAATATTTATTTCTTATAAAATACAGTATCACACTTGTCCATCACAGAGCAGGTTTTGGCTTGTAAGAAAAAGAGCTATTCTAAAATGGGATGAATGCTGCGTGAGTTATAAGTTCCTTGTCAAGGAATTGTCCAAAGAAGAGTAGGTTGTTGTAGACAGGATTCCTTTAAGGAATCAAAGGCTTGATTAGAAAGTTTCTAAGATTTCTGTAAAATCTGCAATTTTATTTGGATAGCATAGAGTTCAGGCCAAATACCTTGGCGTATGGTGTTTCACGCCCTACAAATAATACTACCGAGTTCTGTTGGCTTCACCTTAAAGTTATGATATAGCCAAAAAGATAGAGTATTTTACCATTTTAAATCATCCTGATTCAGGTAACTTTTATCTCTCATCTGGATCATTATCACCTATGTTACTGCCTTGCTTCTTACCTCATTCCACTTTGTCTTAACATAGTGTTGCAGGATTTCTTTTCCTTCTTCCTTCTTCCTTCGGTGCCCGCGGTTCTTGGTCACTCCACTTCGAAGAATGAAGAAGTAGACCAGACAGAGTGGTGGGCAGCAAAGCAAGGTTTACTGAGTGATAGTAAAACAAAGTTTATTGAGTGATAACACAAAACTCCCGAAGAGGGAGGGGACCCAATAGGTTGCCACCGGAGTTTCTAAGTCTAGGGGTTTTTATGGGATTGTTGGAGGGCTGTTTTAATCTGATTAACTCTCCCTGTGCCTGTCATCCAGTTGGGTTTTTGTCATCTACCTACCAATTAGGAAAGGGCGAAGGGTGGTGTAAAATCCTTTTAAGGGTGGTTTCCTCTTAGGGCAGGAGGGCCCCTTGTCCCTGCCTGCCTTTCTTCCAACAGTCCTTCATTAATAGGAGACAGAGTGGGCCTGTTAAAATATGGATCAGATCATGTTGTTCTGTCTCTCAAAAAGAGATCAATGTATTCCCAATATTTATGTCTGGAGTACACACACATATCTGTTCTACAGACTAAACTTCTGTTGTTTATTCATTAAATGTCCAAATTTTTACCATCCAGGTTGCCCTCTTAATTATTTCCCTTCATTATGTGTCACCCAGGTGGAACACAACTATTTAGATGCAATCTTAGAATTATACCATCCATTTCTGCCCTTGTTCTGTGTACTGTATTTCTGACAGCACTCTCTTTGAGTCCATTAGCATTTTTGGCTGCCATTCTTTAAATCATATCAAACTTTTAGTCAAGTAAAACTTCAGCACTTTTTAAAAAAATACAAATTTCTGCTTAGTCCTCCCCATCCTCTATTTGATTAATGGATAATTTTAATCTAAAAACCTAAAAACAAAACTTTTCATGCATCACTAGAGACATCTATTCATCTTTGTATTTATTCATTTATAAGCACTTTTGAGGCATTGTAGTTATCTCTGAATCCATTTATATTAAATCATCAAGGTTTTATTTAACTTTCAGTTTTAAGACCATTTTGAAGATTTTTGTAATTTCTAATAAGACAGAAAGACATTTCTGCTTAAATTAAGATACATTATGCCTATGTTTTATTCACACTTTATCAGTTATAGAAACCATAAAGGTAAAAGAGATGAGTTGAGTTTGGCATAATTCATACCTGAGGAAAAAATATTCACTCCATATGATCAATGGTTTCTTTTCCAAGTATTAATAAAACACAATTTAATAATCTGTTTAAAATTGTTTTCTAGAGTATTTCATAAAATAGTTTCCTCTTCTTTGAAAACTGGATATTTGCCATTCATTGGCTTTTAGTATCTTAGATTAAAATTTGACTGGATGCCCTCTTCTACTCTGTTAGCTATTGAGGTGTACAATGTCAAGGTTGAGAGTGCTGACTCTGGACACCAACTGCCTAGATCTATAACCAACTCTGCCACTTTTCAGCTAATTAGACCTGGGGCAAGTCACTGAACCTCTCCATGTCAATTTCATCCATATAAAATCACTTTCATATGGCTGTTGAAAGAATTAAATAAGCTAATACATATAAAATGCCCAGCATAGGCCTGACACATAATAAGTACTAACAAGGTATTATCTATCTGTAGTATTGTTCCCAGGTTACCTTTCCATGTTTTAAGAGTAATCTCTTTACTTTGAAATTCATTCAGTCCTAGATACATTCACTCTATCAGCTACTCCTCCCCCATTGGTCTATTTCTTTCTCCTCAATTTAAAAAAGAAATCTGTTTTTCTTGTCCTTGATTCTATTATTTTTATGGGAGTTGACTTGTATATCTAACATTGGTTTTTATTATACTTATTTATTTATTTGAGAGGGAGGGGTGGGGGAGGTACAGAGGGAGAGAGAGAATCTTAAGCAGCTCCACGCCCAGCATGTGAGCCCAACGTGGGGCTCCATCTCACAACCCTGAGATCATGACCTGAGCGGAAATCAGGATTCTGGAGCTTAACTGACTGAGCCACCCAGGCGCCCCTTGGTTTTCATTATCTTAAGAAGATTCATTACAGGTTTCTTTGTATTGTTTTTTTCTTCCTGGCATCAGCTCCTAAGCTCCTTGGGTTCAGAAAAGATGTGTTGTCATACTCTTCAATCATTTCCCTAATGAAAGAAACATATATATTTTTTAACTTAATGCAATAACATCTTTATATATCTATGTTTTAATATTTTTAATGCAAAAATGACATATATTTAATGTATTTGTATTGACTTGACATACTCTATTTCAAGCCTCCCTGTATATGAAGGGCATCCAACATTATCCATCTCCATAAACAACATAGGTCTAGAGATCCTGGTTCAAAATCAATAAATAATTTTGTCTTAGCTCTAGATAAGGATTTTGTGTGGATAACCCCTTTTTTATTTCCTATTATACTTTGGTTTAAATTTGGGCATACTGTAAGATATTTTGTTATTTCATTTGCTACCTTACACTATATTTTGTTTTACATTCGATAATGCTACAGTACAAAATATGACTTTATAAACAAAATTACAACTAACATGTCAACTTACATAGCATTAAAAAATTTAGAAACATAGCGTAGGATGGAAAGAGTCATTGGCAAGTCTAAAAATCTCTGATTTCTTATAAAAGGTAAAAAAAAAACAACAGAGAAATGAAATGGCTTTTCAAAGACCTATAGCTAGTAAGAAGCTAGGACATGTGAGGACATACGTGAAGACAGATTCTTCATAGCCCCATATAGATTCTGTTTGTTCCAATTCCCTTGCAACTGTGATGAGGCAGGTTGTATGTGCTCAGGGGGCAGGACAGCCAAGAATGTGGACTAAGGTTGCTACTTCCAACATTCACTCAACAGAGGCATACAAGGTTTGATTTCAGGGAAGGGTAAGCTACAGAAGGATCCCCTGTTACACCTCCCCTCCTGGTTCCCATCTCTTCTCAGTGCTCAACATCTCCTCGTGGATCCCCCTCTCTCAACTTCTCCAAATTCAGAGCAGCTAGGCAGCACTTATTTTACTTGACTAAAGAATAACACTCAAATGAGATTAGCTCAAACATATGGATAATTTTTGTACATTTAAAGCCAAGTAATGTGTGAACCATTGTCCTATGTTTCAGCATGTTCACTATGTTTTAACGTTAAAATGTGGAATTTTTTCTATAATTTCTGAATCCTTGCTTTATAGTTCCAGAAATTCGCCTCATTTCTCTCTTTGTCAAATCTTGCTTTTAAAAATATATGCCATTAAATAATAAGTCAGACTAGTCAGACATTTAGTCAATGAAAAAGCTAAATGAATACACTAAATGTGTGTGGCTGCACATCATTGGTTTTATAGTCTAAGAGAGTTCATGTGTTATTTGGAATATGTAACAACATGATCCTTTTTGAAAAATAAAATAAACTTTGCCCTGAATTCCTCACAGTGTTAATAGTAGTTGCACATGAGTAAATCAAGACAGAATTTGTGCCCCCTGGCACAACAGAACATATGTATATATTTGCTCTTCAATCCAATAAGGATTCTAGAGTGCAGAACTACTACCACACAAAATAGAAATGAACTTCAATATAGGATTAATGGATTTGAATCTTCAATAAAATAAACCTTAATAGCTATCTCACTTTCTATTTCAAATGAATAGAAATTGAGAGGCTCTGGATGTTAGATCTTGGTAAATTAGCAAGTATAAATAATTTGCTAAAACAAAGGCATTGCATCTTCTGTACAAATAAGGTGGCCTTTTAATAAGGCCCATTTCAAGCGACATTTAAGTGGTCTTCTCTTCATTGTTTTGTTCAGTCTTGTAACAAACACTTATAGAGCAGTTACTATATAAAATATGTAATGCTTGTTAGTACCTCTGAGGGATGTAAAAATGAAGTAGATATGAATTTTGTTCTAAAGAAGTTAAAAGTCCAATAAAGATATTAAAGGAACATCAAGAATTAGATGACAAGGGGGACGCCTGGTTGGCTCAGTCGGTTAAGTGTTTGCCTTTGGCTCAGGTCATGATCCCAGGGTCCTGAGATCAGCCCCATGTTGGGCTTCCTGCTCTGTGGGAAGCCTACTTCTCCCCCTGTCTGAAGCTGCCACTCCCCCTGCTTGTGAGCTCTCTCTGTCTGATAAATAAATTAAAATATCTTAAAAAAAAAAAGAATTAGATGACAAGGAAAAATATGTGGCCATAAAACTTAGGGCCACTATGTAATTAATTGAATTTATAACTGTAAATTTGATATTTGGAAATCTTTCAGATAGCTGGACTATAATTAATATATTGAATTTAGAAATTTATCTTCAAAAATATGTTAAGTATATATCTCCTTTAACATTTGTTTCTCTTACATTCAAGGAGGTGATTCAGAAGTTCAAAGATGCCTAAGAGCAGATGAAACATTAAAAGAAGTTTGAAAATAATTTTGGACATTTTTGATGCAAAGAAATATAAGAATGTCCAAAGTGCAGAAGTCTGAACTTATTGATAGACACAATAGTAATGATAAATAATACCTGATTGTATATAATGTTCAGACTCCTAGAAATTACTATATTGTATTTACTTGGTTTAATAGGAGGACTGCTTATCTTTGCCTTCTCTACTTCTACTGTAATTGTGAGAATTACAATTTAGGCTACAAGCCACCATTTCAAAACGTAAAATAAAAATAAAAATTTTAATATTACACTTATAAAATTTAAAAATAATCATTCATAAACAAAGACCTGGATGTTGTTTGTTGGAATCTTCTTGTTAGTATGTTTTTACACCCAGTTTTGGGATTGCTCTCTACCTGAGACTAACTTTAACAAGGTTCTTATGATAACATAATCAATAATCATATTTAGTGATGGTCTACTCTATGTACAGTATAAAGAGATGTAAAGAAGTATTAAGATAGGGTCTCTGCCTAATTAAGATTAATCTATTTTGATGATGACGACCAACCCTACAAGCAAAGTTACTTGTGGTAAGAGGGTTAAATTTGTAGTTAACAATACCAACTTGATCTGTCACATCAGAATAGACTTTATAGGTTACAGTTTTATGACAATAGTTGTTTTCTCTGGAGATGTAGAGTCTCAAGTACAACTTGGAGATTAGTTGGCACAGGCTATTGGTTTGTAAGGGAGCCTGGTTAGAAGCCATTTTCTCCTGATCTCTCTATGGAATGTCTACCTTTTGTTTTACTACCAGAAGGATGCCGTATGAGTTTGCTATTGTTGCTGTCACAAATTACCACAAACTTAGTGGCTTAAAACAACTCAAATGTATTATTTTATAGTTAGAGAGTCAAGGAGTCCAAAATTATCTCACTGGACTGAAATCCAGTGATTTCTGGAAGCTCGAGGGGTAACTCTGCTTCCTGCCTTTCCAATTTTTAGAGGCTGCCTGAATTCTTTGGCTCCTTGCACTTTCCTCCGTCTTCAAATCCAGCAGTGTCGCATCTTTAAATCTGTCTCTGACTCTGACTCTTGTGCCCTTCCTCCACATTTGAGGTCACTTGTAATTACATTGGGCCTCCCAGATATTCCAAGACTGCCTCCTTATTTTAAAGTCAGCCGATTAGCAACCATAACTCCAACTGCAATTTTAATTCCTCTTTGCCATTTAAGGTAACATTTTCACAGGTTCCAGGCATTAGGATGTGGATCTCATGAAGGTATAGCATTCTACCTGCCACAGGTGAGACTAATTTTTAAATACAGTCTGAATCATTGGTTCTGCATAACATTCTTTGGGCTATTCTAGTTGGAGACTTTTTTCAATGGTACCTAACACCTCCCATATGATTATAAAGAGCACTGTCGACCTTACTGACATGCATATGCTATTCTTTACTATTATTGTGCCATGGTTAGATGTGTACAAATTGGTCATCTATCTAGCCTTCATTTGGCAGGAGTATTTTTGATGCTTTCTCATATCAGCCCTAGAAAAGGGAGTAAAAGATATTTGGACAAACCTGACATGAAATTTTTCATTGAAACAGACTTGGTTTAATACTTTGTTCTAAATTCCCTGCTTGAGGGATATAGTACATTAGTATTTAATCAAACTTTTATTTAATTGATATTTAATTTTGGACTCAAGCTGTGTCCATAGTATTAACCACCAACATATTTAAAGTTTAAATAATGGACTGTTGTTTTTTTAACCCTTCACATATATCTAGCACATAAGGGTCCATTAAATATCTGTTATACTGAGTGAACAATATTCGATCAAAATTTAGCTTACCATGAAATATATTTCAAAAATGCATATTTAAATAAATCACTCAATTTTATTGAAAGACCAACTAGGTAATCTAGATCAAAATGCTCAATAACTTTATTCAGTCATCCATTTCTTCATTTGTTCATTC
This sequence comes from Callorhinus ursinus, assembly GCF_003265705.2. NCBI lineage: Eukaryota > Metazoa > Chordata > Mammalia > Carnivora > Otariidae > Callorhinus > Callorhinus ursinus. The sequence goes on along the minus strand of NW_027397063.1, from coordinate 31,336,832 downwards.
ACTTATGCTAAAATTTTAGAGGTGAAAGAGATCTTATAGGTCATCTATTACAAGCTCTTTGTTTTGCAAATAAATATATCAAGGAACAATAGCAAAAAATTGCTGAACCTCACTGTTGGCCAGTGAAAGGTCTACAGCTAGAAACTCAGATGACCCAACTCTCAAGCCAATGCTTGACCTGTCTCAGAGATGTCTTAAGAAAGCAGAGAATACACAAGAAGAGATAAGATCTGGGAGACCATCTGAGAAATCTGTTGTTGTTGATACATTTAAACATCTTAACTTATGAAGAAATGACAATGACAGGATGTTCCCAACACCTTCAGTGCCCAGAATATAATTCATGTAGTTCACTGAAGCTGGTTGTGTAGATATGAGGGGCCAGACCTTTGGATAAACTTCTCATTCTCTTAGGTACATTCAAGCTAGGAATTTTTTTCTTTCAACAAATAATTTCTGCCATTCAATGTGGAGTTCAGGAGAGTACTCATTAATATTCTTATAAAGATAGTCTAATTTTAATGAAGACAAAATTATTCTAGGTCAGAAGTATAAATGGGCAGAGGTGAGATCAGTCCCTAAAAGGAATGATGCAGAAATGGGATTGGGATTATGGAGATGGGATGTTTTGAAGATTTTTATCCACAATCTCCTAAGGAAATGAGAACGTGTTGAAGGCAATTCCCATGAACAAGTCAAAATGTACACATGTACCCAGATCACCATTTAATTTCTAAGCCATCAGAGACCATTCTTAATTCTCAGTTTTCTCAAATCCGGCCTAAGGTTATCCTGGTTGGGGTTACAGCGTAAGGATTGAGAGAAAGTACTAGCATTTCCATGAGACATATATTCTGCATCTGCATTGCAGAAGCCAAAAGCACAAAAATAAAAAGGGCAGACATTTTAACCCCAAATTACAAAGATTCAGCATATTCTAGGATATGTTTTTACACTGAAAAATAAATTACAACAGGTTTTATGTCAAGAGAATATGTAATTACAAGCTAGACTTTTCCAAAATAGAATCAGAAATGTTGGTCAGTTACATTATATGCATACAAATATAAATTATGGTTAATTTTAGTCATTTAGTAATATCTGACATTATGAGAGAGGGCAGTTTCTTCTTCTACATTTTGCCCATAATCCATTACATAGTAAAGCAGATCTAAGCACAGGGTTGTATTACCAAAGGAGGTTGGGGACTCTCTCCTTGGGGGTCATAAATACAGTTTTCCATCTGCTGGAAACTGTTTAGGTGAAAGATGCCTGAAGTCAGGGGCTGGATCAGATGATCTCTGGGGGTCTCTTCCAGCCTTTTGAGTCTTTGAGAGAAATTTCTAATCAGCATGTTAATGAGTACTTTAAATTTGTGTTCTGGTTTCCTTGAAGATAATTACCATAAACACTATGCAGAGAACGGCGTTTCTAAATACCCGTTTAAAAGAAGACGATGAAAGAAAGAAAACAACAACAACAACAACACAGTATTCTGTTTAAAAAGAAAAAAAAAAGAGGTAATACAATGTGACCCACTTGATATCAAAGAAGGCAATTACCTGAGAAGGTAGTATGGTTCAGTGGTCTTGGTAATGTCTGAAAGAGTCCAAGGCTACTGGATCTTTTCCCTGTTCTTATGATGTCTTGCTGTGTGACCCAGGGCAAGTCATTTGACCTTAGTTTCCTCATCTGAAAACACAAGACCCCAGGAGTTGTGCTTGATTACCTGACCAATAACAAGCCACAGGAATTAAATGAAGACTGGAATTTCATTTTGGGCTTCATCACAGCTGTGGCAATGACAGATAGGAATCATATGGCTGAGGTTAGTCCCTGCGCTTCATTAACTGACAGGAGAAAAGTCTGAATGATATGGGTGGTAAACTAAACTTTGAAAACCCTGGAAGAGATCTTAATTTAGATACTACATAGATGAGACATATGGCAAAGATTTATTTTTATTTTGGTATTATGGAAAATCAGTTATGATATTATCCTGTGTTTCATTAATCTAGTTTTTCCTGAATTGGCCCTGGAAAAAACAGTACTCCTTAGGCCAACATCTCTTCTTCCTGTACTTAGTTTTTAGAGAAGAAACAACCTTTTTATTAATATTGACATATAGCATTTTTGTAAGTAAGAACAAAAGTATATCAGTCCAAATTACATTTCTCCCTGTGTCCTTTCTTTACCTATGGTAACGTAAGTTTAATCTGAACTTTTATACTTGTCACAAAATATGATTTTCTGTGGGTGACTAAGCTGGCATTTTCTAAACCTGGTACCTAGGGTTAAATGCTTAGTCCCATGCCATTTTTCAACAACACATTTTTGTTTTCCACCAGAGATCACCACTTGTTTTAATAAACGTACCCTAAATAAGACATCAAATGAGGTAGGAATTTAAAAACTGTTTTGACACACTCTTTAAAGAAGACGAATAACAAATTAAAAAAAAAAAAACAACTAAGGTGATATAAAGATGAATTGATATTATGTTTGTGACCAAGTTTGGAAAGCTATAACATCTATACCAGATTAGAGATATCAGAATTCTTCTAATAACCATTATCTATATTTCAATACACTATATATTGCCATTAAAGTGAAAGAGCCAAATCCATCCTGAAAATGTAGTTGGCATTTTGTTAGAGATTGCAATTATATTCAGCCTTTTGTTCACAACCATTAAAGAGAGGGCAGTGCTATCACTGGAAATACTGCTCTACCTAAAGGTTTGGGGAATCATAAATTCTGGTTCCGACTCTGCTATTCAGCTTTTAGATGGCATTATACCTTAGTTCCACCATCTGTACAGTATGAATAATCATATTTTGCTAACTCACAGGTGTGTTGTAAAGGATAGACAATAAAAAGTAACTCTGAACATATAGCAATTCTCAGAGCCCTGATAATAAGGAAAACAAATGGTTAAGAGATACAAAATCAATGGATTGAATCTTATATAAATTCTGAGAATTAGGGATGGCTGGGTGGCTCAGTCGGTTAAGCGTCTGCCTTCAGCTCAGGTCATGATCCCAGGGTCCTGGGATCGAGTCCCACATCAGGGACTCGATGCTCAGCAAGGAGCCCACTTCTCCCTCTGCCTGCCTCTGTCTCTCTCTTTCTGATAAATAAATAAAATCCTAAAAAATATATTTAAAAAAATAAATAAAATTCTGAATCACATTTAACTTCATTAAAAAAATTTTTTTTCTAATGATGTTTACATACCAAAATTTTCATGTTACTTAACTCTATTTACAAAATGTTCCTCATTTGGACTTTGACATGAAATTCCAAATGAAATGAAATTCAAAAGTCCATATCAGGTACATTTTGTGAATAAAATTTCATTCCAAAGTCTTTAAGGGACAACAAAGGAGAAAACATATCCTGAACCTACAGAGTTTTTGTATCTCTCAGTGGAGGGATAAGGAAGTGGTAGATTCTCACTGTAAGTCTATGCAGTATTTAATATTAAATTACAACTTTAACTGAAGGATTGAACAGTATATTTTATCAGAACAGCAGGGACTATGGCAACTGTTAAGAGTTGAAGGAACACTTTTTTGCTCCCAGTGTTGACATTTATTAACATGCCCAGCAAACCTTTGTGTCTCTGCTTTTTGAAGTTTGAATTCCAAGGATACCAAATCAATATGCCCAATTTGGTCAGATGTCTAACCCCAGATATTCAGAGTACATATAGGGTCACTAAGCTCCCACTTTAGCTTATTAATAGTCTATCCCCAAATATAGGAAAAATTGTTGTGAACCAAGAAATCATCCCAGGTGGTTACTTTTTTTTTTTTTTGGCAGAGAGAGACAGCCAGAGAGGGAACACAAGCAGGGGGAGTGAGAGAGGGAGAAGCAGGCTTCCCGCCAAGTGCCAAGCAGGGAGCCCAATGTGGGGCTTGATCCCAGGACGCTGGGATCATGACCTGAGTCGCAGATGCTTAATGACTGAGCCACCCACGCACCCCGCCCCCCCACCAGGTGGTGACTTTTAAAAACACGTTACTCAAACTGTTGGCTACCAGAGGGGTGGTGGGCAGGGGGTTGGGTGAAATAGGTGATGGAGATTAAGGAGGGCGCTTGTGATGAGCACCGGGCATTGTATGTTAAGTACTGAATCACTAAATTGTATACCTGAAACTAATATTACTCAGTATGTTAACTACCTGGAATTTAAATAAAGGCATAAAAAAAAAAGCATGTTACTGAATGTTCGTAATCTTTTGGTATGTGGGAGAAATATAGTAACTCCCACTTCCTTCTCCTTGTGCTTGGGAGAACATTTCCTACCGTTTACAACCCAATAAACACCTTTTTGTTTTGACCCCTTCACCCTCCGTGGAAGAAAATCAGGATTAACACAGGCAGAGATGGAAATTAAAGTTGTGTGTTTCTAAATTCCTTTCTTTTTATGACTTTCTGGGAGGATTTTGCCCTCAACATTACATTTTCTTTTACCAACCTCTCTTAGCTTCTTCCTTTTGTGAAATTTGAGCTTCTTAAAAGAAAAATGAGATAAGTAACAAAAATAAATATGTTGAAGAATGCTGCTTCAAGTGTTAGGAAATTCAGAAGGAAAGAGAATGTCAAGTGTGGGTAGTCAAAATTGTGAAAATCATACATAGTGAATGAAAAGCACGGGTCAGAGAAAAAGCCATTTTGTGATTATCACTGGTGAATTGTGGTTTCATTAGTGCAGTGCAGGAGGTCAAAATACTTTGGGTTAAAGAGCAAGTGATGGTGAGAAAAAGTGAAGTCAGCAAGTATAAAACACACTTCAAAATTTTGAGCGTTCCCTAAGTAATATAGGAAGTGAAGTCATCTATTGAGAAATAAGTAAATGGGTAGAATTGTGAGTAGAGAACAAACAGAGAAGTTTTGGAAAAGTCACTGTGCTGAATTCCCTTGGAATCAACAATATTTTGTTGTTTATAAGGAACAATTTTTTTTCCCTAACATTTTAACAGCTGATGGCAACTTAAAATCATTGCTTGCTGTCTTGATGTAACTTCTATTTCCAGCATATATGGGAACTCGATCATGGCTATTCATATTATAACTTAAATTGAGTTATGTGCATTGCTGAAAATGTCATCAAAAAGATTACTTATGCTGTGACTCAGTATAGAAACAGTAAGTTATTTTATACCCAGAAAGGTACGTACCCAGAGCAGTGGGGCACGAATTAGATATTAATGAAGCATACATTGGGAGGGGCGGGGATGAACACAATTCTATAGATTTCTTATAAAGAACAACTGAAAGCTTTAATGAGATCCAAGAATATAAGACACATATATTTATTGCTGAGTTGTTTGTAAAAAGAGTGGCTATCACACACCAAGCAATGCAATTGAAGGAAAGGAAAATTGCCATATACCTCAGAACAGATGAGTGAACTTTGAAATCAATGAGAATTTTGTGTGACCCAATTGAATTATAACACAGGATTATCTTTAACATGTTTGACATCCATTGGTCAGAAACTTCCAGCTAACTGAACAGTAGCAAGTTTATTTCCAGCAACTAAAGCACCTTTACTTCTTTCAGCTGAGGAAAACTGAATAAATATATGTTTTTTTGTGGAATAAATATATGCTTAATCAAATAGGATAAGCTAATGAATCCTAGAGATCTTTGGCATGCTGTAAAATTATAATGTTAATACCAAAGCACTAAATGAAGCATGGATGGAGAAAGGTAATATATCACTATGACACTGTGCATAACTGCCAATGGCTAAATGTCTCCTCCATGTTAAATTTTAACCTCAAACTATTTCTGAAGAATATCTCAGAATATCTCCTCAAAAATGCTACTATGTATTTGCATACACATGCACGGGTGCACACACATACAGATGGTTGGTGAATGGCTAAGCTGATAAACACGATAAATGTTTTCTGAAAGAGACAACTAGGAAACTTTCTCCACAAGTGTTAATGTTTTACTTCTTGATTTTATTTTGTTAGTGGATATGCACCGGGCTAGTTTAAAAGTAAGCTTACCCCAAACTATATAATGACTTAGTCATTATTGCTGCCAATGTGAGTGAACAACTGCAACCTCATGATTTTCAATCAACCAACCATTTAATCACCATCTGAAGAAGGCCATTGTTTCTTTTTGAAAGAAAACTATCTATTGACACACTGTAGTAAGATTGATAAAGTGTCAGATATCAAAAACTGTCAAATGGAAGTCGAGAGTCTAGACGAAAATTTTGAAGAAAATACTGAAGATGTAAGAAATAACTACACATCAGGGCACCTGGGTGGCTCAGTCAGTTAAGTGTCTGACTCTTGATTTTGGCTCAGGTCATGATCTCAGGGTCATGAGATTGAGCCCCATGTAGGGCTCCACACTCAACAAGGAGTCTGCTTGAGATTCTCTCTCTCCCCCTTTCCCTCTGCCTCTCCCCCCATGCGTTTTCTCTCTCAAATAAATTAATAAAGTCTTAAAAAAAATAACCATGCATCCACAACATAGAAGCACAGAGAATGACAATCAGTGTGAAAACATGCTCACTGATGAGTGAGTCAAAAAGAATTTCAGAAGAGTGGGCTCTGAAAGTGAATATATTTTAAGAATTCCATAAGCAATTGAGATTGAGACTTAGAAAAGTAATATAACCTGCCCAAAGTAATACAGTTTGCTTATAAATTACATTTAAATTTTTTTGGATATCCAACTAAGCCTAAAAGAGCTCTTTCAGTAATGGTATAATTTTCGAAAAATATAAGTTTTTTTTTTAATTTTTTTATTGTTATGTTAATCACCATATATTACATCATTAGTTTTTGGTGCAGTGTTCCATGATTCATTGTTTGTTCATAACACCCAGTGCTCCATGCAGAACGTGCCCTCCTCAATACCCATCACCAGGATAACCCAAACCCCTCCCCCCCTCCCCTCTAGAACCCTCAGTTTCTTTTTCAGAGTCCATCATCTCTCATGGTTCGTCTCCCCCTCTGACATACTCCCCTTTTCTTCCTCTCCTGTTATCTTCTTCTTTTTCTTTTTTCTTAAAATATGTTGCGTTATTTGTTTCAGAAGTACAGATCTGTGATTCAACAGTCTTGCACAATTCACAGCACTCACCGTAGCACATACCCTCCCCAATGTCTATCACCCAGCCACCCCATCCCCCCCCCCCCCAACCACTCCAGTAACACTCAGTTTGTTTCCTGAGATTAAGAATTCCTCATATCAGTGAGGTCATGTGATACATGTCTTTCTCTGATTGACTTATTTCACTCAGCATAACACCCTCCAGTTCCAACCACGTCGTTGCAAATGGCAAGATCTCATTCCTTTTGATGGCTGCATAATATTCCATTGTGTATATATACCACATCTTCTTTATCCATTCATCTGTCGATGGGCATCTTGGCTCTTTCCACAAGAAAGTATTATGTTATAGTTTAATTGGCAGAGTTGTTTCCTTCTCAATCACAAATAAAATAATGGCACTTCTAAGAATTGATGGTATCTTAAATAAATACTGTAACAGGAATTTTTGTGATGTTATTTGCCACCTTTCTTTCTATGCTCTCTCATTCATTGATTTGTGCAGCCCATAATATCAACTTTGTTCTAGGAATTCCACTAAAAACTAAGGATAAAAAGGCTAATGAAGCATAGTTTTGTGATTAATGTGTCCACAGTCCAGCTGGGGAGAAGAATAGAAATAAATAATTATACCATAAGGTGATAAGCACTATAGTAAAGATTTATATGATTATGGTATTATCGGAGTACATATGAGAGAGTTGCTGCCTCTCTGGGAGATTTTGAGGAAATGTAACAGAAAAGAGACTAGAGATTAAGTCATAAACAAGAGTTCATTAGACAAGAAAAGAACATATTTTTAGCAGAGAGAACAATATATGCAAAGGCCCGGTGGTAGTGATGGGTCCCGGAATATTCAACAAATAGGGTGAAGATAAGAATCACGGAAACATTGGCAGCAGAGGAACTTACAGGGGTAAATTGGAACCTGGTTTTGAAATATCCTCTTTGTAATAATGGGAAACACTAGAGAATTTTTCCCAGCACTTGATTTTTATATTTCTTTTTATAGTGGTAAAAAAATACATGACAAAAATTATATCACTTTAAAAAGTGTAGGGTTCAGTACTATTAGGTACATTTTACATTGTGGTACCGACATTTGATTTTTAGAGATAATTCTGTGGTGAATAAACTGGAATGCAAAGCCACTAGATAAAAGATGAATTGAACATTTCAATTGAGATATGATAGGACCAAAGTTAGAATTGGAGACTACAAGAGGGAGACAATTAAAATAAAATTTGTAGGAAGAGGATTATTTGAGGGGAATACAAATGAGTTCCATTGTAGATATGTTATTTTGATATGTGTATGAGACATCTGTGGGACGCCCTTCAGTACACAATTGGACATATAGTTTGAGAGCTCAGGGAAGATGTGGAACTAGAATCATTAGTCCTGTTGAAGTGAATTATCTTAAGGAAGCTCCAAGAAAGTGAAGGAAATGAAATCTAGGATGGGACTTTGATGAGACTCAGTATTTAAGAGCTCACTAAGAATGAGGAGTCAATAAGGGACACAGTGTAGAAATAGCAAAGCACTAAGAAAGATATCATAAACGTCAAATAAGGGGGGCTGCCTGGGGGGCTCAGTCGGTTAAGCGTTAAGGCGGTAGACTCTTGATTGCGGCTCAGGTCCTGATTTCAGGGTCACAATCTCAGGGTCGTGAGTTTGAATTCCACATGAGGCTCTGTGCTCAGGGGGAAATCTGCTTGAGGATTCTCTCTCTGCCTCTCCCTCTGCCCCTTCCTCTGCTCACACACTCTCTCTCTCTCTCTCTCTCTCTCTCAAATAAATAAATAAATAAATAATAAATAATATTTTTGAAAAAATCAAATAAGGAAAGTATTTCAAGTGGTAAAAGCATCTAATAAGTATCAAATATTATATTCAAAGAGAATAAGGCTTTTAAAATGTACATTGGATTTGATAATTAAGAGGTCATTGATGAGTCTAGCAAGAGCAATTCCATAGGCTTGTTGGGGATGAGGTTATGGGCAGAAGTGGATTATAGTGGGTTGAAGAATGATAGCAGAAATATTAGGAATAAAAATATGAAAGAATAAGAGTAGTGATAGACAATATCTATGGAACACTTATACAGTGCCAGGCATTGTGCCATTTAATTCCCGTACCAAATTTTTCATAATAGGTATCAAAATTTTATAGGCTTAGGAGAGTTATATAACTTGCCCAAAGACACACACACACACACACACACACACACACACACACACACACACACACACACACACATAGCTTTCTATAGCATCCTACAAATACTAAAGGCAGGTTTACACTAGTTTATATACCATTGACAAAGAGTAAATGGAAACTTAGGATATTTACAAAAGTAAGTACAAAATATTCTTTCAAGACATTTGATCACAAATGGAGGGAAGGAGATAAATCAGTAACTACTGGAGGAGGTAGTGATACTAAGGCAAGTTTGGGGCTTTTTGGTTTGTTTTGTTTTCTTTTGGAGTGGTAGTAGAAGACAGAGTTGTTTTTAGATTGAAGCGGACTCAAACTATTTTAATTAGATAAGTAAAAGACCGTTTCAATAATGCAAAAGAGAAAGAGAGCCCAAAGAAGGAAAGAAAAGAAAATTTTCAGTTCATGGGTCAAAGGCTTACTCTCTTTCTCAGAGAATAATCTGATCTCAGAGACAGAAGAGGAATTTGTGGCATTATATATAGATAACTGAATATGGTAGAGAAGTTGTGGAGTTTTTTTCCTGATATTCACTTTTTCTGACTGTGGAATATGATTGGAGATTTAAAGAGTATAGTAAATATTTACAGAGTATAGTAAAGGATATAGTAAATATTTATAATGAATGTCTCAAAGAATTGGAAAAGAATTTCTTTGAATTCTTTGAATATTATAATTCTATTGAATTGGGGGGGAGCTGAGCGCTGAGACCTAGAGCTAAAGCCGGGAGACTGAGAAAATGCAGACCACCGGGGCACTACTCATTTCTCCAGCTCTGATCCTGGCTGTTGTACCAGGGATCTAATCAGGCCTGTGTCTGCCTCCCTCTTGAGTAGGGCAGAGATCCCAGCTAAACAGCCATCCTACAGCAGCAACCCACTCCAGGTGGCCCGGCGGGAGTTCCAGACCAGTCTTGTCTCCCAGGACATTGACACAGCAGCCAAATTTATTGGCACTGGGGCTGCCACAGTTGGTGTGGCTGGTTCAGGGGCTGGCATTGGAACAGTGTTTGGCAGCTTGATCATTGGCTATGCCAGGAGCCCGTCTCTCAAGCAGCAGTTCTTCTCCTATGCCATCCTGGGCTTTGCCCTGCCTGAGGCCATGGGGCTCTTCTGTTTGATGGTCGCCTTCCTCATCCTCTTGGACATGTGAGGTTCCATGAGGGTCACCTACCGTCCCTGCTGCTTCGACTTCAGGCCATGCCTGGTGCTGGAGCGTGCTAAGCTTTACCATTAAACATAATGTTTCTCTAAAAAAAAAAAAAAAAAAAAAAAAATTTCTATTGAATTACAGTAGTAAGTACATTATTGGTGCAGTTTAAAGTAGAAACCATTACTTTGTGTGAATACCAATAGACATTGTTATGTAATTCACCTTTCCCAGTGTGTGAGGCATTGGTAATAAAAGAGAACAGAAGATGATGCTCCTATTGATCCATGGACAATGGCTGGCTTTAAGAATGTACTAGAAAAGGTGAGAAAGGGAAAGAATCAGGAAAGTGGTTAAAATATCATTATGGGGAAAATTAGTATAGGACTGCTAAGCAGGGTGGGGTTAATTATAGAATTGCTGGTTGGGATCAAAGAAGAAATGTGATGGAGAGAAAGAGACTCAGAGATATGAAGTAGTGGTTGTTTGAGAATCTCAGAGTTTAAGCTTTCAGAAGTACTTCTGAGAGTTGACTAGTTCGAGGTTTCCACCTTAAAAGGATTTTGCTAAAGAAGGAGGAATGAGAGATCCCCAAATTAAAATCATGTCTGGAAAAAGTAATTTAAAAGTAAATAGGGGTTTTACATAATTTGAAATTTTACTCCCGGTTGAGTAATTCTTTCAGCATATTATTCAACAGTAGCTTTGACAGAGGAAAGTAATTCTCAAGAGTACAATTCCAATAAAAACATAGAAATTCCTAGGCCTAACTTCTGATTTTGTGAAAATCGATCCTTTTTCTCACACCTCTCTGAAACAGACCCTCTGCTAGTACACCAAGCAGTTCTGGTTAATGTGGCTGCAACTGCTACTCTATTTCTAGAAGCCAGCATTTCCCTCAAGGTTAAAGCTTACACCTGTGATAACATAACCATTACTCTTCCTCAAGGGTTAGTTTTTGTTACTTGTAATCAGTCACTGATGATTGGCAATCATTTTTGAGGACATTTACTCATGTTTTCACATCTCTTTATCACTAAGACTGTTCTCAAGTACTTGCATAGTCTCAATTTGCATAATGTACTCCATCAACATTTATGTGACATTTTATTATTTCATCTTTTCTATTGTCTTTTTACCCTCTGCCTTTAACATGATTAAGAAGAAAAAAAGAAAGCTTTCAATGACAAAAGCACCCAAAGATGGAGCATAAACAAATATCCATGTCTACTATTTTATTATTTTACTATTTAGATAATTCTTACTAGTTAATAAGGCAAGAGATTTCTTACTGAGTTTCATTTTGCCCATGATTGGCTTGTTTTTGTATCAAGAATATAGAAACTACCTGAAAACTAAAATCTAGATACAATCAGTTAACCTGTGTTTACACATTTTCTTTAAAGCTAACTTACTTTATAGTAATTAGTATGTGGCAAAATGGGCTCTTACCATGCTACCTGGTCCTGTCCAAATGCTATTTGTCATAAAATCTTTCCTGATTTCTCCACACACAGTTAAATACTTCCTTATCTGTTTTCTCAAGGAACTCTGCTCATATATGTCATTTATCATTTATTACACAGCATTGTGCAAACTGTTTGCAGATCTGAATCTTTCTTTAGACTTTGACTCATTTACGGTTGAAGCTGTCTTATTTATCTTGGAATCCACAAAAGCAATAAATGCATGACTTGAATTCTTTGTAATTCAAAACAAATTTTTAAAAACATTTTTGTTGCAGTATGAACTATATGAAAAAAGTTATACAAATCCTAAGTGCACAGCTCGATGAATCATAAAGTGTATTCAATGTTGTTCATGAGATGACCTCCCCAGACTCACTCTAAGTCATTCCTCACTCAGAGGGATTTCTCAGACCTACCATTATTGACCCCTCAGCATCACTATTCCTTCCCCTTGTCCAAAAGTAACCACATCCAGACTCCTGACATCATAGATTAGTTTTATAGCTAGTAGCAAAAAACTGCTTTACATAGTTTTTGTGACCCTGTGTGATTTGTGGGTAAATGAATTTGTGCTTTTTCTTTTTATCTCTTTATTTTATGTACATATGAATAAAACACAAACTGATGACAAGTTCAAGAATCAGAATAATTCAAATTTAACTATACCAATAAAAGTGTCAGGTAGTATTAATAATGTTCATTTAATCTGAACATAGTGAATACATATATAATATCCTAAAAAAGTAACTGACAATCATTTCTTTGATTTTCCAGGAAGAGAGAAACAGATAATTTTCACTTCTTATCTCAACCACCGTGTCATTTCTAAGCTAGAAATTTAATTGTTGTTATGGTCTGAATGTTTGTGTTCTCCTAAAATTCACGTATTGAAATTCTACTCCTCAGTGTGATGGTGTTTGGAGGTGGGGCCTTCAGGAGGTGGTAAGGTTCAGATGAGATCTTAAGGACTGAGTCCTCATATGGGATCAGTGCCCTTACAGGAAGAGACACCAGGGAGCTTGGTTTCTCTCACCTTGAACACACAAAGAAGTCATGTGAGCATACACTGGAAGGTAGCCATCTACAAGCCAGGGAAGGGCTCTCAGTAGAACCTGATCACTTGGGTATGCTGTTCTCAGACTTACAGCCTCCAGAACTTTGAGAAATAAATCTCTGTTGTTTAAGCCACCCAGTCTATGGTATGTTGTTATGGCAGCCTAAGCAGACTAAGACAGTGGTATTTTTACATTTTGGTATTTGGTATTTGGACCACAAACTTCTCGTGTATTTGTAATAATATTTCCTTTTCCCGGGGTGTTATAGGAAATGCTGGTGAAGCCCAGCTCTGTCTTATCGCAGCTAGTATGTGTATTAGTTTCTTAAAACAAACTGAATTTTGCAATTGAGAATTTGATGATAGCTCCTTTTCCAATGTTAATGTTGTAATTAAACATTGTCAAATTTAGATTAGGTCTTCCACTTAGCGTAGTGGTTCTCAATGAGGGTGATTTTGCCTTTTAGGAGACATTTTTTGTTTGTCACAACTCATGGTGTGCAGGTGGGGTGGGGTGCTAATAAAACCTAATGGGTAGAAGCCAAAGATGATGCTAAATATCCCATGATCAGGGAAGAGTTTGCCACAACAAAGCATTGCACAGTTCTAAATGTCAATGATGCCAAGTTTGAAAACAACTGAATTAAAAGAAATTTCCATAGATTCCTGTTATTCATTAGATATTTTGATGCCTAAGCTTTAATAAATTTTGAGTTACATACTTATGTCATTTTTGTTTTGCTTTACATTTTAATTTCAAGGGGATTAATATCAATTTAAGGGAAATTGAATTAGAAATGCTTGGAGAAATACAGGCATGTATTCGAATGTATTAAAAATGTTCAGGGGCACCTGGGTGGCTCTGTCAGTTGGGCTTCTGCCTTCGGCTCAGGTCATGATCCCAGGGTCCTGGGATCGAGCCCCACGTCGGGCTCCCTGCTCAGTGGAGAGCCTGCTTCTCTCTCTCCCTCTGCTTCTCCCCCTGATTGTGTGCTCACTCTCGCTGTCTCTCTCTCTGTCAAATAAATAAATAAAATCTTTACAAAAAATGTTCAAACATGACTTCTGGTACATTCATTCTGTCTTAAAATTTTCAAGAAAAGAAAAGCCTGCCTTGGTTTAAATGTGCTTTGGACCATATTCAGTTCCAGGTAGACATTATTATTTACAATAATAATTACAGATATTCTGAATGACCCAGATACATTCTTCAGCTCTCCTTAACACTACTGCATTTTTTTCATGAATTATTAGATACCAATTCTAAACAATTATTTTCTTAAGCTTCAACTTGACTAAATTTGCATTTCCCGTTTGTGTAAATTAGCAACATGTGAACGCTTTTCTAGTGCAAAGAATACTAGATATGGTTTACTTTCTAGAACATGGGTCATGGGATATTTCTATACTTGAATGTTGTGTTTGGCTTTTCAAAATGGTTACATTCAAGCAGTGATTCTTTATATGACTTTGCCGAAGGTAAAACTCCAACTAATGGTGTCACTTTAGTAGAAAAATGCTGTTTACTTCTTACCATGCTTTATAATAAGGCATGTATATTAGTAAAGAAGGAGAGGAGGAAAGAGTCAAAAAAGAGCAGCAGAGGAGATAGATTACAGGGGCTGTATATATTATCACCCTGAAGTCAGTAGGGAAGGCTGCTAAATGCTCTTACAACTGTAATAGTCTATCTCATGTTAATTCTAGCCTGAAGCTTCCTGACACCTCTTGTTCAGAGATAATGGGGACGGAACTACTCTTTTTTTTTTTTTTTTTTTCTGAACAGCAGATTTTTTTTTTCCCAAGGACGTCAAATAAATTAAGAAATCTTTGCAAACAGCAATACAAAAGGCTTTTTGCTTTGCCTTTGTAATAACATGCAAGAGTTATTACCCTTGATACTTAGTAAATTTTTTAATGGCTAGCAATAATCGTTTTGATTGAATATTGGCTTATAATAGGCTTGTAAAGGAATTCAAGCACCCTTAACTGCTTTCAACCTTAGCTTCATGTGCCTCGGGAAAATCTTTCAAACAATAGATCTTGGAGTCATTAACGTGGACATATTTTATAAAAATGAAAGTTAATACCTATTAACCTCAAAATTGAAGCCAATTAAAATTGACTCTTTATATTAATTTTTAATACTTCAATGTATTATTGATTGTCTTCTTTGAAAGAGGAAATTATTTTATGGCAACTTGCAGTTTAATTTCCTTGGACATTCAGCTTTCTTTTAAGCAAAGAAATTTTGTAGTTTTCATAATTCCTGGTATACAAATCAACTGGGATTTTATGTCCTGAATGTCTCATCTAAATATTCCAGATTTCTTCAACCAACTGGGGAAAAATATTAGGATTTTTTTTGTTTGTTATAAGAAATATAAGAAAGTATTTTGTTTGAAGTATTGGAAATCAAGGTTGTTTTAATATTTTGTTTGGTATTTATGCCTCCTCAGTGAGAATGCTTCGGGGCTATACTGTTTTGCTGGACTTTGAGAGTAAGAAAGAAATACTCTAGAGGCTAATCTACTGAAAAATATGTGAAGTGATTCCACTCTGAGGCTGTAGCATCCACTAAGAATTCAGCTTCTACAGCATGAAGGACTGCAAGAGAAGCAGGTTTGAGGCTAAATTGGACTCTGAAGAATTATGAAAAATGATTTCTTACTTCTTGTTTTATCATTTCCTATCTATCAGGACAGGGTAGTAACAGTAATTGAAAAACACACTAGTTGAGACCCTGGAGTGTTTCTGCCCAAAGGACACCACAGCGAAGGACTATGGGGAAGATGGCTATAAATTGAAAGGTCTGTATCTGCTACTCTTTTTCTTCTTTGAAGTCACCGATAGTAAAAATGACAGGATCTCTTATATTGCCAACGAGTTTCCATTATTATCAGCTTTTTTTTTAAGCCACTCAACAATGCACTTCTGGATTACTCTTGCTATTTTCCCATGTAGATTTTAACATTTCTTTAGCTTTCATTGGTTGATGATTTTGATTCTATGCTGTATGTGGAGAACGGAAATGTTTGCTATGCTTTTACAACACGGAAAAAGTCCATAGCCTTCTTGAACATATACAATTTCACCACTACATAAGCTTCAATAGGTTGTGAAACCATGTAATAGGCCTTCATTTAATAGTTACTGAATCAGTAAAGGGATGCTCACATATTCTTGCACATTTAAACAGACCACTGATTGAAACAATGGTGGAAAACAAACTGATTAGAAACCAGTTGGCCATAATTTTAGGATATATTTTTTGACTTGTATGCACAGAATAAATGGCGTTGACCCATAATCAGTAACATGGACTTGTTAAATCATGCCCCAGTGCTGGTGTGGCATATGCCAATTCCTCTACCGATCACAACTGTAATTTTGACTTCTGGGGCTGACGAGAGGGTCTGTCACCTTAAAACATAACCAATGGGGGTATAATTGAAACATGACTTTAGATTAATTAGTATTGTATTCTAAGCAGGCATTTAAACACAACAGTAAACTCTGGATTACCCACAACATTCATATTAGTGAGTAATCATCTGTCTTAACGTTGCTCCCTCACCACGTTTGGTTCCCCTATCCCTCCTCAGTGTCTTTTTCCTGACACTCTATACCCATCTTGGGACCACAAGCCTCCCTCCTCCCCACCACACACCCCCTACAATGATGTCTCAGGCCAGACTCTTTGCTGACACCTGCACTAATAGCAGGGTAGATTATCTACTGTTCTTAATTATCTCTCCCACAGCTTGCCTCCATTAGCTTGGATAATTGACTGTATGTATAACAGTCTTAAGCAGAACAATGTGCTATAGGAAAAAATTAAGGGAGAGAAAAAAATGAATCTTTAGTTTATATAAGATTAGCTATGTGTGGTGTCAGGCGTTGTACAGCATCTGGAGGTTTGGGGGGAGCATCTGGTTTTTGTTTGTTGGGGAAGTCATTAAGAATTAGGAATGGGCTTTTCAAAGGTTAGGAGGAAGTGCTGCGTAAATTCTTCATTGGAAAGGTATTCAAGAGAGAGTTTCAAGAGGGACAGGTGCACTCTCACCCGTGAGAAGACTGGAAGCAGGAAATGATGAGAACTGGTAAAGAAGAGGCAGATTGGCCATGAGTTTCAGAGCTGCCCTGGAGGCCTAGAGAGGGTGAGGATACAAATTCAGGGGAAATTGGTCATCAACAGAACAGTTACAGAAGAAGAAGAAAAGGTATTTCTATATTCTTTTGAGTCAATCCTATAGATTGCCCCTGTAATTTGTGTCCCTCTGACATGGGTAGTTATCCCTATTACATGACTAGTAACTCCAAGTATTGAATAGACTTAACAATTTCCCCAAGTTGACAAATGACAACACTGGCATTTAAACTCAGAGAGTATGATGCTTGAGGATGCACTGTGAATCAGCTTGCTATTTGTACCATTTGGACTGTTTCAAAAATTGTAGCTCAAAGTTGTATTGCTTTAAAAGCAAACAAATAGCAACCCAAATAAAAATAATATGAAATTATTGCTACAAGTCTATATTGCCTTAAATATGTAAATAATGAATATTAGATATAGGGAGAGTGAGAATGAAAGTACATTTGTGATTTAATTGTCAAAGTACTTCCTGAAAAGAAAGAAATCTCGGGGCGCCTGGGTGGCTCAACTGGTTAAGCTTCTGCCTTCAGCTCGGGTCATGATCCCAGGGTGCCAGGATGGAGTCCCATACGGAATCCCATTATCAAGTCCCATATCGGGCTCCCTGCTCAGCGGGGAGTCTGCTTTTCCCTCTCCCTTTGCCTCTCCCCTCCTGCTCATGCTCTCTCTCTCTCTCTCAAATAAATAAATAAAATCTTAAAAAAGGGAAGAAATCTCAGGAATACTTAGATAAGAATAGGATTACAGAATTGTTCAGCAGCAAAGTAATAATTCAACATTTCTTTTCTTTTTTTTAAGATTTTATTTATTTACTTGAGAGAGAGAGAGCACAAGCAAGGGGAGACACAAAGGGAGAGGGAGAAGCAGTCTCCCTACTGAGCAGGGAGCTGGGGATGTGGGGCTCGATCTCAGGGCCCCAGGTTCATGACGGGAGCCAAAGGCAGATGCTTAACTGACTGAGCCACCCAGGCGCCCCGATAATTGAACATTTCATATTTCTTTGTGTTAGATTACATAATAGTGCAAACTTCTTTAATTTTACGTATTTTAAAATTAATTTTCATAACGAAAATAAAGGTCACTTATATACTTATCTATTATGAGCACTTTAGATAACCTACTAAGAATTCCTGGTATATTATTATTATTGAGGTTCTAGGGGAAAAAAAAGATAATTTTGCTCTCATACCTCTTATGAGTTGACCTCACAAAAATGAGTGTGCAAAAAAGAAAGTGTACTTTGAAGTGATTTGTTAATAGATCTGGTGTGAGACATAGTTGCTTAAAGCTTCTTCTTTTTTTTTTAATTCAGATTTCATCTTGCTTTGTTTTGCATGCTGCTAGAAGTGTTTGAAGCTGAAAGGTTTTCATTTGTGTTTTTGCTGACTTGCACATTTCACACAATAGGCCTTGTTATTAAGGGTCTTATCATGGTCAGTGCAATTTGCAGTGTTAGCTAATTTTTGAAACTAGTAGTGAATTCGAAATTAATTACAGACTATTTTGGGTTCATTAGTGTCCATGAAGCGTTGTGTGCCTGTTTGTTTGTTTTTAATTGATTAGAAGGGACAAAGACAACAAATGTGGCTTTTCTCCTATGCAGAAACAAAGTGGGGCGATCTTCAACTAAAACAGAGATGGTAGGAACAGCAAAGACAATATAATCAGATGATTTGGCAATGAGAGAACAGCTGCATCTATCCTCTCTGCTATTTGTACATCCCGAAGCATGGACTAAGAGGGACAATGTTAAAATAATTAAGCGACAGAAACAAAGAAAATAACGCAAGTTTTACAATTTCATGCATATTTACCAGAAGGGGTCAAAGTTCTAAGCATTCCATATAATCAAATAATTTATTAGGTTTGTGAGGTTAACTGCTTACAGCTAAACAACTTGTAGCTTAATTGCTTCTCATACTAGGGTAGAGTTAGAAATGTCTTTCTGCCCCCTATCCCCAAAGCAGGAAACCCAGCCTCAGGCACTGATAGTGCTCTACAGAAAACAGTAGGTAGCATAATTCAGCCATGTCAAATTAATGTTGCTATCCTGGGAACATAGATAGCATAATGAAGGAAGAATAAGGACATTTAGGAGAGAGAGTCCTTCAGTAGGACATCCCTTCTGGTTTCTGTTTGTGTGCATAAAATAATGATTTATATCCCATTAAAAATAATATTCTGGGAATTAATTTTGAGAGACTGGATATGCATTTTAGATTCACCCTTTCGTGTTCCTTCTTCTTTTTAATATTTGGTAATTCTCTGTCCTAACTATCCAAGTTTCTACCAGGGTCAGGGCGTGGAGCATTGTATAAAACCCGAGCAAGGAAATACTGAATTGAATATATTTTTGTGTGTGCAGTTCTCTATATACATCTCCTTGTAAGCCAAGTCCATGACTGCTCTTTGCTCCTGTGGTTTAAAGTCATCCTCGCTCTCGTTAGATGATAGATTATCAGCAAAGAGAAACAGCAGGTTTGAATTCACAATGATAGATAATGGGCTGAATAAAAGTGTGCTCTTGAACTTGGCTGAACAGCCAGCCTCATCGCTTGAGACGTTTAAAAATACACTGGATCAAGGAAAAGAAAATGCCCTTCAGGGAAAATCATTTTCTATATGCATAGATAATCTGTCTTTTCAAGATTTTGTTTTCTGTGAAAAGTGGAACTAATGATATACCAACAGGAGTCTGAGAAATCTTCTTTAAACTCGCACACACACACAAAAGCTAACAACCGCTGAGTGAGAGTGGAGAAAAGGCAGCCTGTCTAACTCTGGGTGATGAGTGACAAATCTGGGATGGGCTCAGCTATGCCCACTGTGTACCAGTTAGCTGAGCACCTAGTGTCATGCTCTAGGCCATCCTTTCAATACCATTTGCACAATTCACAGAGAAAGAAGGGGAACGAGGAGTACTTCATACAAATGATTAGAGAATTATCTAAGACGGTGAGTAGAGAGGAATGTACTTTTCCATAACTTACAAAGTCATATTTTGGCATGCTATGGTGACCTGTGCAGAAATCACCTCCTTGAATTATTCGGCAAAATGCACAAAGTACTGGTACATGAGAGTTCCTAAATCATCACTAGGAAAATACTCAAAGGTAAGTTCCCAAACTAAGTTTCATATGATAAATACAATTTCAAAAATTATACCTATTCAAGGACTAAAGTATTAGCTTTATTTCCAAAACAATCTTGGACACAAATGCAGTGGTGATTAAACAGAGTGAGAGAGAGAGAAGGAGAGACTGAAAGTCATCTTACTCCATTATATGTTTTAATCAGCAATAGCAAATGAGATATGACCTGTTCCAGATATTTGGATTTCTTAATGCGTTGCAGTAAATAGATTGTTGTTCACATTATAATAGATTGGACTCATTGCCTGGGGAGGGGCACTGCATTATAATTAAAATGTTGCCAGAGGGGTTACTAGAGAATATTTCCCCAGGTTCTAAATTCCTTTATCCGGAGTGTTCATTGTGTTTTATAAACATTTATGTGTTACCATTGAGTAAACTTCTGAGGTTTTGATTTTTATTTCTCTTTCTGCGAGAAGCATGAGGGCATTTTATATTATCTCTTCTAATACGCAATGTATCTGTGGCTAAAAGGAAGTTAGTTCTATAAAGAAAGAACCAAATATTGCAAAAGTACATCATCAGATTTTTATGTATTTCTGAATATTGCAGATAAAAATATGCCTTAGAAAACTTTCCAATTAGTTTCTGGGAAAGAAAGTTTGCATAAAGAAAAGTAGTATTATCTTCACCCGATCCGCAAGTTGCCTTTATTTTCCATTTTCATAATACTAATTCCAGTTTCTTCACCAGGGCAAAGGAGTTGTTTACCCAGGGCAAGGATCACCTTGCTGTTCTCCCTCCACCCCCAATTCCTCCCTGGGCTGCTCTGGTCCTTTTACCCATTGATGACTAGAACCAGGGAGATGAAAGAAGTAGGAAAGAGCTTACTGACAGGCACAGGTGTATTCCAGTGAGGGTGCTCTGTGAATGTGGTCATTTGCTAATAGGGATACTCCCCGGCGGGATGGTTTCCCGGGTTTCCCAGGTACAGGTCTTCCTATGCTCCTCCATTTGCGGTACTTCTGAGGTGGGCACTACTGGTCTCAAATAGTCCATTCTACTTATGATCCCTACTTCAGGCCCGGGGGTATCCAGACATCCATCCTTTGGTTGGAATGACATCAACTTACCAGGCAGTCATCTATGTAACATTTAAAAGGGCTTCAGCCTGCACGTGGTACACATCTTGCCACAAGTCAGAGAACAACATATACCTTTCTTCTGCCTTCAGTGAAATTTGCTCCTGCTGCAGCCTCTTTACTCTGCCAACCAGTATATATGGACCTTCTTTTTTTTTTTTTTTTAGATTCTCAAAGTCCTTTATTGTACAATGTTATCTGTTTGGGAAAGGGGTGCCAAAGGACTAACGGGTACATAACGACGTAGATAAATAAGCCAAGCCTTTTCTTTTTAAAATCAGGCATTGTAAACAAGAAAGCAGACATTAATTACATAAAAATAGTTTTCCATAGTAAAGTAAGTCATCTTGTTGTTAGCAGCAGCAAAGGAAGACAGCGATGCAGATGTTTACCCTCCATGGACCTTTTAAGATATAGTCCTGGTACCAGTTTCTGTACCTAACAAATTTCAAGGGCCCAGTGCTTCTCTTAATGATCCTCCACTTGGTCTAGATCAAGAGGGAGAAACTACTGGAAATTGGTGATAGGTTGAGGGTTGCAAATCAGCTGTTGCCACACTCTTAGTAACTCTGCCCATAGTGCACCACCTCATTTTGGGAATGTGGCAACGTACAGCTGCTATAGTTTGGTTCTTGACCTTCCAGCAAGAAGTTAATTAAATACAGAAGGAGTCGTGCTTTAAAATCCTTTTCTATGTATATGCGGGTGCGAGTTTTATCCTGAAGGCCACAAAGAGTCACGATAGAATTTTTGCTAGGTGAACGAAATAAATAATGTTGTAGGGAGGTCATTCCAGCAGCAGCATAGGCAATGGATGGGAGGGAATGAGGTCTATTTTAAGGAGATGTGTCAGGGCAGCGTTGCAGTAACCGAAATAAGACGCAATCAAGGAATTAGAATCTGTATGACGTGGTTATTCATTGCAGACAGGGAGTGAGAATAAGAGACATTAAACAAGGTTTGTGGCTTAAACAACAAAACATAAAGTGATGCCATTAATTGAGATGGGGAATACAGGAGAAGGGTACGCTTGGATGAAAGATGGTGGTCAAAGAGTCCCTGGGTTATGTCATGAAAGATAGCTATGTGTTTACACACATATAAGCATGTTATCTATACTAACATTCATGTGTATCATGCAAATTCTTCTCAATGAATCGTTCTGCCACCTTTATATAAAAATCCAAATTGGAAGACTCAGAAAGAAGCACAGGATTCAGGTGACCCCATTGCAAACTTCAGGCAAGATTCTGGTGCTCGGGACAGGAAAGCAAATAATAAGCATCATTTGTATGTTTCCACAGACAGACCAGAGCCCTCTAGATGGTACATGCATACTTTCAGCTAGAGATCATAGGCACATAACCGAAATATTAACTTTATACCACACTATTATGCTGGAGTTTGGGAGGCCATTTCATCTGGGGCTTCATTGAATACATTTTTTCAAATGAATAAAACTTTGTTCACCTCTGCAATGGCTCATCGCATTCCACCAATTTAAAGTAAGAAAGAAAATGGGGATTCAACTTGTTCACATGGAATCAAGAGGTGTTAGCCTGGAAATATTTTCTTGTGAATCAACTATCAAATAGTTTGGTTGAGTGATGGCTAAAATATTTCAGAGCTTTCTGAAGCCAAGTGGAATGGCTGCTTTTTTCATGCTTCTATCTCCTTGTTAGTGTTATTTAGAGAAGGTCTTGTGTAGAGAGCAAAATGGAGTCTCTCATGTCAAGCAGGAGCCTGTGACAAGCAGGGGCCTGTGTCAAGCAATGACGCAAGCAGTTAAGGGATATCAGCAGGACCAATATCAGCCGACATCCCAGAACTGATAACGAGCAGAACCAGAGGAGGCAAAGGAGGTCTGCAGGGACCCAAAACCAATTAAATCTCTTTAAAAAGGGGACGGTTAGTGCTCCAAACTGTCAGACTCTTCAGACTTGACCCCTCTATGTCTGACCACTTAAAAAAGGCAACTGTTGCTGAAGGCTCTGCCCAGTCGATCTCCAAACAGAACCGAGAGCCTTCTCTGCTTGAACATCAGACACAGTCAGTGCCCAGCGCTGACCCGGACCAGACCGAGGCCTTAGCTCAATTGCGCGCCCTCGTACTGACATGGTGTTTGGTTCCTTCACTTCCTGCACCCTTCTGTTAGCTTGTGTGTTGTGTGGCTTGTCCTCTGTCCTGCTTTGTGTGCTGTGTAAGAAGCCAAGTTTAATCACATGGTGAATTATCATTGAGTTTGGAATCCTGAACCTGCTTTATAATTGTGATTTAATTTTACTTGATGATTGAATAAAGCTGACATTGTGGAAAGACACAACTCGTGTGTGCGCCTTCACAGCATGCTCATGACACCTCAGAACCAGAACCAAAACCAAAATCAAACACAAAGAAAGTAGTTTGTCAAGTATAGGGCTCATGATGTGTACCTTGTACTTAGATGAGGTCTCAGCTTAGTTAAAAAACATGATTTTTTCCTAAATTACCCATAGTGGCTGTGTTCATTTGTAGATGTGACCATAACTCCTTTCAGTTACTCCCATCAACAGGTGGAATCTTTTCCTCCATTCCTTGAATCTGGGCAGGTCTCATAACATGCTTTGGCCAATAGAATTTGGCAGGAGTGATGTACTGGGTTCTGAGCCCAAGCATCAAGAGGCCTGTGTGTTTCTTTACCTTCTCGCTCTTGACTGCCTAGTGAACCAGCCTAGGCTTAACTGCTGTATGATGAGAGAATGATCCAGGTATCCCTATTGTCCCCAGATGTCAGCTGACCAACACCCAAACATGAGTGCTAGGCTATCTCAGGTGGCCCGTGTCCAGCTCTTCCACCAGCTGAGCGCAAATATATGGATGAGTTAAGATCAACCCAGTCTGACCCAGATCAGCAGAACCTTCCAGCCAACTCGTAGATTCACCAACAATGATAAATGGTGGTTGTTTTAAGACTCTAAATTTTGGGGTTGTTTGCAAAAGCTAACTGATAGAGAAGCTACTCTTAATAAATTATTGGCAAGCCTAATTTGCTCAAGTCTCCTACTTTCTGAGATATTTACTAAAGTCTGACTGCAGGGATTTAATGCAGACATACAAGCCAGTGATCAAAATAGGTACAAAGTGCCAGTTATCACGTAAACAAAAATCTAGACTTTGATCATAACTATACTTTTCATTGGTGTTTTATTTATAATTATGATAAATCATGTAACTACAACATAGACTGAGGGAGGTGTTATTTTCTAACTTTCAAATTTTAGATTGTGCAAATATTAAGGAATATTAGTGGTATTAATATTTTTAAAACAGGAAACAAATTTTGTTTACTTCATTGATTGCCCTATATTTGGAATTTATATCAAAAATGGAAGAGAGTTAAGTACTTTTCTGTCCATGTTCCCTCACTATTTTACTGCTAATTACAGCGTTATGATAAAATCTTCCATCCTAAAATTCAACATATTCAGACCAAGATATAGGAAAATATGGATATATTTAATAAACACATTTTAAAAAGAAAGATGTCAGCAAATAGAGAGTAATAGGGCCACTATTTATTCTCATGTCATACTGCCCATCATTAGTGGTTTAGATTTAGCTAATTTCTATTGGGATCAGCAAAGAGCACACTGTGACTAATTATCTAATCTATACCTCCAGGGTTTTAGTTATGTTCTCTTGTTCAGTTTAAAAATATCCACATGCAGTACAAGATTTTCTGTAGCTTTTAAAAAGAATTTTTGGTACATTGACTAATAAACACAATTAGCTATTATATTAAATGACAGCCTACTTGGAACATTTCCAACAAGCATGGTCAGTATGAAAGTAGATATCTTTCAAATGGAAACATTATGTTTTATTCATAATAAAATGTGGATAGATGGGGCGCCTGGGTGGCTCAGTCCTTAAGCGTCTGCCTTTGGCTCAGGTCATGATCCCAGGGTCCTGGGATCAAGCCGCACATTGGGCTCCCTGCTGCGCAGGAAGCCTGTTCTCCCTCTCCCACTCCCCCTGCTTGTGTTCCCTCTCTCGCTGTGTCTCTCTCTGTCAAATAAATAAATAAAATCTTAAAAAAAAATGCGGATAGAGTCAACTGAACTCATTTTATCATGATATTACTAACATTTAATAAAATTATGTTTAACTTTCACAGTTTCCAGGTAAAATGAGCAAAGATAAGCATAGTGTGCTTCTTTTTTCTTTATTCATTTAACAACTACATGTAATTTACTCTGTGGCAGAGATTGTTATGTTTATGAATATCAGCTCCTTTAATCCTCATAAAAACCCTAGAGATACTTTTATTAAAGTTGAGACAAAGAGAAAAATTGAGACAAAGAGAGGTAAAGAAACTTGATCAAGATTACCTGGCTAATAAATAGAAGAATATAGATTTCAACCCAGGAAGTCTGATTCTTATCATCCATGTTTTAATGACTATTCTATAAAGTCAGTTTGTTCCCTGAGTTCATCACATTGATATCATTAAATATTTGGTCTTATATTCCAGAAAAGAGACAATATTTCTTTTCCTAAAACCATGAGATAATTTCCCTGGTATGGGCTATCTTCAGCTATTCTATGTAATCTTTCATGTGATACTGCACTCACAATGCTCCAGAGTTGATTTTGCCTTTTTTTTAAGATCTAACAGCATGCTAGATATCTAGATGAAGGCTAAAGATGTTTTTCAAATATGTAGCCTAACCAATGCTAGATATAGAAACGTTCTTTGAGTACTTGAGTCAATAATATTATTTATTTACTGTATTATATAATATATATGCCTATATGTATGTATATACTTACAACTAAAATTCACTGCACTGAAAAACACTCTAAATATTCCATATTATAGTTGCCTAAAACCCCAAGTGAAGCAACAGATGGAGGGGAGGATACAGAGAGTCGCCAGGGGTGCTTGCTAATTATTGTGTACTACTGTAGGGCACCAGAACTGTATGTAAATTGTCAGTTGTATATTATATTTATCACCAATGCCATCCTTTATCTGCAGGCTATTTTCAGAAGCTAAGTACTCTGCCCAAACTATTAACCACTTCATTTAGTCCAAAGTGGAAAGGGGGCTTTTATGAGTAGAAATGTATGGGGGTGGCAGTCGAATTCATAATTTAGTAATGCATCATGAACCCTTAACTTTCCCATTTAAATATTCTACTTTGTGGGCAAATACAGATTCTTTTTCAACAGTATGGCCATAAAATATTATCTCCAGGAAATAAAAAATTATTCTAATGTGGCATAACACCAAGATATTATTTCTCAAGTCAACTTTTAGCTATATTATTCCTTCGGGCAATATTTAATGCTGCCATTATAAAATACTTTGACAGAACATAATTTCTGTAAACCTAAATGCTGCAAGGGATTTTTTCTTTTTTGAGATAAACTCAACCTTATTGTGGAAAAATCAAATGAGCTTTTTTAAACATGGGAGTTTATGTTCTGTAGAAGGAAATATGACCAATATGTAGACAAGACAATACAATGTCAGTTGAAACAATATGACTCCTGCAATATTTATTAAGAATGCATCCAAATTTTATGTCAGAGTGAAAATGTAGTTAGATAATGACTGGAAATTTAAGTGTAGGCATCACTTAGAAGCTATTTTTAAAGTTAAGGGAATGAAATTAAATAGCAAAAGAGTGTTATAAAATACCAGGTATTCTGACAAGTGTCTGAAGACCCACATGGGTAAAAGAGCACGAAGAAGTAAATTTGTGCAGCATGGTAACAGTAGGTGAAGTCATGCATGTCTAACTTGTATCTTTTCTTTTGACTTTTCTTCTGACTTGTAGCTTTGAGAACACAATGAGGAAGAAAGAGTGAAAAGAAGTTTACCTTTAGGTAAATGTTAGGGAGATTATATATTACAAACACTCAGAGAGTAGTTAAAGGGATCAGTGTTTCAAGACATAGGTCCTTTTTCTTCTGGAATTATTTGTAGGGCACATATGGATCAGCTGTGGTATATATGAAGTCAGGTAGACTTATTCTAAGATTTATGAACTTCAAGTCTTCCAGAACAGTTGATAGCGAATAACATGAGTTTGTTTCAGCATGCTAGAAAGAAAAGGAAAAGCAAAGTTGTGCTACTGTCTACATTTCAAGTGCAAATGTAAAGAGATTTTTGAATTGAACAATTAGGGAAAGTGAGAGACAAAAAAATAAAATAAAAATGAGGAGGGAAGATCATAAAAGGGAAAACACAAATAATGATTCAAATAAATGCAAGTTAAAACAAGGATGATGTATTGTTATTTGTTCATCAAAATGAAAAGATTTGTATTTTTTATTTTTTAAGATTTTATTATTTATTTGCCAGAGAGAGAGAGAGAGAGAGAGCACAAGCAGGGGGAAGAGGCAGGCAGAGGGAGAAGCAGCTCCCCGCTGAGCAGGGAGCCCAATGCAGGACCCTGGAATCATGACCTGAGCAAAGGTAGACACTTAACCGATTGAGCTACACAGGTGTCCCAGAATGAACAAATTTTTAAATGGTAATTAAAATACTAAGTATGGTATAGTGCAGTTGTTCTCAAAGAGTTATCCAGGGACCCCTGGGAATCACCAAGGACTTTTCCCAGAAACACATACTCCAAGTATTTTCATAATAACACCATGACATCATTTGCCCTTTTCATTCTCTTTCTTTCACAACTCTGTACTATAGAGTTTTCTAGAACTTAGTTAATGTGTGATGAGTCATCACTCTGATTGTTAATGGAATGTGTGCTTATATGTTTAAATTTTTTTTCTAGTTTTAATGTCTAATATGGTAAATACAAATAACAATCACATAAACAAAAGCTCT
The DNA here is from genome assembly GCF_003265705.2 of Callorhinus ursinus. Lineage (NCBI taxonomy): Eukaryota > Metazoa > Chordata > Mammalia > Carnivora > Otariidae > Callorhinus > Callorhinus ursinus. The sequence goes on along the minus strand of NW_027397063.1, from coordinate 31,308,623 downwards.
CTGGGGCCCTCAATAAGTTTTAAGAATTTAGACGAGTCCTGAGACCAAATACATTGAGGGCTGTTTATGTAGTTGTAATGAGCACATCAACAATCTTTCAGAGGGTAGAAACTACTTAGTTTGAGTCAGGAACCTTAAAAACAATAATTTCTTTGATCTTGTATTTCAACTGACAGGAATCAAATCTCAAGTAACCATCAGAAAGCAGACTAAATATTACTTCCAATGATAAATACAATAATATGAATTTAATAAAATATTGGAATTATCCAGAAAATGAAAATGTTTTAATAAATGCTACTAAATCTAGGAAATCAAACTCTAGAGATTTAGGAAATGGTTCACAAACAATAATGGTTTTAAAATAATAAACCCTAATAAAATGATTGCTTATCTCTCTACTAAGGGGCAGAATTGTGTGGTGGACATTCATAAGTCTAGTATGACCTCTGTGGACAAGATGCCCAGGAACCTGCTGCAGCATAAGTTGTTGGCTATTATGTGATATTTTACAGGCCACATAATCTTTTTAAAGCTCAGACTAGATCTGCCAACTGAGCATTGTAGTGGTTCCTCCAAAATGTGTTGTACTAAAGAGATATTGCCTATAGCATTTGGTATGAAGCTTGGCATATTGATCAATACATATTAACTAATGTAAATATCTATGTAAAATATTAGAAATTAAACTAAAAATATTCATTTATTTAACAAATGTTTGCTAAAAACCAACCATATACCACATACTATTCTAGGCACTTGGTTCAGATTGGTGAACAAACAAACAAAACAACCCAAAACACCACTGTGGAACAGACATCAGAGATGGTTCTCTTTGGGTGGTAGGGTTGTAAGTAATTTTTTCCTGTAGATGCTAACATATTTTTCCAAATTTCAATTATGAGCATATTAATTTTAACAGAAATTAGAAACATCTATTAAACATAGAAGAGGCAAACAATTTCCATTCTTGATCAATTTTTCCATTTTTTTAAATTTAGAAAAACCTAAATTTGTGAAGAAATTATGTGGTTTATTTTAGAAAAAAGAAAATGCATTTTCTAAGGAGCTACAATTAGCAATAATCCAATCTCTGGCTAATTTTGTAAAGTGTTAAACCAATGGAATGAAAATAACTGTATGATATTTGGCAAATAGAATTTAGGATAGGTTAAATGTATTAAATAAAGGTGAAATGGCTAATAGTCAATTAAAGAAGTAACATGATGTTTCAAGCTTTCTGAAACACAATTTTTAATACTCATAAAATATTGGAAAATGTTTATGCCCTCTGATAAAGTAATCCCACTTCTAGGAATCTATGACAAGTAAATTATAGAAAAAATGTAAAAACACTTAGGTGAAATGATATCAAGGTACTGACTTTTAAATGGAAAAAAAAAAGAAAGAGAAAAAGGTAAAGAAGCAACTTCAATATTAAATGAGAGGGAAATTGTCGGACAGTAAGGAAATAGAATCTAATATAGCCATTAAAAATAAACTGCAATGATTCTAAGGAATAATTTCTGATAATGGTGTTGTGGACTGAATGCTGTGTCCCCCCCAAATTCATACGTGGAAATCCCAACCTCTCCTTGCTCCCACCCCCCAGCCACGTGATGGTGTTAGGAAGTAGGGACTTTAGGAAGTAATTAGGTCATGAGGGTAGAGCCCTCATGAATGGGGTCAGTATCCTTGTAACTCTCTGGAAGACTCCAGAGAGTTCCTTCACCCTAGTCACCATGTGAGGACAGAAGGAGAAGATGGTTATCTATGAACCAAAAAGTGAGCTCTCACCAAACATTGAATCTGTTGTCTGACTTTGGACTTTCTAGCCTGCAGAGCTGTGAATAATAAATGTTTGTTGTTTAAGCTACACAGTCTATGGTATTTTTGTTATAGTAGTCCAAAGAGATGAAGACAGATGGGAAAATATTCATGATATAATATTAAATAGAAACTCAGGCTGCAGTGCGGTATAAAAGTTAGATCCTCACCATACACAGCCTTAAACATGCACACTCACTCACTGCTCCTTCCCATATGCTTAGAAAGAGAACCTGAAAGGAAACACTCTCAAATATCACAACAATTATGTTTTCAGATATTTTACTGTAAGCATGTATTTTTATTTTTATCACCTGAACAAATAGGCATAAGAATGAAAATACCATGAATATGTCACTTATCCTGAAGACTATGCAGTTTTCTAATTTTTAAATTAATACTGTACAATGACCTCAGATCCTTTTGGAAGAAAAACATTCTACTGGGGTCCCAGTTTCCCTGACCAAGCTGCTGTCTTCAGTCCCTCTTCGATCCTAGGCATCCACAGCCAACATGTCACCACGTCCCGTCCTAACTTCCAAATATCTTTAGCTCCCAACTTTGTCCCCTCCCTACGCGATCTTCTCCTGTTTATCATAAATCTAATCCTCAGCTTTCCTTACCTCCCGTATTGTCTCTGACTGCTCACCTTGCCACTTTCTTACCCTCTCCATTTTCATCCTCTGGAGTCCCTAGGTGACCTTTCCAAAAGAACTATCCAGTCGGATCACGTCCCTGCCTGAAATCTTTCAAAGGTTATGTTGTTCATATAACAAACAAGGCTCTGGTAACCTGATCCCTGACTAGATTTTCAGTTTCATGTTTTACCAATCCCACCTGCGGTCCTACCAAATCACTAGCTTTTCCAAACCACCTCTGTATTCCTTCATACTTCCTTGCCTTTGTAAGGATTATTACTCCTCCTGGAATGGGCATCACTGCCTATAATTCAATTAACCACAATTCAATTTCCAATATTCAGGTAAAAACTCTCTTTTCCATTAATCCTTCTCTGACACCTCCTGTGAGTACTCTGGGTGTTCATTTTCTGTGCTCCCAGAGAGCACCTCTCTCTTCCCCTGTGGTATTGTGACCGTTCACTTAGCAATCTCCCATACGGCACATTTAAACTTCATCCCCAGAAGCTGGAAAAGTATCTGGTGCTTTGATGGTTCTCATAAAGTATTTTGCCTTCATAAGCATACCCCTTCTCTCAGCTTCATTTCTCTTCTGAGTTTCTCCTTCTGCAGAGGTACCTGTTTCAGGATACACCAAGAGTGGGGGTGCACAGTTAAACACGGGAGCCTCCTTTAAATATCGGTACTGCTTGGGAAGGGCTTTAGGAACCTAATCTCCTGATTGCCATTTCCATATAGAACTGTTAAACAAATGGTTCATCTTGGGGCACCTGGGTGGCTCAGTCGTTAAATGTCTGCCTTTAGCTCAGGTCATGGTCCCAGGGTCCTGGGATGGAGCCCCACATTGGGCTCCCTGCTCAGGGGGAAGCTTGCTTCTCCCTCTCCCACTCCCCCTGCTTGTGTTCTCTCTTTCGCTATGTCTCTCTCTGTCAAATAAATAAATGAAATCTTAAAAAAAATGGTTAATCTAATATTATATAAAATAATCCATGAATAGGCTCATAGAAAAAAAAGGACATTCTGTGGTCAATGTGCATAGGGAATACTGAATATCCTATTGTCTTCTTGGAGAATGACAACACACGTAAGTTTGTAAAAAGTGTTAAGAAATCCTGCAGGAAAGAAACATTTAGTTTTAACTCAGGATTTCCCAAAATCATTTACCATGGATTTCCCTATTTAAGTCAGAAATAAAATAAAATAAAATAAAATAAAATAAAACAAAAATAAAAATAAAGATAGTACCTATGAACATTTTAGGGAACTACTGAAAAATAGCAAAATTTCCTTTAGGCTCCAAACTGACAATGCTTTATAGATTTCCGAGGTTTTCCAGGATATTTTTGAAAAGAGCTCATCCCTCAAATAATAGACTTTATTTTAGAGAAAGGTCAAACTCTCCTTTCAAAGAGTTGTAAGGATTAAATACTTTTTATAAAGTACTTGGCCCAGTGCCTTGCCCACAGAAAGGACTCGATAGATCTTAGTTGTTATTATTACTTATGTGAACATTATATCTTACTACAGACTCTGTTTGCAAATCGTGTTTTTACTCTCCAAATTATTTTGACTCTAACATTTGAACTACATATTTTATGTATAAATGATTTATGTATTACTTATATTATAATGACAGAACTTGACATTTTATCATTAAACTATATTATTTAAAAAAAATCACAGGCTTTAGGGGCACCTGGGTGGCTCAGTCATTAAGCGTCTGCCTTTGGCTCGGGTCCTGATCCCAGGGTCCTGGAATCGAGCCCCGCATTGGACTCCCTGCTCTGCGGGAAGCCTGCTTCTCCCTCTCCCACTCCCCCTGCTTGTGTTCCCTCTCTCGCTATCTCTCTCTCTGTCAAATAAATAAATAAAATCTTAAAAAAAAAATCACGGGCTTTATAAAAATGTTCTATTTTATAAATGACGTTAAGTAAAACATGTTATATGGTTTTAAAACAGTTTTTTATAAGTTAAACTTTAAATATATAACAATCAAATTACAGAGAAGCCTACACTAAAGAGACAATGTCTAAACAGGGGAATAATATTTACAGGAAATATGATGAAGACTTAATATATTTGATTTTAAAAGCATTTTAAAGAAGAATATAGAACAGCAAGATCCTAATAAGTGGTAAAATGCCATGACAAACAATTTGCATAACAGAAAATGAATTGCTAAACATATGGAAATATGTGGGCCCTCTCTAGTAATAAAAGAAACACAAAATTTAAAAAATAATACATTTTTGGTAATACAACAAAATTATAAAGTAGTTAAAATGCTCTTTGTTCATGAGAATGGTTTGGAATTTTTAACTAATATATTTGAAATTAATAGAAATTTTTGGCAAAGCAATTTAGTTTTGTGTTTAAATTTTTAAAGAAAGTTTACTCTCTTTATCCAATAATTCCAGTCTTCATAAATTTCTTGCTTGAGAAGGATAAAAAATGAGTGTCAATATGAATTTATTAAGCACCCTAATAAAAGATGTTTAGAGCAATTATTCATTTTGTCTAGGTCAAATGGCAAGAGAACATCCTATTTCAGCCTATTTTACTCACATAACTTGTCACTGTTTCAAATTAATATTCAAGTTAATTTGGCTTTCCCAAAAAAATCCAAGATGAAAATGATAATTATATTTGAATTTTTTATGTTTTAAAAATACATACATTTCAGTGGTCAGGACTACACTATTATTATCTGCCACTTTTTGTAGCATTTTTTCTTTAATCCTCAGAATTGCATTTCTAGACTAGACTAGCTGTACTTCCTAGAGGACAGGGACTCTCAAATTTAGCCTTAAACCCTCTGTGCCTAGCAGGGTATTTGTCATGGAGAACACATTTGACGCATGTTTGTTGACTGAATGTATGAATGAACAACTTCTTAATATTAATCTCTTCTATTTGGAAGTTTTGCTTTCTATTTTCTTCAAGGATGTGTTCTTTGTATTTTAAATTGGTTGTTTCTATTCAAATATATGCAGACCCTAAGGGATTGTTTCCATATAATTTTATTCAGATGGTTCCAATCTTAAAAACAAACACAATCTTTCAAATCATCTACCGTTACTAATTTTTGGCCACTTTCCATATTTCCTTTTCTTTGTCTCAACTTCTGGGATATTTTATGGCCTAATTTTTTAGAGCTAAGCCATAGCTTTTGTGGCAGAATGAAGAAATGGGAGGGATTTTAGAGACCTAGTAATCCAAACTTAAATATGTAATAACCGGGTGTCAAATGATTTGCTCACTATTATGAGAACAACCAATGGTGAAATCAGCGCTAGAACCCAGAGTGGGTTGCATTGCCCCAGACTTCTTTCAACTATAATCTTAAATTTTGAGTTTTATTTTTCTCTGATTTTTTTTTCTTTTATCTGTTCATTCATTCAAAAACCACATACTGAAGGCATGGTTTTTCTAGGCCTTGTGAGGGTCATCATCAGTCCTCAAGAACAAATGGAAAGGTCATTTGATTTGAATGCATACACTCAGCAGTTAGGGATATGGAAATGTTCTCTCCCTCATGTGTAATCCTTCTCAAATTATTTCAGATCTGTTGTTTTGTGTCTTAAACAAGCTGATTCAGCCTCGTGTTTAACACTGAATTTCTTTACTACTTTTTAAATTATAGCCTTCCCTTGAGAAACTTGATTAATTCATATTGCTGAAATTATCACTTTAGTGCAAATGACATATGGTTTCATTCTGTTTCTAGTCTCTCTGGTTTGGAACATATTTTTGAAACACTAATAGATTTCTTATCCTGGAAGCCTCTTAATGCTTTGACATTAAACATAGGCATTAAAAAATGTAGCAGTGTTAATTGAGAATGGTAATCAGGATGTGACCACTGGGTCCTATTTCGTGTGAATTAATGTAACTCAATTATGTCTGGTATCCTTAGCATGGAACTTTAACAATGAGCTATTGTTTTAATTTTATATTACTCCTATATAGAACTGTGCTCTTCCTAAAATAACAGTTTTAAAGTTTTCAAAATATAAGAAATACTTAATGGCAATCATAACTGATGCTTGTGTTTACCAACATTCTTGAGGTCTCTTTTTTCAAGTTCAATCTTTTTAAAAGGATACTTTGTTATTTTAAGTGCCCATATTCCTTATAATACAAGTAGTTTTCTTTTTATTATTTTTTTAAAAGCCACTAGTCCTTAAGTTTGAGAATTCAATTAAATACTTTAAAAAAACTGCCAATCAGTAGGAATAAGCAATAATAATAATAAAAGCTCGTTGTCCTAAAATGCCCATTTTAACAATTGAGATTTAAATCTAAGACTTTTCTACACCAAATTCATTTTCTCCTGCCCTATACTGAATCTGCCTTTGTATTAATATCTCCCAAAGTATGAGACTGGAACCAGTATAAAAATAGAAGGGCGATTGCAAGGACGGTTCACAAGAGATAATGAGTTCATGGTAATAAAAATTATCAAGATCAATACTATTTGACTCTGGCTGAATAGTCTGCAACCTCTAATTTTAAAGCCAATGAAGACAAACTGAAATGGCCAGCACTAAATCTGCTCCTGGAATTCTAGACAAAGTAAATTTTATTCCAGAAAACCTTTTGGGAAGAAAACTTGCTGATTTGTCTTTTCAGTACTTGACTCTGGTTCGTTCCCTTATATTTTTGTTTTGTTTCTAGAGGAGAACTTTCACATCTCATGCTCTGCTTTTTTATTGGCCATTTTCTTTCCATCCTCTCAAGGTTACCCTTCTATCTGTTACAATTTGGATTTGGTCTCTCTCTTTACCTGCCCTCCCTCAACCCAAACCATATGCTTTGGCTCCCTCTCTTTAGAGGCCTGTCTTATTTCCTAAAATTAGCCTATAGGACAGGTACTTTGATTCAGTTCTTGGTTTGTGTAACAGGTTGGCAACTTTTAGCTGCCAATTACCAAATTTGCACACCAAATTTATAGTGGCTTACACATTAAGGAGTCAAGACATTATTTCACATAACTGAAGTACATTAAGAGAGCAGATTATAGAATAGTATGATCAGATGCTCAGTGATGTCAGCAGGTACCCGTGTTTCCCCTGCCATGGTCATCCTCAGTGTCAACCTCACTCTGAGCTACTTTCCTTTGTGCTTGCATTATGAAAGGGAAGGATTGTAATTTTTGGGGAAGAAGAACTTTCTCAAATGTCCTCAGCCGACTTCTCATATCTCACAAGTCTAGGTTGGATATCGGACATGGGATTTTCATAAATGGTTTAGAAAACCTATTTGGGCATCAACTACTAGTATATGGACTCTGTGAGAATAGACATTATCTAACAAGTTCATGACTATTCCCAGTGTCTAGATATTCTCTGGCATGTAATAGGATTTCACCTTATAATCTTGAGTAGATACTCAAACCCTCATGACTACTACATATGGTAGGTAACTATAAGACATAGATGAGAATTCTCCCAGGAAATCAGCTGAAAGATCCGCAGTTCATTATCTCACCATGCTTTCCTCAGCTCTTTGAGATTCCTGTCCATGCAATCAACCCTCCTTTAATTCCTAGAACAATCTGGATTTAAAAGTTTAAGCCAGCCCCTTTTCTGTCTTTAATTCCTTCATCAGCTTAATGGAATTAATAATGCCTCCCTTAAAGAGTGGTATGCAAAGCATCTAACACTGTGCCAGACATATAGAAGGAATCTGATGAATGGTAGTATCTTTTTCTAGATTCTTGATTAGTACCAAACTAATCAAGATTACAATATCCCCCAGGCCCTATACTATGCCAATGGTCATGTTTGTGACAAATCTGATCTGAGACCTTGGGTCACAGGGCCTCACATAGTTTTGAACCCTCTCTGGTGTTCTCGCTCTGAAAATGTTTTTGGCACTAGAGCATCTATACCCAAAGTCCAATTGTACTTGTCACTGGCCTCAGCTTCTGATTTGGTTTCCATTTTAATTCATGTTCTCATTGCCTATCTAATTCCCTAGTAGCCCCTGGGATGAGTGAGCCTTGCTTTGCTCTGATTTACTCCCTTGTATGGGAGCTGGAACTACTTCAGAATGCAACAGGTAACTTGGATTCCCATATCCAAAAGACTGACTTCCTCAAGACCGGTATCTTCCTGCCGAAGCGCACATCCAAATGTCATCTAACTACGTTGCCTGTCCTTATGCTTATCTGTCTTACTGTTATATCTCATTTGTAAAACTTCAAACCTCAAGCCCAGGTGTTTACTAAAGCCTATCATACTTTGTAAGTCTATGACTTATGTGTCCTGCAGAATGGCTAATAGCAACTAAACCCTTACAGCGACCATTCTGCCCTCTGGGATTTTTTAAATGCCAATCTTTGGCTCCAATTCCATTTGGGGTATTATTCAGAGATTCACATCCATGTCTTCTTCCCAAATCTACACCTGACTTGACCCACTGTCTTCTCAAATGTGCATAGATTTCAAGAGTTATACAATTTCCTTCTCATTGCTTATTTTTAAGAGAAAATATAAGACTGAGTGTGGAAGAAAGATATATTGGAAGTGATATAGGGAGGAGAAGGAAGGAGGAAAAGAGAAGAAAGCTAATTAAAGTTTGTAGTTTTTAATATCAACAATCCTGATTGTTAATCTCTGACAAAAAAACAGTTTTTATTTTTTATTTTTTTTCAAGCTTTTATTTAAATTCCAGTTAGTTAATATACAGTGTAATATTAGTTTCAGGGATACAACCCAGTGATTCAATGCTTCCATAGAACCCCCAGTGCTCGTCACAAGGGCTTTCCTTAATCCCCATCACCTATTGAACCCATCCCTCCACCCACCTCCACTCTGTAACTATCAGTTTGTTCTCTTTAGTTAAAAGTCTGTTTCCTGGTTTTCCTGTCTTTTGTTTTTTCCCCTACGTTCATTTCTCAAAACAGTTTTTAATTACTTCTTTCATGAATGCTCATCTTGCAGATTTTCCTGGAAGGGAAGACGATGCTGAAAGAAAAAGTCTCTGCTTACCTTAGTTAATTCCTAATAGTTAAGCTCTTCCTACTGGGCAAGGAAAGCAAATATAGACTGTGTCCAGTGGGGAATATCTGATCACTAAATGGCACGTCACCAGCTACAGTGCTATCTACAGGGGGCTCCACTCAGTCCTGATGATGGGAACAGTATGTACATTATTCCCACTCATGGTATCTGATGATGTACTGATTTACATTTTTTTCCCTCTCCCCTACTACTTTTATTTTTCTTCATTATTTTGTGAGGGATCTATTCCTGTGGTCCAAGTCAAATTATTTTTTGGATTGAAATGTATTGTAAGGGTTATGGGAGAGTTTTTAGAAAAAACCTCCACATATGTCATGAACATATTTGCTCTGCCTATACCATGCTTTTTCCTTACTATGGAAAGCAAATTAAATCGACAAGCCCATAACTCTCATTCTCAAACAAAATACCCTGAAGTCTCTGTTTACCTTCTAAGAAAGTCTATGTAGAAATCATACATGCTCTGTTAAGATAGCTGCATGTATGCATATATATAAATGGGTATATTTTGATATTTTTATGTACACATATATGTGTACATATATATATACATATAAATGCTATTTCTCTAACTAGATATCCTTTTATTCATATATATCCATATTCATATCCAATTCTAAATTTACATCATCTTTGGTGCTTTATGGAGGAAGCCAAGGAGGCTTTCTGTCTTTGTTAATTAATTTGAATAGAGAAGGAATGTTGTTGATGTACGCTTTATAAAGTATTTGGGAAATCTTCTCTATCAGTGTTCTAATATTTAAAAAAAAAAAGGAGATTGTGATTGATATATTTGTACCCTTAATGAAATAATAGTTGTGCTTAGAACATCTCCCCTAGCCCAGAGATTCAAGTTTGCCTACAGGGGCTTAGCTACAAGTCTAGGAAAAACACACTGCTGTTCACCTCCAGTGCTCTTTAAACCTCCTAAGATCAAGGATCCTGAGATTCTTTGAAGAGCGACTGACTCTTATTTTCAGACAGAAATCTGGAAGCAGTGTGAGCATATGAGGCTGTTCTAATGTTGTTAAATTTATAAAGAAATAAACCAGCATATAAAAACAAAAGGTTCGCCTTTTTGAATGGGTGATATAGTATCCATGTATTTCCTGACAACGGCTATGGGCTTCAGAATACACCAGATCAAACTGTGTGGAAAAATAAAATAAAATAAAATCAATGTCAAAAGTCTAAGAACATTAGGAAAGCACAGCTAACAGAAATCCTAGATGTAGGAAATTCCTGGGGCTTCTGTGTCAGTTGAAAAGGAAACAAGTGGGTAAACATATGGTTGGTGTAGTTGGCTGTTTTTGATTCAATGTTGTCTTTTAAAAAACCCAAAACTTTAATATATAAACATAATTTCAATTAGAATACCAGAATTGAAGTTAAGGGTTTGGTTTTGTAGCTGAGACATTTTAGGTCACTCTCAGTGGTGGGAATTTAATTGATAATCTCATGTCTACTTTTTTAACTTTAGTATAGGAATCTGGACTCTATAAATAACCCCTTTTCTTGCACCACATCTCTTGCTTATTAATTTTATTTGCAGCAGTCAATCTATTTCTGGTTCTGTAGATAGCGAACTAGACACAGTGCTGCCTGCACGCCCACATTCCTGACATGTAGTCACTGCACCCTCTTCCTTTCTGAGATGAGGACATCCCTGGGCATTCTACAAAAATTTCAACTGGAATCAATCCTCAGCTGGCTCTCTAGACTCCACTTTAGTAACACACCCTGATTTCAAAGAAATGCTGACATGTGGAAGATTAGCATGAAGGTGAGAGGGAGGAAAGAAACCATGCCAGTAAGCCCTAAACTTATGTATGTGTTGAATATTTCATGGGTAACTGCATATGGGATTGAGTTTTTTTAAGTATGTGTAACATCTGGTTCTTTTTTTCACTGAAATCATGTGCAGTGTTTTTTTTCTACTTGAGAGCAGATTTTCTATTGTTTCATAAATAATTTTGCTATTGTACCAAAAGCATTTGTATTAATTCAATATGGTGCAATAAAAGTGTTGTGTGGAATGGATCTGACCATATTGTTTATTGATCTCTCCACTTATTTGCTTTATGTTCATCTTCAGCCTGCTATCATATCAAGTTTTTTTTGGTATTCATATGGAGGCAGAAATTAGATATAAAAGGAAATCAATCTTTGCTTCTTTCTTTCTTTCTTTCTTTCTTTCTTTCTTTCTTTCTTTCTTTCTTTTCCTTCCTTCCTTCTTCTTTTTTTTTTTTTTTTTTTTTTCCTGGTGTTAGGAAGGCAGGAAGAGAAAGGGGAAGCACAGAATCTAAGGCTGCTTCATTCTGCAAGGTAGAAACATATATATGTAAATTATCCGGCTGTTTCTCTCCCCTTAACAAAGCAACAGCACTGCTGTGAGTATGGGAGACTTACCAGTAAGGAATAGACCAGCAGTTCCATCCTGGGTTGCATTTTGCCACACCGATGGACATAAAACACAGTTGAAATCTTGTTGAGTATCTGGGAAGAAAAGTAGGTTTAAAAGCTCAACTTGTCAGTTTCACAAACCAGAAAGATTTAGAATTTTTTCAATTTTGTGATAACTATGACTTCTTTTTATAAGCCCAGTCTTAACTTCCATTATGATGCAGGATGAAGACTTCACCCCATGCTCAGTGATCAAGCTGAAGTCACCCAGGAGATACCCCCCTCTCTCTCTCTCTCTCTACCTCTAGGCACCCTGGAATGTATAGGTCTTATCTGCCTACCTTCATGCTAAATTTCTGTCCTGCCCCACTGTTAACTCAAAATAAGCATGCCTAAAACTGAAATCAACATGTTTCTTCCCATTAAGCTAGCATTTTCTTCAGCCTCTCTTAGCTCTAACAATGGACCCATCACTTCGCTGTTTCTGCTGCCACCACACTTTAGCTAATGCACACTGCTTAAGGTTCGACAAATTCAATGGTCTTTTCATTCATCTGCCTTTTCCTGTCTTCTAACCGGATCTGAAAACTGGTATATTGATTGAGAGATTTTAATACACAGCACCTGCGTATATATTTTAATACACATTTTGCCTCCTTAATTTTTCTCAGTGATTCTTTGCCACTTAGAGGGTAATGCATAAACTTTTAAGCCTGGCATGAACAGTCCTACCCAATCCAGGCATAATTTACCTAATAGTGCACATCTTGTCACTGTTAAGTGGTTTTGTACGGGTTTCATGGTTGTGAAAGCAATTGCCACGTTTGAGTTGGGTGATAGTCTAGTTTTTTCCAAATTTATGACCCTACAATTCGTAACTCTTTTGTCTTTAATTCCCACCTATTCCCACTCTTCCTGACACAAACCGCGTGTCTGTTTAATTAATATGTACATCGGAGATAAAAAAAAAAATTGAGGGGTGTATTTTCTACATATCCAAAATCAGCTTACCTATTAAAGACTCTTTTAAATTCCACCTCACTCATGCATTCTTTCCTGGCCACCTAATCCCACTCTTCTGACTTTATGTTTTGCTTATTGTCAGAATCTCTTATGTAGCATTATAATCTGTTGAGATGAATTACTATTTGTTTTTCTATTGATGTGGGTTTTTGACTAGATTCCAAGTAAAAATCCCAAGTAAAAGAGGATGGCTTATATCACTTTGTTTCCCCACATCTTGTACAAGTGCATCTTGTACACTATGCATATTACGGATACCCACTGAAGGCTACTTGGTGGTGTTAATGCTCCTTTAACTTCATCACCGTGACTCCTAGTCAACATTCAGTGCTCGCTACCAATTTTCCTGCTGCACCAAACCTAATCTGACTGTGAAGCCTAAGTCACTTTTACATTCTCTGAAAGTTCTTTCATACTTTTAGCCAGTTTCTATTTTTCTTATTTCCCCAATTGGACGTATAAACAATCTTCTCCCTCTTCTTTACCCCCTCCCTCCTCTCCCTCTCCCCTTCTTTTAAAGATTCTGGGGACATAGTAAGCTCTTACAGTAAGGATTTATGATTGACTGGGAACTCTTCTGAAAACACCTGAAGCTTTTTCCAGCTCACAACTCTGTAGGCTTCTATGAAAGCCTTGCGCTGTGGTGAAGCTAGGTCAGCGGTATATCTGGAGCTTAACAGGAGTGGAGATGAAACCACAGAGGATAGTCTGTAACTCCAACCAAGTATGTCTGCGTAAAAGCCAAACTGAAGGGCTATGTGGACAGCTCAAGGAGAATTCGCCAACCAGCTGGGAGTTGGGGTGACTTCTCTGCCCTACAGTACACTACTTCGTGGGCTCTGCTCTTAGAGGCCCTGCTTGTGCATATCTGTGAAGTTTAGCACACGTTTATCAGACCCGCCACAAACCTGTATAGAGAGGAGATCATTCAAAACCCAAAGAACACACGGCCAGCTGAATCGTCTCTTTTATCACAGTCCCAGGCATCCCCAGGGACTAGCCACACATTTTTGCATGACTTCATTCGCTGGTTTGTGCCAAGAAAGACAACAGAAGGGAAAGTCCCGCGTAGACAGCTACGCCAAATGGAAGTGGCGCCACTGCTACCCAGGAGCAGCAGTCCTCGTAAACCAGGGCTGCGGAGACAGCCAACGGGTGGGGCAGCCCAATATAAATATAGATGATGCTTGTGGTTTAACTCCCACACAGTTATGCACAAGACATTATGGATTGGCTCACAGTTTGATCTGGTATTTTTAAAAATACTACGGCATAAATAAAAACATGACCTAAATGCATAAATAAGGGTCTCTGTCTACCATGTGCTAGAAAAATATGTCAGGGTCTCAGGACAAAAATAAACATGATTTCTACCATGTGCTAAAACTATTAAATTTTTCCCAATTCAAAATTAAGCAAAACATGAGTATTAGCTAGTAAAATTAACTTCTTTCTCCCTTCCTATTATACCTATAGACAATGACAGGAAAGATGAGCTTTTATAGTGCTCATACAGTGCTTCTAATTGATCCTTGGAAGCCAATCCAGATAACTCATTAGAAAAAACAAACTCTGCCCTCTACTTCTTTGTGGAGAGAATTTGTATACTCAAGATAGTCACCTGAACTTTCCTTTTATTTGTATTCTATCAAATCAAATCACTAGACTTTCTTACTGTTTTGAGTAAAAAGAATGTGTAAATGGGGGGGAAGCAAGACAGAAAAGTTCTTTCAAAGAAACAATATTCAACCAAGTAAATTTGAAGATCTAATTGGTTTTATTAAGCGACCTAAGAATTCAGCAGCAAGTACAGGGAAGCTTCTCCGAGAAGCTCTACAAAATGGGAGCTTTTTATAGGAAAGAGGGTGGGGCAAGAAGTTATTAGCAAAAGAAAAGAAAGAATTGTTTCAGGTAAGATCGCCTTCCCTGGGGTGGGGTGTTGGGGTGCAGGGAGTCTTACTAGGTGGAGCACTTCATCTTTCTTTGGGTGGGAATGAGAGAGGGCCCATGTGACAGATTATCTCATGGGTGCTAAACAGGAAATTCTGAATTGATTCGCTTAAGATTCCACCCTGGAAAAGGTGCAACTGCAATTAAGTCTTATTTTGCTGTCCTGGGGGCAAATGACTCTATCTTGGGCCTGTGCTTTCTTTTTAACAGAACAAAGGTTTCCATGTAGAAACAGATATCAAGATTTTTAAGTTTTATTATTGTTTAAATTATCATGAGGATTTTTTTTCCAAATGAGAAACTAAGAGTAAAATGGAATAAATTGAGTGATGAGTCATAGGTATTACTTAAGTATGATTTTCTAACAGACTAAAGGATATCAGTTGGTATTTTTGAGTTTGTTTTGCTCTGAGGGAGTGAATAAATTCCTTTTCATCAGGGAAAAATTCAAATATTATATGCAATTTCTATAAAGCAAAATTACCTTCTTCTACAAAATTTGTAAGTACTTGGACTGTGCATAGTATGTCCATGGTTATTATTTGCCTAAAGTAGTCCTCATATTTAGATCTTTTCTACCTTAAAGAGATACCACTTTTTCTTTGGTGGTAGTCTTCACACTCCTATCTTTTGCAGGGCTTGAAATAGCACAGCTAATGTTGTTATTTTCATGTAACTGATTAGTTAATCACCACAAAATTGGTGAAAAAAGAACAAGCTTTGCACCTCACAGATAAGAGTTCAAATCCAAACCCTATGCTGTAGCTTTCAGCTATACTTCATCATGCTTCATTATATTTTATTTAAATATATACTTCATATTGAGACAGAGAAACTAAAGGGACCTCATGGAAGAAACTGATTTTTTACTCCTTTCCCTGCTTCTATTTTTGCTAGGAACCTGCACCCCTACCCCACACATGGCTTATCGTTCAGATAATGTATGTCCTTCTTATAAAGGTGAAGGAGCTAACGATTTCTTTGGAGTTTTCCAGCACAGTAGATAACATCTAAGAAATGACTGGATGGGGTTATTATGAACATTTCCAAGACCCCTGACTCACCAAGACCCCTGGCTCCAGAGCATACGTGACTTACAAGGGACACCTTAAACACTCATCTTCATTTCTGGATGCCTGAGAGGACAAGTGCCCTGGACCACCATCCTCAATAAAAACCTCAGACCCCAGGTAAGGATGAGCCTCACTCTTCTTTCCTTTCCAAGTCTCCTAGATACTCTGTCTGTTTTACACTCTCTATATATCCACACTCTATATCTTCAATAAAGTGCTCTCACTTCCTCTTAGCTTGAGTTTGATTTCTATCTGGCACAAAACCAAGGACCCTCTTGGCGGGTCATGCAGGACACCCTTCTAGGTCCTCGGACTCAGCCATCTTGCATCAATATTACTTCATTTCTGGGACGCCTGGGTAGCTCAGTCGGCTAAGCGTCTGCCTTTGGCTCAGGTCATGATCCCAGGGTCCTGGGATCGAGTCGCGCATGGGGAAATCCCTGCTCAGTGGGGAGTCTGCTTCTCCCTCTCCCTCTGCCTGCCGCTCCCCCTGCTTGTGCTCTCTCTCTCTCTCTGACAAATAAATAAATAAAATCTTAAAAATATATATATTACTTCATTTCTCTATATCTTAATTTTTTCATTTGTAGAATGACGATAATTTGTAGTTTTGTTGAGATAATTTATAAAGTGCCTGGCACATGATAGGCCTAAGTAACTGGCAGCTCTTTTAATGAACTTTTTTAATCAAAGAAACCTGTGCTGTAAGTGTTTATGTATGACCGTAGGAAAATAACAACCCTAATTTCAGTTTTTACTACAACAATGAGGACAAAAAGATATTAGTAACACCTGGAATATAGCTGATTGCAGCAATTCAATAGGAATATGGTCAAATGACCCAATAAATAATCTTATTAATACAATCAAGAAAGGGAAAGGAAGATACAGGAAAAAAGTACAAAGAGTAGAAAATCAGCTATGAAGTTCAAGTCTAAGAATGCATTCCGGGGCTAGAGTAACCTAGTTTTTATATTATACAAACTAAATATTCCAGAAGGATCATGCACTTTTTCTTCCTTGACTTTTCTATTGGTCTATGATTCCTTCCTCATTTTTCAAGGAAAAAAAAAAAAGGTGGAGATTAAGATCATGGTTATATAAGCCATGCTCGAGAACTTTCCTTTGAGAAAAGAAGCACCTTTTATACCATTGAGAGGAACAGATGAAACAGTTTAAGTTATCTGTATTGACTAAAGAAGTTTGGGTTTGCAACATGCTTCACCAAAATAAATTTAGAACCACAAAATCTAAGATCCTTAGAACCAAAATTCCACAAGCAAAATATTAGAAATGCAGACTTCTCATTCAAGATGAAAAAAGATAATTTTGACTTGCTTTCCCTTTTTTCCTCCTATTTTTCTCTGCTTATAATCGTACTCGCATTTTTCTACTTTTATGTTTTGAAAATATTATCCCACTGAGGCACACATTAAAAAAAACGTCACTTGGTAACTATATTCCTTCACTATGTATTCAAATAACATGGGGAGAAATATATGAAAATACAGAAAGTGTTTCTAGACTTACAGAGATAAACGGATTGGAACAGCATGAAAGCGCCTCTTTAAGCTGAACAGATCTTCTTCTCAGGGTACCTGAGGGAATTCATTCTGCTCAGGACTCAGGCATGCTTTCATACCAATTAAGATGATGGACTGTTGATTTAATAAATTTTCCAATTGCAAAAGAAAATATATGTTATGAAACAACAAATCGCTAGGGCATGTTTTTATTATATTATAAAAACCCTTAAAACACTTAGTGACAATAGGAAATGGCTTTTTGCCATAATTATTTTGAAGTTGTGCTTATTTTCTTCTTCTTGGCTGGTACCCTGTAGTATTTATACTAGACTTGACTTAACCTGTGGGCAATTTATCAGCAGGAAGAGGCTTACGCAACAGTGAATGCAACCTTTAATGGGAAGATATTATCAGCATCATTATTAGCGATATTTACAATATTACTTAGTGTAATAAATATGCTTATTTCTGAACTGATGTGAGCAAAGAGAACCCTGCCCTGAGGATCTAGAGGTAGGGTGCTGCTCTTTGTTAGAGATCACATTTGTATGTGGTTTGGTCTGCGTCATGCAAACGCTTCCTTGCTTATCTTTCCGGTTTAAGTATGTGGTAGCCATTTACTTGACTGAGGTGCACACAGTAACCTGAATGGAACCCTCTATTTCCGGATTACCCAAACTCAGTGAGAATGAGGGCTAATTGTGATTGTTTCTGAATTGTCAGAGTTCACCATCTGAAGGTTGACCATATGGCTTATTGTCCAATCCAGGACAATCTTGAGAGTGCATGGGACCTCGTTTATAATTCACCTGGAAGAACTAAAAACCAGACTGCTGTACGCAAACTAGACACCACTGAGGTTCCCTCTGTTATGTGTGAAGCAACTCCATTTATAGTTAACTGCTTAACTGCCTCCTCTACCAGTTGATCATATGAATACAAATTAGGAACTTTCAGCTGTATTGTTTACTGTTTGTGTAACATTAAGATCTCAAGTTCTATAAGCCTCTCTTTCCCCATCTTTAAAATGGGCATAATAACATGGTGGTTGTTGTACAGAAAGGTCTTGTCATGGTACCTGGGAAACAGCAAGTACTCCACTAATGACAAAAATTATTATCATCATTTTCCTCGAGCATCTTCAAACTGGAGCTATTGGTGATCTCACTGAGACAACTAGTTTTTGAAGGTTGCAGTCCTGGCACTTGGTCGTAAGGTAGGCACTTGGTCAAAAGGTAGGAAGTAAAATCTGGATTGTATTACCATAGGAAATCTTATTTTTGTGTAGCATTAAAATAATAGAGAAATTAACAAGAAGAAAACCCCATTGATGTAAATAAAACACTGGGGAATTCCCATTGCTTTTTCCCACATGCTTACTATACATGTGTTTCTAATACCTATAGAGAGATGGCCCATGATAATGCAGCAAAATAAGGTAAACAAAGGACACATGACTGACTCCTCACCACAAGGACCAACAGTTTGCTGCCCAGTCCCAGGTGCTTGGCCTACAGCCCCACGACAGCATGCCCTGTTCTTCCTCATACTCAGAGTTTTGAAAAATTTTTATGCATTGGCAGTTTTGAATATCACATTCTATTTGACATATGTTTTTCTTGTATTTCTAGTCTCCCAAAGCGTCAACTCTAAGGCCATATACCTTAATGTCCCTCCCCTCCAAAAAAAATTTCAGAGTCTTTCTCATTTCCAGACTTTCCTGCTACTTCTACAGTAACCAAAAAATCCATCAGAAGCCATAGCTTCATGGTTAAGAGCATGACCTCTGGAATCAGATAGATCTGATTGTATCTGAATCTAACATAGTCCAATGGTGATGTGGAAATTAATTTAACTGAAGTCTTAGTTTCTATGTATAAAATGGAGCTGGGTATAGTGCTTCATGTTGAAGTAGAAAATGCATGACTTCACAAAATATGTGTGTAGCAAGGGCTCAGAAAATATTAGCTATTTTTACTGTTACCTGCTTTATGCTTCATCCTACTAGATTCTTTCTCTGCTTAGCAAAATGATGCCTACTATATTTCACATAATCAAAGATTCCATCAATTTCGACATGCATCATTACGTATGTACCACTAAAATGAAAAGCACTACTGTTAGCAAAAATGAGACATTATAGATTATAAGATATAACCTAATTTCAAAGATATTAAAATATAAATTAAAAATGTATACTGTAGAGTCAATAAATCTAAGGCAAACATGTTAAACAATCTGTTTGATGCATTAATGGGAACAAAGTAAAATACCCTTTCTTAAACTTTGACAGTCCTAAGAATCGTCTTAGAATCTTTTTAAAATGCAGATTATGATTTGGAAAAATGAATTTCTGAATTAGATTCTGACTCTGGGATTGAGCCTGAGATTCTGCATTTTTAACAAGCAACCAGGTGATGCTGAGGCAACTGATTTGGGGTCCATGCTTTGAATAACAAAGAACTAGAATTCTGGCATCCTAGCTAAAGGTTATTTTCTGAAGATAATGCTTTTAATCAGAATGAATTAAAAAAGTATTTCCAAACTACTTGTGCCCCATACCAGAAATAACTGCTAGATCACAGCTTCTCTCCTGTCCTCCTTCCTTTTCCAGTATTCATCTCTCTGTGTGTGTATGTCTCTCTGTCTCTGTCTCTGTCTCTGTCTCTCTCTCACACACACACACACACACACACACTCACATTCACATATATGAAAACACAGTGAACCACTGTTACTTTAGTTATGAGCTAAACTGTTTTTGCAGATCTCTTGATTTGTGCCAGGATGCAAACATTCTCCCTTTCTTAAACATAAAACACCGGGAAGGAACAATGCACAGAGCAGAAAGGAGAAGTTTATTTGAACAAGAGCCTTTTGTTCGGTATTCTAACAGAATACTGGGTTTATCCAGAGCTAGTACTGCCAGGGTTAGCAAGAGTCCTTAGCATTTTGGGGGGAAGATTTTGCTGATGATGTTTTACTTGACCAACAGATGGCAGTAGTGGTCTCTTTTTCCCTGTTGCCGTAATCAGAAAATTGAAACTAACTTGCTTGTAAGACCCTTCTAAGAGCACTCATCAACTTTTTCTAGGTTCCTTGAGTTCTTGGCTGATTTCAAAATGTTATCTCACTCTTTGAGCACTGGACCACTTAATCACTCTTATAAAATGTAACCCTATTTTCAGGAGACATGCTACCTACCAAATCCATATTTGCCTAATTCAAATGGAAAACCAGGAGACCGTGACTGTCTCATTTCCAATATGCATAATTTTTTATTTTACGCATCTGGATATTTTGGCTACACTAAAAATGTATTTCTTTAAATTAAAAAAGAGAACTCAGATTTGAAAATTACTTGTTTGCAAATGAGCCAGAGAAAATCATTTCACCCATCTCCATTAAGATCCAATTTTTTAAAACTATGCAGTTGTACATGTCAGGGATATCCAACGTGTTTCTATCTATAGTGTCTCTGAGAATATTTATTTTGTTAGTAAATTTTGACATGGTGTGTATCTGCTGAAGCCTGCTCAATACTCTTTTGGCAGAACTCTATTCGAATATCTTTCTATGGAATTTCAGTTAAGGGATACAGGAAAAAATCCCTTGATCCTCAGTGTTCTGTAAAGAGGATACATGTGAAAAAAATTATAATTTGTATAGCAGTCTTTTTTTTTTTTTAAGATTTTATTTTTAAGCAATCTTGACTAGACGCAACATGGGGCTCGAACTCATGACCCGGAGATCAAAAGTCACACATTCTCCCCACTGAACCAGCCAGGAGCCCCAGTCATTCTAAAATTAGAAACATTTATCTATGTATTACTGTTTTCTATTTAACAGCTACCATTTAACTACCACATGTCCCAGTGTCAAAATTTAGAGGTTAAACTTAAATTTAAACTCAGAATATTATTAATACACCTAGATGAATTTTTATTCTTTCCCGTAAGTAATCAAATGAATCTTTATAATTCCCCTTGAAACCTTTGCTCCTTGATACCTGAGCTAATTCCTTGTCAGAACTCAGAATGTTTCTCTTTCCTACATTTGCCATACGTTCATTTCAGTTATCTGTTTTAGGGTCACTTTTGCTTTTAGATTTAATTTGGAAAGGCAGATAACAACACAATATTCATACCTTGTAAATATTTAAAAATAGGTTAATGGAAAAACGAAATACTCTTCCCTAAGATGTGGCCTGGATAGAATCTTGGCAGGAGAGGGTGTTGTTACTAATCATTTCTCAATTAGAAAGTTGGTGGCTCTGAGAACAGACAGTTTAGAGCTCCTACCTATCTGAAGACTGGATGGCCAGTTGATGGAGATAGAAAGGTCATTCATTAGAAGCTGTGACTAGAGGCCTCTGTGCTCACCCACTGGGCACCTTCTGGGCAACACACTTAACACTGGAACAGCTCTTCAAGAATGGATCCTTGGCATGTGTGACCTGAATCTAGCAGACTCTAAACTTGTCCTTTCCCTTACAAGTTTCCCCAAATCCGCATTCACATCAAAGCCTCATCCTCTTATTTTCTCCCGCAACAAGGTTAGGTGACCCATTCAGGAGAGCTCATTTGTTTATTAAATTCAAGCATTCAGCAATCCAAAGCTCTATATTTCAGAACACAGTTGACTTTTGGCCAAGATGAGGACCAAGAGAACATGGGAAATCTTTATATTTCTACTCACACATAAAATATTAGATACTAAAAACATGCTTAAAGTATCTAGCAAAGAAAAAACGGAGAGAGTATTTTCACATCAAATTTAATTGCTTTTAAATCAAGAAAAAAGAGATACTAACAGTAAACTGAAATTTATGAAATAACTGCTAAATAAATTAAGATATGAGGAACCTCCTCCAAAAAGTGTATCTATATTAAGTTCCTTTTACAAAGATATCAGACATTTATTATGTATTATCATATTGATATAATCATGCCAAGAAATAAGTATAGAGTAACTCACAGTCAATATAAAGTAATATAAGGGGAAAAAAAGTTTCTTCAAAAAAAAAATATCTTTCTACTATTCTGTAACTATTCCTAAGATCTCATCATTCAATTTATTGCTTTTGACTACAGCACTGAGTTCCCTCCAAGAAAATAATGTTCTCAGAAAGGTTACTTGTCCCTTATGTAGCCATCACCTGTGAAGGTATTAGTATAAACCAGCAATTAAAAAGTATTCTTAGAAGAATACTTTTGTATAATAAAAGGAGTAGAATCTTAGAGAAATGATTCATAGGACAGATAAGTTTGATTCGGAGAAGGAACCAAAACACGTCTATAAAGCAGAAGTGGAATGGACCAATGTGAAGACTTCAGATTTTTGATTCCCAAAATATTTTCCTTGACTTGAAAGGTTTAAATCCTTTATTTGATTCATATACTCCAATAAAGGGAAATTCCATACAATTTCATTTGTTTGTACTACTAAGAGAACATAGTTACTCTTAAGGACAAATAAAGGAGATACTCGACTGAAAAGGGTAATTGCTGGTCTTCAAGGTAGGATTACCAAACTATTTTGCAAAATTTCTATTACAGATACTCACAGATCTTTGGAATTACTGTTTTCCTAGTAGTACACTTTGTTTCATGAATTATCTTGATCTTTAGCTGATTAGGGTCCTTAATTTCTTATGGTTATGCGTGTGTGTTATGTTATAGATTATTGTGGATTGTTTTAATTTTAACATTAGAGGGTAAGAACTGAATAGTAATTAAAATTTAGGACATATACATTGTAGATAAAATATGAAACATTCATAAACCTACTACTAGGGCAAATATATGCATCATGTTTTCTCTCCCTACCTCTCTGAATTTGAGTCACTTAAAATATACTATAAAGGCAGCTGTAATGAAATTCTTGAGTTATTTTTAAAAATGTGTAGAGGACATCATTTCACAAAATAAAACCATGTGTGCAAACCCAAATTCTTCCTTTGAAAATTGAGTGATTATTAAGTAAATAAACACACACACAAAACCTCATTGAAATAAGTTGTTAGGAACAAGCTTGTTGCAACTTCTTTATTTTATCCTTTCTTTTTTTTTTTTTCTTTTTTTTTTTACTGGAAAGTGAGAACATGGAGGATAGGCATATCTCCAGATCCTTTACTCTCCTTTGCTGAGTGGTGGTCAACCCTTCTGAGACCTCTGCGGCCCCAGGAAGCCAGGCTGCAGAACAAAGGATAAAGACTCAGAGAAATGGAAGACTTTCAAGAGAACAGTGCGAATACAGTGCAGAAGGAAGGACCACCTAAGGCAAACATGGATGATCTTCCAGTCAGATGTAGGGGTGACGATGTTCACCTCATTCTAAAATGTCATAAATCTGTTAGAATCTACTTTTGGCTTTTACTTAATGTTAGGCTTGTGCTGTAGAGTATCAGGTGATCTGTGGGTATAGAGACAGGAGATTTACAGTTTAGATCAGGAAAGTTAAAATGGATTTGGATGAAGAGGATGCTGTAAAACACATTTAGGCTTGAACTACACAATAACATTAAAAAAATATCTGTGCACATGTATGTAAGTTGTTTTAGAGCTGTATGTGTTTAGAGAGAGCAAAAAAAAAAAGAATGTTGTTGAATGCTTAATTACTAGTTTTAAAAAATGCAGCCGAAATGTATTCTGTCTTTGTGTGCATAAGGAGACAGACAAGAAAGTACAACATGACTGTTAACCGACATCATCAATTCTAGAACTGTGCTGCTCAGAGCCACTAAGGACCTCTAGGTCTCAAGCATATTTTACATATAGCTTGACCTTTATCTCCCACAGGTGGTGAATCCCCATGGGCATGGATCGAGGAAGGGAGCATATAAAGCAAAGATTTTTCTTGTAAAATTTCCGTTTGTCAAAGATAGAAATAACTGTGTGTTGTAAAATCTGCCTTGCTTTAGGAACCATTCCATAATGCTCTCATATAAGCCTTTTTAATATAAGGCTTATTAGCTTAATGAGCAAGATTTAGAAAAAAATTCTAAATAAATGTAGCTTATAGTATATAGAAGTTTGTGGCTACCAATAGACTTGAATTTCAAGGTTTCGACCATAACAAGGAATTTGCAAGAGCAGTGCCTTTTATTGATGATATGAGAATTTAACTTTAATGTCAACATCTAAAAGGTAATTAAAAAAATATAAAATGAAGGTAATCATGGGGGGAAATGCCACACGGAACAGTGAGTAGGCTGAGGTGAAATTAAATCTTTCCCTGTCATTTTCCTTTTTTTTTTTCTTTTTGGGATAAGGAAATTGGTAGAAAGGAGACAAGAAAAAAGTTATAACTCCTTAGTCATTGACAGCTAATAGCTGCTTTTATTCTAATTGCACATAAGCCCATTTAATCTGGAAATATTAAAAGGATTTTCATTTGTTACAAGAATTCTAAAACTACATGATTTCAGAAGAGCAGATGGACTTGTAAACAGTTTATTAGGGTTATTTGGAAAGGAAGGCCTGGAGGAAGGGAAGAAAGGAGGGAAGGGGGGAGGGAGGGAGAGGAGATGGATCCTAGGTGAGTGTGGCAGCTCCCCCTGGAGTATTGTTCTCTCTCAGGCATAAATCTCCAAGACCAGCAGTGTGATTTTACACTATTTTAAACACACTATTGAAAAGATTCTGCATCACAAAATCGGTAAAAAGCCAACTTGGAGTAAAGAGCAGTTGAGAGGGCTGTTGAATGATTTATCTTCAAGTGTGCAGTGTGAAATTGTATTGAGATAGGGACTTTTGTTGTGAGAGCATCTTATCAAAGGGACGTCCTATCAGGAAGTAATTGATTTTCTCTTCTTCAGGGAAAGCAGCTGCCCTCAGCAGGAGCCCAGATTCTTTACCTTTGAGCAGATCATTGTGGCCCTTATTAATTACGCCCATCTAGACTGGGCAAACTTGCCCCAGAGTAAATGTGTAAAAGGGTCTTTCATTTGCTTTAGCAACACAGCCTGAAATTATGGTATTCAGAGCCCTGGGGCCGAGGGCATTCAGTTGATATGAGGAACATGGATGTGGGTCCTCCCCGCCCCCCCCCCCCCCCCCCCCATCAACACTGTAAGAAGGCTGAAGCAGATGGAACTTGAGGTCTGGCCCTCCCACCAAATCAGAAGAGGAAGAAGCATGGGGGAAATTCTGGGTCCACGCTAAACCCTTCTGAGATCAGCTCACATCCCCAAAGCAGCAGGGACTGGTCCCAAAAGTGTTTGTTTTTCAGAAAGTTACAGAAAGGGGATTCATGACTGTGTCTGGAGCCAGCTTGACCTAACATAACTTAGACACATTAGCTTTTTAACAACTGCTGCAGCCTGACGGGCCTGCCCTGCCCCTGACATAGCCTCGACCACACAAGTTTAAGCAGTGGAATAAAAAAGCTTGGAGGACCTTGGCCCTCAGTTGAGAGAGCTCTCCCCACAGAGAGTAGACACAGGAGCCTGCGAGTCCACCTTAGATTGTACGTCCTTAAGGGCCAACACTTTGCCTAAGCCTTTCTGTACACTGGGGACAGGTTATAAAGAAGAGTGTGATGCTTTCTGTACTAAATAGAGAACGTCTATCTATTTAGTTAACCTAACTAGAAGAAGCTGAATTGTACTTGGGAGCAATAAAAGATGCAATTGAAAACCCGTAGGACTCGGACGTTTCTGCTTCCTGCTCTGCCTCTTTGGTGTGGTGCCTCTTCAGCCTCACTCTCTGCCACCTCCATGAGGCAGTTTCTATACTCCATTTTCCAAGCTTTGGCACACAGGGAAACTGGGCATCATTCTCCCATCTTTAAGATGGGAAGAGCTCTGACTGGCCTTGCTTGATTTGTCCTTAGGGTTTGTCACCCAGGCACACTGACATTCTGGGCCAGCTAGCTGTGTCTTGTGGATGGTTGTCCTGTGTATTCTAGGAAGTTTAGCAGTACACCTGGCCTCCACCCACTAGGTGACAGTAGCACCCCCTAGCCCCCATCCCCCACTAAGTAGTGCAAAGAAAAATGTCTCTAAAATCACCAAATGGCTTCTGGTGGATACAGGTGTCCCCTGATTGAGAACCATTGCTTTAATCACTGTGGTCAGAAATTTAAGAAACAAGGCAGAGGATCATAGAGGAAGAGAGGAAAAAATGAAACAAGACGAAACCAGAGAGGGAGAGAAACCATAAGAGACTCTTAATCATAGGAAACAAACTGAGGGTTGCTGGAGGGGAGGGGGGTGGAGGATGGGGTAACTGGGTGATGGACATTAAGGTGGGTATGTGATGTAATGAGCACTGGGTGTTATATAAGGTTGCTGAATCAAAGACCTGTACCCCTGAAACAAATAATACAACATATGTTAATTGAATTTAAATTAAAAAAATAAAAATAAAATATAAAAATAAAAATGAAAATGAAATTCTCCAGAAATAAATAAACAAAAAAAGCCCAACAAACAAAAAGAAATACAAGATCACATTATATCAGAGCAGAGAGGTGACGTAGGGAGAGGGAAGATCAAATCCTTGATTTATTGTGAAGTAGTCAGCCACCCCAATTTGAGTCTTCTGCAGACCTCAAGCTTCCAGCCCCACTTTTTTCATGTAGGCTTCCTCTAAGCTCCTGCACTAATATATTCCCTAGTCTTTGCTGTCACGTGGTTATTGCGTCACCATGGGAGGCTCTAAAAAATTTGGATGAAGTGAGGAATAAGAACTAGGACTAGGCAACAGTTTTCATAATATTTACCCATATTGAAACATGATAACATGCAAATTCAAGCAATTTATCTCAAATGTAATGTAAGAAAAATCATTAGCCATAATTGGATTTATATTTTAATGTTTTCCTTTGATAAGGGGAAGAACAAATGATTCATTCTGGCTCACTGACTTTATAGAATCAAAGGGAAAAAAACCTAACCCACCCAAGAAGTCCTCAAAAAATGATCAGAGCATGTGTTTTGTCCTTGAAATTTCTGCTATTCTTTTGATTTATAAGCAGTCCGAAGAAGAATCCTATAAATTAAAACATATACTCCTGCATCTTAATTTTCATACACACCCCAGAGGTAGATTTACAGTCAGTCAAGACCTACTCCATCATAATTAAATTGTACTTGTCAGCTTTTTATTGCTATTCTTGGAGATAAATCCTTATCTTAGAGGTTCTCACAGTGATTATCATCATGGCCTCTTGCCTTTCTCATGGAGAGGGGATTCTGACAGAATCATAACTCCTGGAGATTTTGTATGACTTACCTTCAGCTTCATCTCTTCATCACAAGACACCATTATTTCATTATCTAAAAATATTCTGATTGCTTTTGTTTCTTCAAAGCTTAAAAATTTTTTTTCCAGCTTTTTTTCTCATCATCTTTCCCTCCCCCACTCCCATTCATACTGTCTCCTTCCTTCTAAGAAATAAAAATGTTATTTCTTTCTTAAAAATAACTTAATTTTTCTTGACCTTGTTTATAATCATACAACTTCCTACTCTATGGTGTTTAATGGAAGTGTGCCCCATCTCACTTATTTGAAAGTAATAAATATTCTTGATGTAAATGTGATGGTATCCAATGAGAAAAAGCATCCTCATACCTAATGTGCCCTCCACAAGAATAGAACTACATATTCAGTCCTTTCTCTTTTTTTTATCCCAAAAGATTGTTCTTTTTAAACATAATTTAGATATGTTTTCCCAGGGAATCTCATGCCAAAATCCTCAAATAAACTTAATTCCAAATAAGCTCATATTCATAGCTCCCATGAAGTAGGACTCCAACATATCTTTGGGGGAGGGGGCGGCACAATTTGATGCATAACAAATGCTATCCCATGCTGACAAATTAGTAAAGTTTTTCTGCATATCACCTTAGCAAGACTCTTTCATCTACTAATTTCTTCTTTTTCAATTACGTTCAGTTAGCCAACACAGAGTACATCCTTAGTTTTTGATGTAGTGTTCAATTGATTCATTAGTTGCGTATAACACCCAGTGCTCATCCCCCCACATGCCCTCCTTAATAGGCATCACCCTGTCACCCTATCCCCCAACCCCCCTCCCCTCTGAAACCCTCAGTTTGTTTCCCCAGAGTCCAGAGTCTTCTACTAATTTCTTGCAGGAATCCACCTTGAGGAAAACAGGAGTGTAAATTGCAGTTACATACAAAAATGTTATTTGCAACATTATTAAAGGGATTGTTTAGAAGGAATCTAAAAGTAAAAAATGAAGAATGATTCATGATTCAGTACTTTTGGTACGTCCCTCGGATGGAATAATATGAAGCCACTAAAAATGATATTTACAATTTTTAAATGTTCAGAATCATAGAGAAGCCAGGAAATAGTAACAAATAGCAATTAAATTACATTTTCTACTATGAAATTAGCCCCGAATCAAAGAAAAAGCATCAAAAGCAAAGTGCCATTGGTGAGTGAATGAGGAAATGAGCATTCTTCTACACTGATGAGGTGAATGTCAAGTGCTAAAGAGCTTCAGGGAAGGCCATTTGGCAATATATGTTGATGTTTAGAAATAGTCTTGTCTTTGGTTTACCAATTCTATTTCTAGGAATTTATTTTACAGAAATAATC
This sequence comes from Callorhinus ursinus, assembly GCF_003265705.2. Taxonomy (NCBI): domain Eukaryota; kingdom Metazoa; phylum Chordata; class Mammalia; order Carnivora; family Otariidae; genus Callorhinus; species Callorhinus ursinus. Next base: position 31,279,582 of record NW_027397063.1, on the reverse strand, counting down.
TTGGATACACACAAAAAGTTATTCTTGAGACTATTTACTGGAGCTAATTGTATTGAAAAATTACAATCTAAATATTTAATAGCAGGAAATAGGATAAATAAGTAATAAGGTATCCAAATAACAAATACTATATATTTAATGACAAGGGAAGATGTGAGACATACATTTTAGAGAGAGAAAAAGCAGATTACACAATAACATTTAGAATATCATATCACTTGTATAAATGTAAAGCCCACCCTATGAGGGTAGAAAAGACTGTAAGCTTGTCAAGGAAGTATTAAGAGATTGCGGGGTCCGCACAGTGCCCTTGTGGATTAAATCAATTAAAAACAGCTTTGAAAAGTATATCATTTGGTTTTTTTTTGAAGGAGTTCACGGACTCAAAAAGGATCTTGTCACCATTTTAATGTTGGATATATTTGTAGTATTGGAATAAAGACTTGAACTATGTTGATACTAAAAAGTGAGGAGGACCTAGAAGGAAACTTTATTTTCTTCTGCTCTCTAAAAGATACACGGAATTCAGTCAGGAAATGGGAAACTGGATTTTTATAAATTTAGTTTTTACACATGAAGTATATAATAAGACAATTCTGCCTGGCATAAAAAAAAAAAAAGATTGCTTAGTTGCTAAATATCTGAAAGCTAGCAAAGGATATTTTAGAAAAAAAAAGAATCTGTAATAAAGTAAAAAAATGTATTTAAAATATGTTAGTTTAAAAATTGCAAAGTGTTTTGGGCTTGGAGATTACTTGAGCAAAAAATTGGTTACATATGAAAAACATTAGGATATTTTTCTTAGAAATAACCACAAGTTGGGTACTGTGCAATATCATCACAATGTTGGAACTTCTTTTCCTGTTCTGTTGAATTTGTGACTCAATTATTATAATTCCCAATATGCCATACTTTATTTTTATTCTACAGCCTTTTCTGTGTGGTCATGGTTTTAACATTGCTCTCTTATTCCAAGACACATAAGTGCCAAACGAACTTCAAGAACTCCTAAGAAGACAGTGTTTCACTCTTATTCCCTGTTCCTTGCTCTTAACTAATGAAGCCCTTTGTATAAAATCGGGAAGTTGGCTATATATATTTTAGAACAAGCCAGAAGAGGTTTCAGCAGATACATAGCAACAGGTTTTTAAGCTCACATAGGTTTATCTTATTTCTTCCAACATTTTGTTTTGTGGGCACTTGCGGGACATTTAATGTGGATTGTTCTTTTGTACATCTCCTTTCATAAAATAAGAGCTAGAGGTGAGCCTTTCTTATCAAGCTTGTTAACACTGATTCCTGGCTTAAATTGTCCAATGGGATTTTTTTGCTCACAAATGGCTCGTCACATTTCTTCCAACAATTTGTTTTATGGCTGTTGGTTCCTGGCCAAGTGGGCCTTTCCATAGGCTGCCTCATGACATGGCAGCTGTATGCTTCCAGAGCAAAGCGATCCAAAAGAGAGAGTGGGAGAGAAACATTGCCAAGGTAGAAGCTATAGTCTTTCCATAACTTCATCTGAGAAATGACATCCCATCACTTCTGCCATTTCCTATTCATTAGAAGTAAACCAGTAAGTCCAGCCAACACTCAATAAGAAGGAATTACACAGACGTGTGAATTCTAGGAGGAAAGAATCATGTGGCCCTGCCTAAAACACCGTTGAAAGTGTGAAAACACTGTTGGGTGGTGTGCAAAAAACCAATAGCCCAGGTAAATCTCTAAGGAGATATTCATGTAGAAGCAGATTCTAGTGGGTATTCGTCAGGACCCAGACAGGGGGACTGGGCAGGAAGAGGGGTAACTGATCACAGAGGTGGCATGGTGAAGAAGGACACCTGTGTCTGAGTGACTAGAAGAACATTAAAGGAAATACGAACCTAAGCTCAGGCCTGGAACTTGGCATAGAGAGAAGTTGTGACCCAGAAGCCAGCTTGGAGTCCATTTGGATCTGCAAGGGTACCTTCCGTTAACCTCTGTTGCTTCAGATCAGGAAATGGGTAGAAAGGGAGACAAGAATCTGGGAAGTCTCGTTGGCTTAGCTTTGAGAACTAGGGAAATGTCAGGGCTGACATGAACCACTGAACAGTGGTTCTCAAACTTTGCTTGATATCAATCACTTGGTAACTTGACAAAAATGCAACGACCCAGGCCCTATGTTACTTCAATAAGCCTAGTCTCTGTTCCTCTTCAATATTCTAGCTAATTCTGATACATGCCAAAGTTTGAGAGCCTCTGCCTCAGAAGGACTACTTGCTTACTCCAAGGAGTGTGCCATTTACTTATTCATGATAATTAATTCACTAAATTAACAGACTAGCATTACACTCTGACACAGTTCATGGTGAAAATATGAATGTGAATCCTTGTAGGCAGAAATGGAGAAAAAGATGGTTTTAAATAAAAGCATTCCAAAGAAAAAGCCTGTGCTTTTATGCTGGAAGAACAAATCATGGCTGGCACTGATTAATAGATTCTGCTCTCTCAGGCTGACAAAATGCAAAAGAATTTTCTTTGCCAGAAATAACAAAATGGACACCAAAGCCAGCATCTGGAAGTTATTCTTAAAGAAATATGGCATTAGCTAAAATTGGACTGGTGGGTCAATTTCTATTTACCCATTTCTCTGGTCCATGCTGACTAAAGGTTAATGCAACTTACACTAAAATCTTCATCTGTTTTTCTTCCTCTTCCTTATTCTTGTTACATCATGTTTATTTCCAAATCTGTCTGACAAACATATTTGGTTGCAGTCTACAAAGACTTAGATGGACCGTGGACCCCAATTATTCTTTTATTGAATAGTCTTAACTGAGAGGGATCCTAGTATGGAATATATATAATCTTTGAAACCAAGGAGATCTGGTTTTAAATCCAGGTGATGCCATTGACCTACTATGAAAACTTAAGCAAATGACTTATCTTTGCTGAAGTTCTTTATGTGTATATATGTGGCTCACATAATAACTTTGAAAGATATTGTTAGAAGGGATGAAGGCAAGATGCTCAACCCATAGTAGGTGCCTAGTAAACTGAACTATTATTACTAGTAATGACTGATACTCCCTAACTCTGTAAACATCAAAATCATTAGAACCATGATTTGTTCAGGATCATGTGCAGTGGGTACCCATTAGGCCATATTTCTGATTTCCTGTTTTTAAGTAAAGACTGTAGTGTGGTAATTAAGAGCACAGATTCTGGATTCAGCCTACCAAGTTCAAATCTAGCTTTGAAGTTCACTAGCAATATATGCTTGGGTGATTTACTAGACGATTCACTTAACCTCTCTCTGCCTTGCTCTCTTCCTCTATAAAATGTGGATAATAGGGATGTAGGAACGTCATAGGAATTTGTAAGGATTAAATCAGTATTTGTAAAGCACTTCCAAGAAAAAGCACCATATGTGTTAATAATTGTTAATCATAATTCCCTTTTTAAAAAGTCCATTCTTTTCAGAAAAAGAATGGTTCTTTTTACCTTATCATACCAATTACGGATGTTGTTTATCAAAGAAAATAATGGTTTCAAGTGTCTTTTTGTACAGGTTTCCTCTTTTTGATGGGTTGATGATACCATACCTCTCTAGGTTTGTTTTCAGGTCTTCCTTGATTATAGGATGCAGCTCTTAGGAGAATGTGCACTGCTCATTGTGTGACAATTACTTTTGGGAATTGCAATTAACCATCTGAGTCAAGAGAGCTCCATTCATAGAATTACTTTGCTGTCAGTAAACTAATTAGTACCCATGTGATCTGAACATGTGAAGGCACTATCCAAAATGCCTGACTGGCTCTCAGGAAGTAGCATTCTTTATGAGAACTTTGCTCAGAATTGAAATAATGGGAGAGGGTGATCCAATTTTATTTTTCTCTGTATGACAACATAGAGTGGTGGAATGTTTTGTGCAGTGATTCACCAACATGTGTGATTAATGATAATAGTAAAAATAGAGCAATATTTTCCTATACATAGGAGAGAATTTCATATTAACTCACTTTTTTCCTATGTTGTTTAGTAGAAGTATTTACTTCAAAGATTGCCTTCTTCTTAAAATAAAAACTGTTATACCCGTATTGATGGGAAGGGAATCTTCTGGGATATGAAATTTGTTGTCATGGCCACTTGGGGAAAAAAAAAAACCTCCTCAGGTGACCTCAGGAGTGTTATTTTTCCTGAGGATACTATTGCTGATGTTCATTCATTCTCTAGGCTGGCAGACAAGAAATCTATGTGCCTTGAGAAAATTTCCCATAAAGAATTTGCCCCCTTGTGTGTTTTTAAGCATTTACTTCCTGAAATTTTAAAGACTCACGTGTAACACACAGCCAGTTTATGTTAAATATCAAAGGTTTGCTGATGTCTGCACAGCCCTAGGGATAGGAAACCACTTTGATTTTATCTTGTAGCTGTGACATGAGCGCTTCAAATGAACAGAGAAGGAAAGTATCATGTGTAGAGAGTTGTTTGGATTCCCAGGGCGAAGGCAGTTGTCTTCTTGGTGGCTCTCAGTAAGAATTCAGAGGCTTCCTGGAGCACCTGGGTGGCTCAGTCTGTTAAACGTCTGCCTTCAGCTCAGGTCATGATCTCCGGGTCCTGGAATCGAGCCCCACATTGGGCTCCCTGCTCAGTGGGGAATCTGCTTCTCCTTCTGTACTCTCCCTCCCTTTCTTTCTCTCTCTCTCTCAAATAAATAAATAAAAGCTAAAAAAAAAAAAAAAGGAAAAGAAAAAAGAAAGAATTCAGAGTGTTTTTTCCACGAACAGTTTCCCGGGGTTGAAAACCCCCTGCAATGCGCAGCATGAAAAAGTCTGAACAGGGAGGTTGGAGAACTGTGCAGGACAGGTCAGTCCCTGAACGGGAACAGTCCCTGGACACCTGCCCGTTGGGGGCACGTGGCCACAGAGAGTAAGGCATGAGTTGGGACAGGTGGCACCAGCAGATCAAGGAAAAGTGGTGACACGGTGACAGAGGCCAAATATGTGGAAAGAGAAGCTCGAAAGAGACAAACAGTGACACGTATCACGCTGTCCAGATGTGCAGCTGCAGGAAAGTGAAACTATAAAAGCAAAGGGAAGAGCGAGACAAGAAAGTGTAGAACAAGGAAAGACAGCTTATCCTCCCAAACTGCAGGACCCTGGCGACAGCCTAACTGGATTTTGAGTAAATACAGTGGATTCTTTTTTTTTTTCCTCTCTTTTTTAAAAATTTTTTATTGTTATGTTAATCACCATATATTACATCATTAGTTTTTGGTGTACTCTTCCATGATTCATTGTTTGCGTATAACACCCAGTGCTCCATGCAGAATGTGCCCTCCTCAATACCCATCACCAGGCTAACCCATCCCCCTACCCCCTCCCCTCTAGAACCCTCAGTTTGTTTTTCAGAGTCCACCATCTCTCATGGTTCGTCTCCCCCTCTGACATACTCCCCTTTTCTTCCTCTCCTGTTATCTTCTTCTTTTTCTTTTTTCTTAAAATATGTTGCGTTATTTGTTTCAGAAGTACAGATCTGTGATTCAACAGTCTTGCACAATTCACAGCGCTCACCGTAGCACATACCCTCCCCAATGTCTATCATCCAGCCACCCCATCCCTCCCACCCCCCACCACTCCAGTAACACTCAGTTTGTTTCCTGAGATTAAGAATTCCTCATATCAGTGAGGTCATGTGATACATGTCTTTCTCTGATTGACTTATTTCACTCAGCATAACACCCTCCAGTTCCATCCACGTAATACAGTGGATTCTGAATTCTCTGGGGACACGCACACAAATTCAAGAGAAAAGGAGAGGAGAAGACCGTTTTTCAAGAGCAAGAATGACATGTTGATTGTAGTCATCAATGGCTAGACAGTATTTACAAGCTCTCTTCGTGAAGCAAGCTAAATTCATTCTTGCCTGATGTGTTTATAATTATATTTAAATATCGTGTAAAGTAAGTTAATGGTTATATTTAGTATAATTGTCCCTTTTAAACAAATCTCATTTGTTTTAAAGTTCAAATAAACTACTTTATAAAAAATGTATGTCTAGCATGCCTTGTTTCCTTATTAGTACCCTGGACGTGGTTGTTCTCAATTTTGCCTATAGTGTGACTGAATGTTATAATGTTAGGGTTTGCATGCACCAAGCAGCATGAACTATTGGCATTTCTTAAACTTCTAAGATGTATTTTGAGGTAGAGCTGCTCAATATTACTAAAATCTCTGTGGAAAAAAAAATACTATCTGGTACATTGAGCTCATGGTATAAATTGGCTAGGGAGGACCCTTGTTTGGATTACTTGTAGGTTTCCTTTTAATGATTCATCATATCATTTGCATATTGCACAAAACTCCCTGTAAAATGTATTAGATTTACTATAAAGTTTGTTTTCAAGAGAACATTTTTTGTGACATTACACATGTGCTAATTATGGGAAACATTTTTCTCAGTACCTAGAAATGTATGGAGCAACTGCTTCAATTTTTCTCTTGTAGACAATGAAATCGTATCATTTATTATGTTTCTCCCTTTGCTTGGCTTCTAGAGAACTTTAAGAGGCAAAACCATGGTTCATCTAGATCAAATTCACCAAATCATATTGCATGTTTTTCATATACTAACTTCATCTCTGGTTTCATTTTTTCCTATCCTCATTTTTTCTTTCTTCTAGTTTCCTCCAATCAAAAAAAAAAAAAAAGAATTGTTGGCATCTCTAATTCTTCTTTGAAAGTAAGGTAGGCAATAGAAGGAATCGACAGATATCTAGATATGTTTATTAAAGATGGGGCCTTGCATCCTACCTGCATGTTTCCTGGTATAAGGGAACGGGAGGGTTAGCAGTTCAAAAGGGGTCATATCTATAAGCATTTTGGTTCTTTTCACTGATGATGATATTTTTGTTGTTATTAGCTTATTATCTTGCTTCAATTTTTGGAGCAAATTTTGTTGCTTTCTGGTTGCAAGGAGATTGTGTTTCTTTCTAAAGTGAAATTTAGGTGTGTTTTGATTAGAGGGCTCCTTGGTTTCATAAGCATTTGCTTGTGGAAGAGTTATGAAAAAAAATTAACGCTTCTCTGCCCCCCTCCTCGCAATATATTTAAATGCTACCAGTGTGAAGTAATCTATCTTTGATTGATCAAACTTCAGCATTTAAATTTACTTAAGGAGATGTGAATTTCACTTATGTCTTAAATGAAGAAAAGGCAAAGATTCCTGGCCTTATAGAACAGATTTTATTGTAATAAAATCTACTGGGTCGTTTTCCACAGCAAATTAAATTAATAATATTGAGTTTAGGTACACATAGTTGAGCAAAAAGAAAGTTTTACTTAACAGTAATAGATTTAATAGTAGAATTACTCTGAGAACCAAACAAAATTAGGTTGTTAAAGTATTTTTTTTAAAGAAAGAAAAACAGAATCTCCATGTGTTCACTTCTGCCCTATAGAATGCTGTCAGGCTACTAAGAAAATATGTACATATGTGTTTCCCATTCTGGCCTAACCCTGAAACTTTATCCTCCTATTTCTAACTATAAGACTTTCTCACTATCAAAATATGCCTGATATTCAAGTCCATATACTTTTCTCCTGAGAAGAGACACCTTCTCTCCAGTTCCTTGAGACTTCCTTTGTTGTCTACCATGGAGGACAGGCAAGATGGAACTGCAAACAAACTCCCATTTGGGACAATATTCCCAATGGCTTCATCGACAGATGTCTACTGTATCTCCCAAATAAGTCTCTCCTCCTTGTTTTTTATTGCCATCTGGGACAGAGGGATTGTTCTGATCTGGACTTTAACAAGCAGGTAGTTGAGAGCTAGATGAGTAAGTTTTTGTTGAAAGGTCTCAGGAAGCAACTTGACACTCGCACCTGATAAGTGTAGGCAGCTCCATTTTTAATATGGAGTCGTAACCACTGATAGAAAAATATCAGAGAAATAAGGATTGACTGAGGGATTCAACAAGCCCAGCATGAATTTAAGTTTCATATTTGAAAATATCCTTAAATACCAAATAAAATGAAGTTCAAAAGTACAGGAAAATCTGGGGGCGTCTACATCCACGAAAAGAGAGGTAATCCTGGTGGAAAGGAGGAAGAGGAACTCTATCTGAACTATGCCACCTTTGACGAGTGTTCACGTGCGACAACTATGAAGAAAAACAACTACAAAACTATTCAAACCTTGGACAAAGCTATTTTTTTTCAAGCACAAAAACTATCAGGAATCTGATAGATGGAATCTCCTCAGAAGATTTTTCCAGGGTGGAAGGTAAGACCAAGAAAAAAGTATGGGTTATGACAAAGCCATCATCTCTTCCTAAAAGCTATGTCCTGCAATAGATACACAGCAGATGTGTCCAGCCCTGCCCTGAGTTTATCCTTCCCCATATAGAAGCAGAGATAGAACAGGACAAATCTAAAACCAGGATGGATGTTAGAACACTTCTTGATCTGATTGAAAATGGGGTTAAGAGAAAATAAGAACAGAGAAGTTACCAGGGGAGGAGTATATACTAGGAAGTTTGGGACGGTACCAGATTTATTTATTTGTTTTCCCTGAGGCCAATCCATCTTCATTAATTCAACAAATTTATCGAAAGAATACTATATGCCAGGCACTGTTGTAGGTACTGGTATACAACAGTAGAAAAATCAGACAAAGTATCTCCTCTGATGCAGTTTATGTTTCAGAAGGGGAGTCAGACAATACACAAATAAATGTTATGAAGAAAAAGAAAGCAGAGAGTTAGAGTGGGTGTAGCAAGAAAATCTCTAATAAAGTAACTTCTGAGCAGAAACTTGAATCAAAAGACGGACCAAGCCTTGGGGCTATGTGGGGGCAAGAATGTTGCAGGCAGAGAGCGCATTACCGCCAGGGTACCATCAGTTCTTCAATAATAACAGAACATAGAAGTTTTGTTGTTTGGGTTTTTTGGTATTTTTTGTTTATTTTTTCCTGTGGGATCATATATGGTCACACAGGTGATAAGAAAACAAACAAAACAAAACAAAAAATCGAGATGCCTTGCAAATACACATATCTATATAAATTGCCAGTCAAAAATACAGCCAATTTGCTTGAAAAATGAAATTTCTTGAAAGACAGTCTTATCCAAGATGCTATTTTATCTCTCTAATCAACCTTTTTAGGTATGGCATTTCCAAATGTATAAAGTGATAATACAATTGACAAAGAAAGAAACAATAGGAAAGAAGAACTCTAGCATTTTGTGATATTCAGGACTGAACATTCCCATTTTCAAAGTCTGAATAAAATTCTAATTCTGAATAACAACATCACATAATCTCAAAAGTAACTTTTAACTAATATCTTCATGAACATCAACTCTTTTATTTGATCTTGGGGACTAGAACCAAGGCACCATTTTATCTCCGTGACAATGAACCTGCAGAGAGCTGAGTCACACTCTATGTGTTACATAGAATAATCTTAAATGCAATGAAGTAAATCCAGAATTTATTTCTACAACTCATCTGGTTCTTCCATTCTTATTTAAGCCTAACCAGTTTAACGGGATTATCTGCAGGGGGCAATGCATATATTATGGTTTGCACAGTGCATGCCTGGGGATAGGAAGAGGAAACCTAGCAACAGATGTCCTTGTGTCACAACTTCTACTGACTTTGTATTGCTGTTTCCAGGAAGCCTGGTGGCCATGTCTCTTTCAGTTCTGAGTTACAGGGGCTTCCACATTTCAACAAATCGGATATCCATCTGTCAGACTGAGTTGAACCAGATTTCCATGATGTGGAAAAAAATGCTCAAGAGAATTGGAGATAAAGCCATCAAATGATGTTCCACCTGTGGCCATAGCCAAGCAAAACCTGCCAATTTCATCCCACGGCGCGTCTAGTGACAGCTCTCATCACTTGGCTTTGCCTGCTTAGTTCTGCCTTCCTAAATTTCACTCCAAGCTTGGTTTTCTTCAAGACCCTATAGGCTCAAACATCAGGTGCATCCAAATGATGAGAAATTCACTGAAAAGAATCTGAGCCTATTTCACATGCATAATTCACATTTGTAATGGTTTCATTCAAGTGGCTTATTGAATTCTTCTTTTAAATATTTTAGGGTTTGTGTGTGTGTATGCCTTGACAAAATGGATTTATCTAACACTACATAAATACTGGGGATAACTATCAAAAATTGCCTCAAATTGACAAAAATCATTCCTAAAAGATATATTGTTAAGTATTAGAGAGAATATAAAATTTAAAGCTTGGGAATTTTGCTCTTTGTCTTTCTAGAGTAAATTTAGAGGTTTCCTATTTTTCCTTCCTGTCCCTGATACTATATTAATAACAACAGAAAGACTAAGAAATTTCAATGTAGTTGTTCTGTAACATGCTGGGAGTTACAAGGAGTCCAAAATGCTAAGGTTGGAAGAGAAAATTAATTCAAATGCAGAACTCCTTTTCTTAATGCAAGGATGTTATTTTATGTATGTATATTATACATATACACACACATATACTTATATACTATATAATCACATACACAGGTACATACATATATGTATATACCTATGTGTATATGTATATAAGTAATATGTAGATGTATACATATTCATGTACATGTGTATATGTGTATATAGGCACACATATATGTGTGTGTTATATGCCAAACCAAACTGACCTCACACACACATTATGTATATATATTTCTAATTTTTTTATTTTATTATGTTATGTTAATCACCATACATTACATCATTAGTTTTTGATGTAGTGTTCCATGATTCATTGTTTGAGTATAATACCCAGTGCTCCATTCAATATGTGCCCTCTTTAATACCCATCACCAGGCTAACCCATCCCCCCCCCCTAGAACCCTCAGTTTGTTTCTCAGCGTCCATAGTCTCTCATGTTTCTTCTCTCCCTCCGATTCCTCCCCCTTCATTTTCCCCTTCTTCCTATCTTCTTCTTTTTTTTTTAACATATAATGTATTATTTGTTTCAGGGGTACAGGTCTGTGATTCAACAGTTTTACACAATTCACAGCGCTCACCATAGCACATACCCTCCCCAATGTCTATCTCCCAGCCACCCCATCCCTCCCACCCCCCACCACTCCAGTATATGTTTTTATATGTGTGTGTGTGTGTGTGTGTGTGTGTGTGTATGTGTGAGGTCAGCTTGTTTTGGCATGTAAAAATTAAACAAACATGTTATCAATATTTAATTCTAATTCTGTCTTTAACACTAAGCTTGCTATTGACATATCCTAACTGTCCATGCCTTTCTTATTTTGTAATCCAGAACTAAAGAAATGGATTGCTATTGCAGGGGACTTTGTAATTTTACATAGGCATAAAGGCGAATAAATATAGATGGGCTATTTTACCGGCTATATTATTACATATGAAGTGCCTGTTGATTATTCCGCTTCTAAGAGGCTGACTCTTAAAACTCCAAAGTTGAAAGAAAATCCAAATGTCATCACTTGTTATCTTTAGGTAAGCCTCATCTCGCTAATATTGACAGATGCCATCTTAAACTCTGCTGGAACAAGGAAGAAAAATAAATAAACACATTCACAGACAGAGATCTTCCTGAACTTAAATGAATTTTAGGCAAGAGGCCAACTTGAGAATTGGACTGGAATTGACAATATGTCCCCAATAATGTTAATAGCTAACATTTATTGAGCTCTTACTATGTGCCAGACAGTGTTCTAAATGCCGCATCATGTCAACTCATTTAATCCAAATACAAATGCCTATCTCCATTTTATAAATGAAGAAACTAGGGAGTAGAGAGGTTATATAACCTGATGAAGTTTGCCCTCCCAGCAAATAGCAGAGCCCGGATTTAGAATTAGGGAGTCTGACTTCTAAGTACTATTCCTACTTCCGGGCTAGATCATCATCTACCATCAGACTTTAAACCTATGTTTTTTTCTGTACTTCCAAGATGGTATATTTTTAGTCACGCAGTTTGGCATCTAAATCTCCACTGGGTCTGAAGATTCTGTGCAGTATCACTGAAGGCAGATATTTTTTGTCAGTTTTTATTTTAACTTTTTAAATTTTCAAGACCTGGACCAGTGACTGGTGCATAATAGATGCACACTACAATATTTGTTTGATAACCAGCTACTCACTATAGTCATGTTTTCTATGCATGAGCTACAGTGTCTGGGTCCTGATCTTGACCTTACAGCTTACTAGACGCACAGCCCTAGACAAGTCACTTGATCTCTCTAAGCATCAGTTTTCTTATCCATAAAATGAAAGGAAATATGATTCTTCTCTAAGATTTCTTTTTTGTTTGTGTGGGTTTTTTTTTTAAGATTTTATTTATTTATTTGAGAGAGAGAGAAAGAACACAAGCAGTGGGGGGGAGAGGGAAGAGGGAGAGAAAAAAGCAGGGTCCCCACTGAGCAGGGAGCCCAATGCGGGACTTGATCCCAGGACCCTGGGATCATGACCTGAGCCAAAGGCAGACGCTTAACCGACTGAGCCACCCAGGCACCCCTCTTCTCTAAGATTTAAATGGGATAATAAGGATTTAGGATTCTAAGGATTAAATGAAATAATACTTCCAACCACTTAGCACAAGGAAAACATTTTGTTAAGTTCCTAACACACTTACCGTATGACCTGATGATCTCATTTTTATGTATTTACCCAAGAGAAATGAAAACATAAGTCAACACAAAAACCTTACCTGAATAAGTGCTTTATTCATAATCATTTAAAACTGGGAATAGCCCAAAAGTGAATCGACAGGCAAATAAAATAGAGAAATTATGGTATAATAGAATAGTTCTTGTCAGTGAAAGGAATAAGCTATTGATAAATGGATTGATATGGATGACACTCAAAACCGTTACACTAAAGCTAAGAATTCAGACAGAAAAGATTACATATGTTGCAATTCCATTCATGTGAAATTCTAGAAAAATAAAAATGGGTAGGCACAGAAATCAGATTACTGGTTGCCGGGGTCTAGGACTAGGGTTTGGGGGACAGAGTTGATTACAAATGGGCACAAAGAATTTTTTGGTGTGATGGAAATATTCTATACCTTAATTTTAGTGGTGGCAACATGACTATATATATTTGTCAAAACTTAGAACTTTATACCCAAACAGGTTGACAAGTACGCTATATAAATTAAACCTGAGGTTAGAAAAGACTATTTAGCAAAGTTCTTAATATATAAGTACACAAAATATATATTCTTAGTTTTCTTTATATTTGGCCTTTCTTTTTAAAAAATAATATGCAAAGACTGGGTCTAACCTGGAGTATAAAACTCCTTCTTAAAAATGAGTAGATATGAAATGGTAATGCTCTCAAAGGCACTTCGTATACTTTCCACAACCACAAATTGACTTCTGACTTGATTTCTTGGGAGTTTAGGGGGCCTCCTCCCAGGAGTCCTTACTGTATTGAATGGTCTCATTGCCTGACTTTTATCTTCAAATGATGAAGATGATTGTTTTCTCAGGCCATATACCACATTGGCATTCTTCAGAAAATCCTTCTTAATAATGTTTCATTAAAATATGTCTTCCTGGGCGCCTGGGTGGCTCAGATGGTTAAGCGTCTGCCTTCGGCTCAGGTCATGATCCCAGGGTCCTGGGATCGAGTCCCGCATCAGGCTCCCTGCTCCTTGGGAGCCTGCTTCTCCCTCTGCTTCTCTCTCTCTCTCTCTCTCCTCCTCTGTCTCTCATGAATAAATAAATAAAATCTTAAAAAAAAAATAAAAAAAAATAAAATAAAATATGTCTTCCTGTATTCCCTAGGAGGGAATGCCAATGAGATTTTATTGATTAATTCTCCCCTGTCTTTCAGATCTCCTGTATCAGTCAGGGTCTGGGGAAACTGCTCAGAGCCAGCATCACTTGAGCCAACAGGATGACAGAGCCATCATCACTGCTAGGTCTGAAGTGAAAGGGAGAAAGGTTAGATCTCAGGGAAGGAACTCAGGGAAGATAGCAAAAGGAGAGAGCAGTCTGACTGGAGGGAGTCTTTGGAAGAATTTCATAGCCAAGCCACAATGACCCAGCAAGAAGGGAACTAGGGAGTACACACCTGACCTCACACTCTTTTTTCCTGATGGCGACTTCTATTGCCAGAGGAAAGAGAACCTGTTGGTGCAATCTACACAGGTAAGTATCCGAGGACACAGAGGGAATAAATATGAGGGGAGAATAGAACTGGAAAGGCAGTGAAGATGCCAGTGCATCGCTCTCCAAATACTGAGAACCAGAAAGTCCTTCTTTTCCAAGGATTCTCTTTGGTAGATTAATTTCCTCCACTCTCATATCGCATGGTTTTGAGATTTCTCATTCTTCTCATTATTTACCTGTCTTTCATCAGATCCCTTTGCCAGTTTAAAAATGCCACTCTCTTACCTTCTTGGACTAGTTCAGGGTCTTTTCACTTTGGTCAAATGGCCTAAGCCAAAGTCCAAGTTTATCTAGAATGTTCTATGGGGCTGGCCACGGATGAAGCAAGCAGATTGGCCCTTGAAAAAAGGCATAGATCTTATAAGGGGGTGAGTAGGACAGAGAAGTAGAAATCTATGATACTGAGAGAAATTAGGGCTTCTGGGGAAGTGGGGAACAGTTTGTCATAGTGGAAAATTTGGGGACTTGGAGTAAACTATCTGGGCTTTGTTCCACCTCCACAAAGATTTACTGTGTGACTTTATACCAGTTATTTTAACCCAGTGGTCCTCAGCTCTCTCATCTATAAAAGGAGAACTGCCTGATGTTCTAAAGGGGGACAGTACGGTGTAGAGATTCAGCATGTGTGTACAAAAGACAGTCTGCCTGGATTTAAATCCTGACTCTGCAACTTACTGGTTCTGTGACCTTGTGCAGGTTACTTAACTTCTCCGAATCTAATTGTTATCATAGCATATCTATCTGCCATATACAAAGAACTTAATAAATGTGAGTCACTAGTATTCCAGGCCTAGAGCCAGTTACAGTCATTCTAATCCCTCCAATCATCACCAGCAACATACCTTAGATTCCAAATGCTCATTTAGTATTTGGTAAATTACCCTTAAGTTTTGGCTATGAACTGTCATCAGCTATAGAGTATTTCTTACAAACAGGATAAAAATCTTCCAATATTCATGTGCTTAGCAGTGGGAATTTCTGATAAAATGATGGTCTTTAATATAAGAAAAATTATTTCTACCTTTCAGGGTTTGAGTGTATTGTGGGTATTCTATGAGATCTCTATTAGCAGTGAAGTATTTCACTTTTATCATGGCATGAAATATTTACAAATGACTTACCATGGGTCTCATCTGTATTTATAATAGAAAAATGTATTTACTACAGTACCTGTTTTTCTGAGATGTTAAAAGGCTGAGAAACATGGATGAAGTCAAGAATATATATTTATAACCTTTATTTTAGGTCTTTGTTTCCCTTCAGAAATGTGGGTCCATAAAAATATCTAAATTACGTTTTAAAATTTTCTATGGTTCATTATATAACCTTTGAATTGCATTTGTATTGTATTACTTATATAATTGACTATTAACTTTGCTAATTATTAAATTACTAAAGTTTTTAGGTTATTATGTAAATTAATTTTAAATGACTTACAAGATTGCTGAACTATTTCCGCTGTCTTCTAAATTGAATTATGAATTAAACTGTATTTCATTGAGTTGGCTACATTTAGTTTGTTTAATTAATTAATTAATTACATCATGATGGAATCAATTCCAACACACTTATCAGGAAGCGTATTTCTAAGTTTCTTCTTTAATAAAGAAAAATGACTCTTTCTTGAATATCTTCTCCTTACATTCCTCTCAAGATATTTAGGGACCAACAAGATCTTTACACATAAACTTCAATGGGATTGTGAGTAAGAGATGCAAAAATTCATCCACTTAGTATTACAATTTGTGGGATTATTATTTAATGGTGCAACTTGAATTCTTGGGAATATTTGTTGTTGTTTGTGTTTTTTTTTTTTTTTTAGTTTGACAATGTTAAATTTAACAATGGGAAAAATCAACAAAACAAAGTAAATGCCATAATTGTCACCCTAATTTATAGAACAATTTTTTCTGTAAAATCTAATTTCAAAAGAAATACTATGTATTTGTCCTGAATAACAGTCTATGGCAACATTATTTAGTGAGCATATCTGGTTATAAATATGGGTGAATTAATAAGTTTGCTTTTTTTGTTCCTCTCTTAGCACTCTAGATGTTGGAGTTTATTTTTTTGAAGTTATGATATTAATTTAAAAGACTTTTAATGTGGTATTTATAAATATCAATATTTATTTTATTTGCATTGGAAATTAAGCTAACTTTGCATGTGTTTTTTAAAATATACATTCAGAGATGTATCGGTAAGTTTCTTTAAATGACCACAGATGATCCACACCTGTTTTGCATTTTCTAAAACAAATTCCAAAAACAAAACAATAAGACAATCTTTAGAAAACATCTTGTCTTCTGGGTACAGAAAAAAAAGATGAAATTTCAAAAGGATTAATAAGTTAGATCATACATAAGTTAGAAAATCACTTTATCTTCAAAGTAAACTTTACTGAAGCTTTTATGGAATTAGGTTACAATTTCATTTACCATAGTATAACAACTTTGTTAATTATGAGAAGGAAATTTTTTTAAGCCAATTTATTTATGAACTGAGAATAAAAATTCCATTTGTTCATTCATTTATTCATTCAACTAGCTTTTTTTTTTTTTTTGAACACCCTCTAAATGGCAGACATTGTGTTAGACACTGAGGTAAGGAGGTGAACGGCCTCATCCTTGAAGTGTCCCCGTCTAGTGGGGGAGACACACAAAAATCATGATAGAACCGTGAACAGGATTTTAGGGTCATCAGGAATGGGCATTTATATCAAGCAAAGGAGTTGAGAACTGAGCTGGATCTTGAAGTATAAACAGGCATATGTAGTTAAAGAAATGAAACCTAGTATACTTGAAAGACTGAGGATAGTTTTCTTTCTTTTCCTTTCTCTTCTTTTTCTACCAAAGTACCTTGTAATGCTCTTTAGCTTGAATAGTGAATTCTCGCAACTGCTGAATGGTGTCCACTCTGATTTTATAAACCCTGCCTCTTAAAGTTTAATGATTTTTAACCTAGTCAGCCAAGATGGCCAAGTGGGATAAAAAGTCTTTATTTGGTTACAGTGTATTACCAACAATTAACATAAAACAGAATTCCTGTGAATCTTACATAGCATTGTTGACTTTTGAGTATATCTGGGTTCAAAATCTCTGGCCTTTTCTTTTAGTGTAAATGTTATAGGAAATAATGCTGAAAGCAGTTAATGCAAAAGTAACACCTTAACATAAATATTGAAACATAGGCCTGATTAACATAAAATCAGCCTGCCAATACATCAAACGTTTCCTCTTTCATCTCATTAAAAATTTAGATATTTGTTCTTTTGGCTCAAAGCTTTCCTCCAACATATAATGATAAGACATTTAAAAATCTGATGCATATTATATTTTTATAGTTAAAAACAAAATAAAATGATCTTAATAAAATATTTTTATTAATAATATCAGAATTAAAAGTTGCAAATATACTGTATTTTTGTTTAGTTGATTCAGCACCTTCAGCATTATAGGAAAATAATAATGTACTAAAATAAATAGGGCACACTATATTCACTCAAAAAAGTCACCCTACTATGAAATAATAAAAGCAGTCCCTGATGTCTAAGAACAGGTCTGACACTCAGAGCAAGTCCTTAGTGTTCTTAGAAGCTGACCCGGTCCTCAAGCTAGGCCATGTTTTTCTCCTTTTGGACATAAACAAATCTCACAGTACACCAACATAAGACAAGCTCACTCTGAAACCATGATAAAGTGAGACAAAAACAAGACCATTTCATAATTTTGTCTAAATGCCAACAAAAACGAGGTCATTGTGCAAACCACAAAATACCAAGCATCTCTCTCTCCTGACTAGCTTGAGTGACTGTTACTTCTTTGCCAATTACAGCTTTATCATCACTGTAATCTGTCCTTCTTATAGATAGAATTTTTTGATTTTACCCAATCATAGATTTGCTCCTGCTTTCTGGCAGCTTCAGATCTAGAATAAATCCCCACTTTCTTAAGCCCTCCTCAAAGTCACCCAGTCAAAGCCCAAATACTAAGGTTATTTCTAAAACTCTCTTACAGAGACTCCCCCCATGTTTCTATGTTTTGTGTTCTTCCACACTGCAGTGTGTAACATACCCAACTTGTTCAAGTATAGGTGTTTTCCTGGTGGTCTTGGCCCAGACAAAATTGACACTACTTAAAACCCTGCCCTAGATTCCATTGCAGGATAACATGACCTCATTACTAGTTACTGAGATACTGTGTCTAAGTACAGGATTTTGCAGCAACTCTTATATTTAAGAGTGTGAACTCTGGATTCCTATTCCCTAAGGTCAAGCTGGAGCTTTGCCACTCAACAGCTATGTGATTCTTAGCAAATTCTTCATCTCTAAAGCCTCTCTCTATTGATATGTTTATAAAGTTGGGATAATAATAGTATTTCTCTTATATAGGCTTGTTTAGGATTGACAATTTCTGGAACACTGTGAATGCTTAATAAATGCTAGCCATCATTATTTGAAATGATCGTTACTAAAAAAGAAGGAAATTTTTTTACCTGAAATTCACAAATATTGCAGTAATGGGAGTAATGTGAAAACTGATTTATAAGCATTTTTGTTAACACATGATCATGAGGATGAAACTCATTATAGTTCAATATTATATACAATAATCTTAGAGACACTGACTGGAATCAGACATTCTATGTCAAATTGAGCCCTGAGTCTATAAAATCCTTAAATTCAAGTGTTTTTCACATGGAGTTTCTCTCTGGATTTCCATATAACATTTTAATTTGAGGTCTGGTAACTTATTTTCAAAGGGCCCCCTAATGAGTCATGCCTCCTGGTATTTAGGCCCTTGTGTCGTCCCTTCCTCTTTAATTTAAGCTGACATTATGACTTATTTTTTGAACAGAAGAATATGACAGAAGTGATACCACATGACTTCTGAATCTGGGTCATACGAAATTTTG
Source organism: Callorhinus ursinus (assembly GCF_003265705.2). Classification (NCBI taxonomy): domain Eukaryota; kingdom Metazoa; phylum Chordata; class Mammalia; order Carnivora; family Otariidae; genus Callorhinus; species Callorhinus ursinus. The sequence goes on along the minus strand of NW_027397063.1, from coordinate 31,260,511 downwards.
TCGCTTATTGTCTGAGTATCATGGGACACTGCCCTTTGGACATTTCATCTTGAAAAATAAGCTACCAGGCATGATAAACCCAAGTCACATGGAAAGGTGTGTGGGTCTAAGTGTTTACAGTTCCAGTTGAGCTCCCAGCCAACAACCTTCATCCCAGCCATACGAGTGAGCCACCATGATTATCTAGTCAAGTCCAGTCTACAGATGATGGTATCTCTAGCCAATATCTCACTGCAATTGTGTGAGAGACTTTAGTTGAGATCACACCGCTGGGCTCAGTCAAGCTACAGAATCATTAGTTTAGTAAAATATGTTTTTAAGCCACTGAGTTTTGGGGTGTTTTGTTACATAGCAATAAATAACTGGAAATGAGGTATGGTTTTAACAGTTTGTGCCCATTTGAATTTTTGAATAGAGTGACATAAAGGAAAATTTTTGCTAGCTAACGTATTTTTGATGTGGACACTAATTTAATAACAATAACAAAAAAGTCAAACACCTTTGAACATACTCCGTAAGTATTTCCTCCATGGTCAGTGTTCAAAGACTTTCATTCTTATTTCTCTTCTACTCTGATATTTTAGGTTCTGGTATTTATTTTTTCCATATGGCAGAAAAGGAGCATATTAGCTGTTGGGGAATAGGGGGGAAAAAACCCATGACTTATGCAACACAAGAAGCTGCTTATCGTTCTTGATAACTCTACAAGAAACAGATGTCACCACAGTGACTTTCTGCCAGGGAGAGTGCGAGGTGAAAGGAATTCTGGGAAATTACAAGCTTGCTGTGTTCACAGAAGTGTGCTAATGAGTCAAGTGATACGCCACATGTTCATTGCTAATAAATGGAACAAATTCTTACTCTTGTGGAATGATAGCTTTGATCGAAATACTTCATGTTTCATGGCCTCAGTCAACTTCATGTGTGCCTTCTAGATGCTGTGAGGAAAAAAACATACATTGCAGATATTTTTAAACACAATTGGACTTTCTCTGAAAATTACCTCTCAAAAATTGCTGGTCTGGTTCACTACCAAATTATATGAAATTCGTATTTGGGTCAGAGATTTCTTAATGTTACATAGATGGAAATCTGAATAAAAGCAATACAATAATAGTCTGTAAAACCTTAGAATTAGGCAAACATGAATCAGTAAAACAAGGAGATTTTTTTTTTTTAAGATTTCATTTATTTATTTGACAGAGAGAGACACAGCGAGAGTGGGAACACAAGCAGGGGGAGTGGGAGAGGGAGAAGCAGGCTTCCTGCCGAGCAGGGAGCCCAATGCGGGGCTCGATCCCAGGACCCTGGGATCATGACCTGAGCCGAAGGCAGACGCTTAACGACTGAGCTCCCCAGGCGCCCCAAACAAGGAGATATTTAATAATAGAAATATATTGGAGAGATTATAAAAATATTTTCAGTAATGACCACAAAAGTAATGGACTTCTAGGATGCTTCTCTCTCTCCCTCTCTGTCTTTCAATCTCTCTCTCAAATGAAAGTTTGGAAATGTGATGATAGGTAGATAGCTTTTTTTCCCTTTGCCCAACTAAAGTTGTAACTTTTAAATGTATATCATTCCCCTCATTTTATTTTTGATATTTTTGTTATATTTATCAAAATTGAAACCTCCCTCAGTCACAAAACTTTTTCCAGGAAGTAGCATCTTGCGTATGATTCCATTGTCACTACTATTTCTCCAAAATATTCCTCTCTCTCGGTAAATCATGTTGCTTTAATCTAGTTTGGTTTTGCCAGACCATATATTTATTTTATTTTTTGGCTTACTCCTTGGATTTTCTACATCTGTGAAACACTTTCCTGTTTACAAGCCCCAAGTATAATTAAAGGAACCATGGGTACTTGCGAGGAATGCAGAAATTCTGGCTTCAGTTTCCAGTCATAGGTTCACTTCACAGTCACACTTGTTATTTGCCATGTTTCTGGAATGTTATATGAGAGTGATATGTTCTTTTAAAATGGTCCTGGGTTGAGAAATCTTATCCATGTGAAAATCAAGGTAAGGAAAACAATGACGAATTTACTGCCTTTCCTAAGAGTCACACTCCTGCTCTTTCCAATGAATGGCAGTTACTGGTTATGAGATCTGACAGCAACTACCCCTCCCTCTTTCTTAATTCTTTTCTCTGTTCCTTTAGTATCACACAGGCGAGTTTGCTCACCTAGGCCCCGATTCCAGGCCAGGGGCCATAAAGCCTGAGATAGAACACTGTTTTCTAGTCTGTCCTGACTTCCTATTTCCTGCGGTGAGAAAAATCCAAACCCACACACCACTGGCAATTTGGCCAAATTTATTGAGACCTGATCTTTTTGAGTGTTTTGGGCCACACATGGCCTTAATAATGAAACAATTCCTGGCTTGATCCCTGACTTCAAAGATTATAGATTCATTTTCTCTAGGGTACGTCCCATTTTTAACCTTCCTCCCCTTGATTTATGTCCCCAGTGTCCTCTCTATCTTTCAAAGCACGTGTTTATACCACTTTGCATTTAGAAATTATCAAATTTTATAGTTTGCAATCTTTACAACACACTGCTGCCTGAGTTATCTTTATAAAGCAAAGGCCTTATTTTTTTCTGATTATAGTAGTTCCTGACTTGAAGTCCTTCTGGATGGTTCTACCTGTAAACCTCTCACCTGGGCTGTTACAACCTGCTGTATTGCAGCTATGGTGGATCTTCTCTTTATTGTCCCAACCAGGATCCATGTAAGAGTAAAGCAGGTGCTGGGCAATGGATGGAAACTGAAAGTTAAGGCCATGCTAGCTATAGGCCACTCTGCTTCCCATAACCTAGTACACTAGATTCCTCATTATTCCACAACCAGGCATTTCAGCTTCCCTTGTAGTTGTTCTTTCCCCAAAACAACAATTCATAATATCAGTGTAGCAACTCATTTCGTCTTCACAACAACTCTGTGAAACAGGTGCTCGGATTATTCCAATGGTGCCTACGAGGAAGCTGAGGCATGAGGAAGCTAGGGAACTCGGCTGGTTAGTGATAGAGTCAGGATTCGAACAGGCCCAAGACTGACTCCAGAGCCCTCACCTGTAAACACTACTCCATTCAGTTTTCCTACAATGTATTTTCATTCATTTACTACCTAAATTTCCCTTAGGAAGAATAGCATAGTATGTGAGAGAGAAAGCCTTTAAGTCAGACTCCGTGGGTTCTACTTTGGGCTCCCCCACCTAGTTGGCCTTGGGAAAGTTACTTAATTTTTCTGTGACTCAGTTTATTCACTTGTAAAAAAAAAATAGATCATTGTAACAACGATTTCAAGGGTTAACAGGATGATTGAATGAATTAATTCATGTAGAGATTCTAGCATATAGTAAGTTCATGATGAATAGCTCTCATTAAGTGCTACCTCTTCCTCAGAAACCTTTCCTTTCCTCATTTTTACACCACTTTGCTTTATGGCTGTGAATGCTGGAGAATCGCTCATCTGAATTCCGATGCAGCTCAGATTTAATATCAGCATTTCTGAGGTTGGGGCTGACCGTCAGTATGTTTTTTTTTTTAAGATTTTATTTATTAATTTGACAGACAGAGAGAAAGAGCACAAACAGGGAGAGGGAGGCAGAGGGAGAGAGAGAAGCAGGCTCCCCATTGAGCAGGGAGTCAGACAGGGGGCTTGATCCCAGAACCCCAGGACCACGACCTGAGCCGAAGGCAGATGCCCAACTGACTGAGCCACCCAGGTGCCCTGACCATATTTTTAAAAAAATTCTCCAGGTAATTTAAATGTGCAGCCTGTTTCAAGAACACTGCATTAAAACCTTTCTAATATGAGAACTTTATACATGTGTTTGTCTCTTTCCACAAATTTCAAGCTCCTTGATTGCAAATGCTATATTGAATTCATCTTTGTATTTCTAGTGGCAGCTAGCATGGTGCCTTATATATAGCTGGCACAAGCAATTATTAATTCCTTTGAATTGAGAAGACATTCCCCAAATATGTTCACATTTACAGGATAAAAGGGAAAATTTTTTTGTTATCACTAATGAACTTAATGAGTATCTTACTCAGAGGTTGGTAGGATCCAGATAAAAAGGATTAGATGGGAAAGTAGAAGGAACACCATGATAAGATAAAATGCCTAGTTGTTAATTTTAAACTAATGATTTGAGAACTTGGCTATACTTTACAATCACCTGGGAAGATTTTACAAAATTTAATAAAAACAGAAATCTGAGTTCCTCTGTTCTGCAGGAGATTCCAATGTGCAATCAAAGTTGAGAACTACTAACTACTAACTGAAATGGATCATGTTATACCCAAGTTCTTCCTCCCTCTGGATCTGAGAGTACACTTCTGCATTTTTGCATTAGGTACCACAAATGAAAAGAATAGAGAACATCCTCAGATGTCAAAGTGTGTGGGTATATAGAAGAAGCAGGAAGCAGGATATCAGGATAGGGAAATATGTATATATGCATGGGCAGACATACACATGTAGTACACTTAAATATTCTATGTTACCCTTCAAAAATTATGTAGTGAGAAAGGGAATATGGTATCAGTCTATAACAGTAAGTTCGCAGACCCTTACCGTGTCTGTGAGATAATTCATTTTTGGTGAAGAAGTCAAGGAGATAGTTTTGCCAATATGGTCACCAAATATGCAGTCATTTTTTAGACAAATATTGTGTCTAAGTCACTATATAGTGGTCTGGACTGAATTCAGATGATTATAACTTGTCAGCTTGCTTCAGAATTACTAAATTGAGTATTGCTAAGTACTAGGTACCATGTTTCTTTCAATCACAATTAATCATCACATGGAAAGATTTGACATTATTATATTGGCCTTGTTCAATGCTCTTTAGTATTTTAACAAATAATGACGAAAGATTAAAGATACAATACAAGCACATAACAAAAATTTGAATGTTTGTCCTACAATGTACAAATTGTTAGCATACTACATATGATCTCAAATTGAAATAAAACCTGTGCTCATACTATATTATTTGTGTTTCTTTAAATTTTTATAAACTTTCACAACCTGTCATATTATTTATCCAAATATCTTTCCACTTAAATGATTCTTAAAGGTATTTTCTTTCTCCTTTCTCCATAAGAGAAAGAAAGAAAGACAAGGGGGATAAACATAATGGTTCAATAATACACCATAATACTTTTTAATTATAAAAATTATAAAAATATAATTTTTTCACTTATTTTCAAAAACATACAAATAATAGATTCCAAAAAAAATGTTAGCCTTAAAATAACATCTTTTGGTAGAGACCAACTATACTCTGTGTAAAAAGATGATCTTATTGATCCATCTATAAGATAATATGATAACAACTATGATGTGTTAAGGGCTTATTATCCACCAGATACTTTTTAGTGCTTCACCTGAATCAATTCATTGAATCCTCAAAACAATCCTGTGAAAATGATACCACATTAATGTCCATTTTACAGGTAAGGAAATTGAAGCACAGAGCATTTAAATCATTCACTCAGGGCTCAACTAAAAATTAAGGGATCCAAAATTTGAATCTAGGGAAACAGGGCCCAAGAGCCAATGGCACTGGATTTAAGCTTATGTTTCCCCCCAATACTTTACTAGACAGGAAATTTGTTTGACCTCCTTGATCCTCATCATTTCAGTGGACCCTCTTTCTGAACAAGACTTGGCTACATTTAACAGTCAGTGGCCCTGAGAGTTATGTACAGACACAGAAGGTAGGAGATGTCCAGTGCTCTGGTGATAACATTTGGGCATTTTGGAGTCATAAAGAGAGAAATCTTTAGCTCCTTCACTTTTTTCCTTTGCTCCTCTTTCCGAAGTGTATTCCAAATCTTCCTCCCTATTTTGATTTTTTTTTTTTTTAAAGATGCTGTTGTGAAGAATATAATAGAGGGATCTGGGTGAAGATTAGGCTCCAAAATGACTTAAGTGTTGGAGATAAAGAATAAAGAATAAATAAAGAATTATTTGAAGTCAGATAATGCTGATTTGTAATGGGATATTCTTGTCACATTTTTATCACATTATCCATCCATTAAGAACAAATAACAATGAGTAAAACATGATTTATAATCAAATTCCCAAAGTCAACTGCAGTATTTTTTTAAGTTTTTATTTAAATTCCAGTTAGTTAACACAGTATAATATTAGTTTCAGGTGTGCAATTTAGTGATTCAACACTTCCATACAACACCTGGTGCTCATCACCAAAGTCAACTGCAGTATTTTAAACAAAGCAAAGTCACTATGTTTGACTGTTATTTTCTTTTCTGTGTCCCCAAATACTTTATTTATAATGTTTTAGTACTTATTTAATCTTTTTAGGTGTTATACTAAGTTATTAAATTATAAACTCCTTGAGAAGAGAAACCATATCTTAATCATTGCTGGATTTCTTACAATTTCCAACAGGGTGATTTATATATACTATATGTCCAATAAATGTTTTATTGAATTAAAATGTAAAGCAGTTTTAAAAGACTGCCACATTCTGACCTTTTATTAAAACAGTTGTAACTAAAAATGTGGACCTTGGATGGGAAACATCTTCATACAGCTGAGCTAGTTAGAAACACACATTCTCAAGTCCTACTCATGGCCTGCTCAGTCAGAACCTCTGGGGTCCGGCCCAGGGATCTATGTTTAACTAGCTCTCTAGGTGATCTTCATTTCCTCTAAAGTGAGAGAAGGACTGTTTAACAATATATTTCACATCGATTACTTATAATAAAAGGTAATGCACATCAAATCTGCAGATGACTCCGAAGCTGGGAATGACAACCAACAGACACAGTATTATTTGGGGAAGAAAAAAATAAAATTCTGCAAACTATGACGATTGTGTACCTAACAGAATGATATTTACATGGATAAACCTAAGGCCATTATACCTTAACCATGCATTTATTCAATAGCAACTGTATATCAAATATTATGCTGGATAATGGGACAGATACACATAAATTTCCTGCCCTCGAGGAGGAAATTTTAGGCTAAAGAAACAGCTCTCTACACAAATAATTAGAAACACAGTCAAATAAGTGAGCCAGTTATGGGGCTATTGTCTAAGTTTTAACGCCCACCTTGTCATGCTTGAGCGGGGACGCTGCAGGCCACATTTCTGTTGTGGCAGCTGGCTCCCTGGTCAACATTGAGAGTGGAATGCTAAAGGGAGGTTGGGAGGCTAGGAAAAGAAGAAGGGATGTGCTGTTTCCTCTTTGCCCCCATTGGCTTCCTGAAGCCGTCAGTGTCTTCCCAGCTTCCCCCTACAGTGATGGATTGTTCCAGCAGCCGCGGCTGAATCCAGTTTGCAGTTTTTCCAGTACTTCTAGAACTAATACTTCTAGAACTCTTCCACATCTCTCCAGAAACATCAAAACCAGTGGGCTAGTGCCCTCTCCTCAGAGGTCTGAATTCCAGCCCCTCACGGTCCCTCTCCTGAGCTGAGAGCTGGCACTGACTTAGAGGCCCCTCATCAAAGCTTCTACATCGAATTAATTCCACCCTCTTCTGCTTGTTTCCCTAGCCCAGCAGGTGGTAGTTTCTCCCTGCAATTGCTACCCCTGTGATGGCTTTGTGTTCCATTTTTGCCTTTATTCCTGTGTCAGGCTCAGTCCTATGAACGATTTATTTTATGTTATCTCTGTTAGAATAGCTGGTGAGTATTCCGGCTCCTCACTGGACATTGGCTACTACAACAACTGTACATAACGATACTAGAGTGGTTAAACAGCAAACCCCTAAGTTGTTTAAATCAGGGAGTGTGTGTAACTGAATTAGTCTAAGACTCACAATAATTGAGTTTTGGGCCAGTTGGAGAAACTAATTTCAGTTTTGACCTCAAATTGGAAATTGCTTTCCTTTCCAAATGTAGAGAACACCCATATAATAGTCAATGTATCATAGGTGAAACAAAGAGGCAGCTATTTGATGTTCTAATATGTAAAAGGGAATAAGAGAAGAAACAGGTTAATCTTGCGTTTTTTTCAGAGAGCTAACCTTGAATGAATGAGAGTGGCTGGTTAGCTCAGTTGGTTAGAGTGCGCTGCTAATAAACTTGAACTAACGAAGTTAGAAGAAAGGCCCTTCTAAAAGTCAACCCTGTCTAAAGATAAAATGAGCTTCTGAAGGAGGAGGAAATTCCTCATCATGAAAAATGTTCTAGTACAGTTTGAGAAACTATTATTTGATACCATTGTATGGCAATGTTCTTCAATTGGGAAGGGCATTGAATTAGATGGTTTATTATGCTGGCGTTCTATGATAATGGGATTAGTGTATTAATTTCATTGTGCCCTTTTCCAATGGAAAAAAGTGTTTCTTAAAATGTGTTGAACATGCAAAAGGAAGTCAGGTAAGGGAGTGCAATGGACTGAATGCTTACATTGCCATAAAATACATTATCTTGAAACCTAATCCCCAATGTGATGGTATTAGGAGGTGGGGCCTTTGGGAGGTAATTAGGTCATGAAGGTGACATGCTTATGAATGAGATTACTGGTCTTATAAAAGAGATACCAGAGAGCTCCCTCATAGCTGTCCTTGAACCAGGAAGTGGGCTCTCACCAGGTACCAAATTTGCTGACATCTTGACTTGGACTTCCCAGCTTCTGGAACTGTGAGAAATCAATATCTGTTTTTACAAATCACCTAATGTATGGTAATTTTTTATCGCAGTCTGAATAGTTTAAGACAGGGAGTAAGGTAAGGAGAAGGTATTGGAACATGTAATTGACTGAAGGTACTGGAGCAGGGCAATGAATTAGGAAAGTAATTGTAAAGACTCAGGCGAATAGGCTAGAAGAAATCACTCCTATCCCTGGCCCCTTCAATCCTAGTAATAAACAAGGTCAAAAACTCCTGCAGCTGAGGTTTTGTCCTTGTCTCAGGTTTCATAGACCACATTTGAAATACTCTGTTCCAGAACAGCATGTACACATGGAAAGTGCTTATCTGTGAGATGGTTACTTTTTCAATCTTTTTTTTTTTTAGGTTCGCTAAGATATTTGCAATAAATTTGAAACTTTGTGTTATATTGGAACATGATACAAAATGCTATTGACATTTCTAACAAAAAAATTATAAAATCTTCTACAGTATCATCATCAGCCATGACAACAGTACAGCTTATTAGAGTACATCTCTTTAAAAATTTACCCAAACCTAATAAATAGACAGCAGCAAGGATTTTTAGTGTTTATGAGATATTAGAAACACATGGATTCCAATTTCTGTAAATGCTGTAAGAAGAACAATTTTATATAAGATTGGCAAGTGTGCTGGGATGAATTGGAAAAACCTGCTGAAGGTTTAGACATAGTAATTTTGTAGCTTTCACATGTAAATATAATAGAAAGGGTGGATTCATATTTATGGGAGTTGCAATATTATTACTATTTTGCGTTAACTAGCCAATGCTAAAAGATGTATATTAAAATGGGAGGGGACAATCATATTAATTCTTTGTCTAGGCTATGCCAAATATCCCATTACTTAGAATATATAGATGTTTAATGTCACTTAGATCCTAATGTTCCATGAACTAACCTTTCATTTCATATCTCATATTCATAAATATATAATAATTGACACAACCTTTAGTTTTCTCAAAATTAGTGTGTATAGGTGGGATCAGATTACTTCTATGTGTAAGAAATAATAAAATTCCTATTGTGTAAAGACATTGGATAGATACTGGACATTTATTGCTATATATCTCATTTTTCCACCAATCAAATCCCCCAACTCTAATGAGAATAGGTACAAGATTATTTCACTTGTAACACTAAAAATGTAACGCTCAGAGGGAAAATTTCAAGGAGCAGGATTAAATATTTTCTCAAAACAGGTCTTAAAAATTTCCTAATCAATATGTGAGGACTATAGACCATATTTTCCAGTATATTTGGCTGTGTAAAACACAAATTTAATGGTACACTGAACTCGTGTCACATAGATATGATATATGATATGATATGATATGATATGATATGATAAGGACTCCATTTTTAAAAATTAGATTTAGCATTATTTTTATTGTAAAAATCTTGATCCTGAGATGCCTTTGCCTGTAGGTGGAGATCTGGAGTGAACAATTATATACTTAGAGGCACATTTTGGCTGTGTGCTGGTCATTTTACCATATTTTATTCCCAATAGAATGACAGAACACAAATACTTTTCCAAACTTCTATAGAGAGCTAAGTCATGATAGCAAGTGAGGAACTTTTTAAATCTCTTATGTCAGTGTTTAAAGCGAGGCATAACTTGATCAAGTCTGATACCTGACTGAGTCTCACTTAGAATATCCATTCTCTCAAGACAATACAAGTACAATAAAAATGGATTATTTTTCATTTTTTGATGGGTTCTGATTACAAAAGTATCAAATATGTTTACTTCTCAATGGGAGATCTGGTTTCCATGGGGACCAAACCAACCTCATCTGCTGTTTTGCAGACCATGCTCCATGTACCACCTCCACTTTGGCAGGACTAGAGAGTGGCTGAACACAGCTACCCTGGCAAATGTGCATAGCCATCCATATAGTTTCTCCTCCTTTTCCACCCCCTTCCAACAACAGAACCCAGGAGGGGGCTTCAAGGATGTGTAGCTTTCCTCCCACTTTCAAGTTGCATCACTTGGGATGCTCTTTGAAACTGGAACATTCTCCATGATGATAATAAACATCCGCCATGTGTCACAATGTTTCTTCAAGTTAAGTGTCAAATTATCTGGCAATATAAATAGGTGCCTATTTTTTATTGTTGTAATGCCTTTATTACAGATTCAGCACAGATCGATGGTATTTCTTACACAGATTGATCAACTATCTATCACATATTGGCAATCTGCCCAATTTCATATATGCTCACTACTGATTCGTGTGTTCATCATACCCTTAATATCAGTTTGCTGTATGTTGAGCATTGTGCTAAGCATGAGGGGTCTTGAGAAAGTGAGACAGACTTCTTACTTTCAGAATATTATTCTCTTAGAGCCTAGAATCTAGAGGACATGAATTACCAGAAGTGGTATTGGAAATCTCTGTGGTAAATTTAATGGTATGATACTTGGTCTGGAAAATATGGGGCCATTGAAGGGAACCCAGTCTCATCCTGTGGCATTAAGGAAGCCAAAAGAAGGCTCTAAACAGCTTGATCAAAGAATGAGTATCATTTAATCTGGTGAAGAAGCAGCAGCTTGAAGCAGCAAATGAAAGAAAGAAAGTGCAGTTTCTGGCTTAGGAGCCAGAAGCAGTTCTGCACCTGACCCAAACCTGGGCTGGGAATGAGCAGCAAAGCAGTGACCTGAAGTCCAGTCATCAGTCCTCCTTACGATATGTTAGAACTGCATTTTTATTCAAAGCCATTGAAGAAATACAAAGAAAGTACAAAAAGAGGACAATTGGTCGGTTATATGTTTTTGAGTAGTTATTCTGAAGACTGCATGGAATATGTATTTGAAGAAATGAGATGTTTGAGTAAATGACTAATCTTTTTTTTTTTTTTTTCTGGGTCAAAATATAGCCTTGGTGAATGTTGGAACCAAAACCTATAACATCTAAAATTCAGTATTTCACTGAGTGCAACTCATGTGTTGTCATTAAAATAGGTGTTACATTTGTAGTTACTGGTCACAGTTCTTTCCCTCCAGTCATACAAAGTATAGGATAAGTACAACAGATGTAAAAAGATAATTTGGGGTATTGAGAGTGGATATGAGTTATTTGCTTTATGTGGTCCTATCCCAAGAGTCTATGGTTTTTGTTTCTGTTTTGAAAAATATGTTCCATTTTAACAGATTCAAGATAAAATGTTAGCAAATGAGTTTGAAACATTCTAACTTCTCTCAAGTAGAAGTTAATACATTTGAAATAACCACATTTTTTCCATTACCTTATTCCTATTACCTTTCTATATTCTACTATTATTTAGCTTATTGAAAGTTCAGAGTTCCATTAAGTAAACATGTACTGAGGGCTTATATTGAGATAGTTTCTCTTCTGTAGAGGGAGGTATAGACAAGTAGGGTAATCATATAGTATTAAAATAACTTAAATTTTATTCCTTAGGAAATGTACTTTACATCACTCTGCTAGTCATTGACAGCAATGTTTTATAATAATGCAAGTAACAGTGCAAGCAGCAATATTAACTTAAAATATCAAGCCATTTAAGAGAATTAAAAAAACCATGATGGATGAAAATATTAAATTTCTTGAAAACTAAAAAATAGCTGATAAAATGAAACTCAAAGATCATGAGTCATTTAAGAAGAGCCTTAAGAAGTGTTTTGGCAAATGTTGTCAGAATATTAAATGAAAAGGTAAAGCATTTGTCTTTCATCCGAAATAGTAATAACTATTATTCAATATTTCAAATTACAAAATGTGTGGACATTTGTGTGTGGGGGGGTGCCATTCAGTTCAGTCTTGGGCGATTGAAATGACTAAATAACACCCATATGGTAAACAGCTTGATACGCCCAGTATAAAGGAAAAGGTGTTGGCTGTGAATCTGTGAAGGAGGCATTATTATTTTCACTCATAGAGGTGATGTAAATGTCTAGCTTCCAGGGCTTTATTTCTTTTCTCTAGTTTTTCTTTTTTTCCCTTCTTTCCTTTCTTTTTTGTTAATATGTTAGACTTTGGCTGGGTTTTCATAGAATGAAATGTTTTCCAGTAGTAAATGTTCATGCACCCCTTCCCCCAAATTAGTTGCCTTGGAGGGTGATGGAAGGCAACCTAAACATTTAGTTCTATATATCAAGAATCATCTACATTATAGAAGAGATGAAAAAAACATAAAATCTGATTTCTATCTGACAAAACTTTCCATTCTTTGTGGGGCATCATGACATACATGAAGCAAAGATAATTTGGTAATAGTAGTTATCATATTAACTGTTAACATATTATGAATATTTATTATCTGCCAGGGCCTTTTTTAGTAATTTCCATGTACTGTTGAATAGATTTTATTTCATTCCCATAGTAAGTCTATGAAATTAGCATTATGATTATGCTAATTTTGCAAATGTGGAAATTGGAGAACAGAGAGTTTAAGTAAGTTTAAATCCAAGCAATCTTGTTCCACAACTTGTAACTCAAGTGTATGCTGCCTTATGTAGTATCGTTTTTATATTTTGTGCAACATTTCACAAGTTGTGGGACTAGGAAAAGACCATAATGTTTGTGATGGATAAGAAGAGCCCAGAATTGAGAGTCAGGATGATGCAGCTTCAAATCTCCATTCTGCCAGTTGTGTGAGGTACTTAGCTTCTTCTGTAAGCCTCACTTTCTTCATCTATAAAATGACAAACTCATCCCCCTCGGTTGCTTTGAGGATTAAAAGGGATTATACATGTACTGCATTTAGCTAATAGCAGGCATATAGTATGCTGTCAATAAATGTGAACTGCTATTTTTTTAAAGCAAAGATTTAGTATCTAAAGAAAATACATTGTGACAAACTGTTTATCTTCATTTAAGCAAAAGAAGTTTCATGTATCAAATAATTTTTGAGGTTTTTCTTTCTGAAGTAAAAGAGAAGCATTAAAAAACACTTCATTTTCTGTTTCATTTTGGAATTCAATTGTATAGGTACTTAATTCTGATACAATGTAATAATTTCCATTCTAAATTTCAGAGCCTAGAGACTTCAGACTGAAGTTTATAAAAAGAAAAGTTTCATTTATGTTATATAAAGCAATGTTTTGGAAGACACAGCCTCATACTGCTAACATAATGGACCATAAATATCAAACCTATGCCATATCTGTAAGTCTTTTTGAGTGTTTCCATGGAACTTATTTGATTTTTCAATGAACATATTTTTTTTCCAATTAAAAATGCATCCTAGAAAAGTTTCTTAATAATTTCCATGTAAAGAAAATACTTATGTTTTGCTTTTATATACCAGAAATCAAAACTTTAAAAATTTTACAGAAAGTTGAACTAACCTATTAATTTTGAACATGTTTTGAAACATAACATCCCTAAGACAATACACCTCTGAAGATGAATACTATTCGTTACTGAAAACTAGTTAAATCACATGACACAATAACATCTTTATAACATTTTCTTATATTTTTAATGAGTTTTTAGACATTTTAAGAAAGCACATTTAGGCTGAAACAGGTAAGGATGTCTATAATACAGGAATAACTTCTAAAAACGTAACAAAGAATTAAGCATTGTATTTAGTGGGAATAGTCTGTCATAGGCAATCTGAATTTAAAAAGATAGTTCACAAGCATATTAAGAAATAAAAAATTTGAGAGTAGGGCTGATGCATTACCCAAACAGAAAAAAAAAATCCATTTTTGCTTGATTAGAGTATATGCTTTTTAATGCATTTTACACTTAGAAAAAATAAGCTATCAGTATTTAAACTATTTTTAGATTTAAACATTTACCTATAGAGAGTGAAAATTATGGGGCTTTCAGAATCCTCTCCTTTTTGACTTAGACTTGGAAACTTCAAATAAGTTCTGGTTTCAAGTCTGTGGAACCCAGGGAATCATGCAGATATATCAGTATTATTTAACTAATCTTTTAGATGCATACAGGGGACGTCTAGGATTTGGTTTGAGACAGCTGGATCCCATGTGCCTTGTTTTCCGTATTTATCACTGGGGTAGACGAGCCTCGCCTTGAAATGCGGGCAGAATAGTTTATTCCCTCAGTGAGCAAAAAGCCTATGTGGGAGGGCTGAAATCCATATTCACACATGGCCTGTGAAATCGAATCGATTAGAAGTTTTCCCTTCATGATATTAGCAATGGTTAAGAATGATTTATCAAGCTCCCTAACCACTTGGAATTCATGAATTTCAAATTAAAATGTGAGTCTTCTGTAGTAAGTAACTATATGTTTGGATTACGATGGAGTTCTCAATCAGGGGTACATGGAAGGACTTCAGGGGACCAAGGAGCCTGGGATCACAGTGAGATTGCCCTCTGTTTCATGTGTAGGTGTTTTTGTAAATGAAAAGGGTCCTTTGCTTTCATTACATTCTTAAAGAGATCCAAGAACAACAACAATAAGAAAGGTAAGAATCACTCCAATTCCAAAACATTGGAGAGAAAAGGAACTCCAAACGTCCATCATACATATTAAAGTGGCTTGGAAGATTGGCCTAAGTTTAAATTTTGTGTGTCAAAAGAAAAAATATGATCGTTTTGTAGAGACTCTCTAAACAGTATTCAGAAATGCCCTGAAGAGGTGATCTGGGAATTATCCTTATTTTGATGGATGATCTAATACTGAGAGGACTATGCCTCAGAATCTAAAATACATATTCAGGGGGTAAGAGAGAGTAAAAAACTCATGGACATTTATATAGTTAAATATTAGGCACCAGACGCTGAATTAGGCACCTCACATACATGAATGTACAGGGATCTCAAGCATCACCTGGCAGTTAGCACAGTTATTCTCACTTCACAGTTTAAAAAATGAAAAACAGTACATTGGGGTCCATATGGCCCTTCTTTTCACTAGATCTGTGTCTTTGGGGTAAATACCCAGTAGTGCAATTGCTGGGTCATAGGGTAGCTCTATTTTTAATTTTCTGAGGCACCTCTACACTGTGTTCCAAAGTGGCTGTACCAACTTGCATTCCCACCAACAGTGTAAAAGGGTTCTCCTTTCCCCACAACCTCTCCAACATTTGGTTTTTCCTTGTCAATTTTTGCCATTCTAACTGGTGTAAGGTGGTATCTCAATGTGGTTTTGATGTGAATTTCCCTGATGGCTAATGATGATGAACATTTTTTCATGTGTCTGTTGGCCATTTGTATGTCTTCTTTGGAAAAGTGTCTGTATGTGTCTTCAGCCCACTTTTTGACTGGATTATTTGTTTTTTGGGTGTTGAGTTTGAGAATTTCTTTGTAGATCTTGGATACCAGCCCTTTATCTGTAGTGTCATATGCAAATATCTTCTCCCATTCCGTGGGTGGCCTCTTTGTTTTGTTGACTGTTTCCTTTGTTGTGCAGAAGTTTTTTATCTTGATGAAGTCCCAAAAGTTCATTTTTGCTTTTGTTTCGCTAGCCTTTGGAGATGTATCTTGAAAGAAGTTGCTGTGGCTGATGTCAAAGAGGTTACTGCCTATGTTCTCCTCTAGGATTTTGATGGATTCCTGTCTCACATTGAGGTCTGTCATCCATTTTGAGTTTATCTTTGTGAATGGTGTTAGAGAATGGTCGAGTTTCATTCTTCTGCCTGTGGCTGTCCAATTTTCTCAGCACCATTTATTGAAGAGACTGTCTTTTTTCCATTGCATATTTTTTCCTGCTTTGTCGAAGATTATTTGACCATAGAGTTGAGGGTTCATATCTGGGCTCTCTATTCTGCAATAGCCAAACTGTGGAAAGAGCTGAGATGCCCTTCAACAGGTGAATGGATAAAGAAGATGTGGTCCATATATACAATGGAATATTACTCAGCCATCAGAAAGGATGAATACCCAATTTTTACATCAACATGGATGGGACTGGAGGAGATTATGCTAAGTGAAAAAAGTCAAGGAGAGAAAGTTATTATATGGTTTCACTTATTTGTGGAACATAAGGAATAGAATGGAGGACATTAGGAGAAGGAAGGGAAAATGAAGGGGGGGAAATCAGAGGGAGAGATGGACCATAAGAGACTATGGACTCTGAGAAACAAACTGAGGGTTTTAGAGGGGAGGGGGGTGGGGGGATGGGTTAGCCCGGTGATGGGTATTAAGGAGGGCACATACTGCATGGAGCACTGGGTGTTATAAGAAAACAATGAAGCGTGGATCACTACATCAAAAACTAATGATGTATTGCATGATGACTAATATAACATAATAAAATAAAATTAAAAAAAAAATTTCAACTAAAAAAAAAAAATGAAAATCAGAAAGGTTAAGAAGCTTGAGCAAGTAAACACAGTAGTAAGAGGAAGCCCCGGGGTTTCTACCTAGGTCTGACTGGTCTGTACTATTTCTAATATATCATTGTTTTATTTTTTTATGTGTTTACTATAAATCTTAGTGTTTTCCAGGTAAAGAATATCAGGCATTTTGTTTTCAACAGTGTATGGGGGGTATGTTTGGTGCCTAGAACAAAATAAGAAACTAAGTGAATATTTGAAAAAATAAATACATCTGGCTAAAACTACCATATAACTAATGAAGATATGAGATCAAGGGAGATGAAATATTTTATTAAAGGTCACTCACCTAGTTAGTGGAAAAAGGCACAAAGTCCAATATCTTGTCTCCTAGATAAAGATTTTGTTTACCACTTTCAACTTGTAAGGCTGATTCCAGAATATTCTCTCCTTACCTGGATCAGTACTAGCTCTCTGAAGTAGATAACTTTTCTTTCTCTCTCCCTCTAGTTTGGGATACAAATAGGTTGTTCTAAATAATCACACCTGAGGGTCAGCTAACACTCTATCCTTAACAATTTTTCACTCTGTCCTTGAAAAGAATTCACCCTTGAATATATATGGATTTTTTGAGCTGATTTATTTTTCTACTTTTTTTTTTCTGTCTCTGATCTATGAAGGACCATATGAGTCTTCCCATCCTGTTTTGTTAAGTTCAGTATCTCCAATCTCTAGCAACTAAAATGGAACATGCCCTAGACTGAACTCTTTTCAGGACTGCCTTCATGGGAGTGGGATTTGTGATAGCCATGGGGTCCGGTGCTTGGTTTAATGTTCCACTGTTGCTGTCTTGAAATCCTTAATAAAATTTCATTTTGAAATTATGTTGTCAGTCCTGCTTTTTATTTTCCTTTTGCCAACCAGTACAAATTCGTTCTTCTTTCCATCTTCTCTATATTTGAAGGACACCACCAATATCTGCCTCATTAGGTATTGTTGGATACAATGATTCATCTTCAACTTTACCTCTTCTTGACCACCTCTGCATCTAATTGTTGGCAAAATCCCAACAATTCTAACCTCACAAAGTGTCTCACAATGAATCCTTTTTTTCTTTTTCCACCACATTCAATAGACAAAGGGGGCACCTGGGTGGCTCAGTCGGTTAATTGTCTGCCTTCAGCTCAGGTCATGACCCCAGGGTCCTGGAATCTAGCTCTGCTTCCGGCTCCCTGCTCAGTGGGGAGTCTGCTTCTCCCTCTGCCCCTGACCACCCTTGTGTTCCCACTCTCTCTCTTTCACTTTCTCTCATTCTCTCTCTCTCTCAAATAAATAAATAAAATCTTAAAAAAAGAGAAAGAACCTACTTTAACAAAACTCAGTCTTGATTGGAAATCAGGTCTCTGCTACTTATTGGTTATACATCTTTCAGCAAGTCAATCTCTTGAATTTCTATTTTCTCATCTATAAAATAGGAAAAATAAAACTCACTGTACATATTTAAGAACTAGAAATATAATTTGGTAAGTACTTAATACAATGGCTCTTTTTAATTTAGAGAGGGTCCCATAGGACTCTAAATTTTAATTCCCTTCTAACTTATAATAACTTTTATCTTGAGATCAGTTATTGGTTTCTATTTCTGAGAAATATATTTTATCTTCAAATCATCATTCAACACTTACTGAGTATTCACTCATTCATATGAACATCTTTAAATGCTCCTCCAAAAAACAAAAACAAAAAACTACCCCTAAACTTATTGATAACACTGCTATCAAGAAATGAAGTGTACATCTCCTACTTTTGAATCTGGACAGGTATGGAACAGCTTCAACCAACAGAGTGGAAATGACATCATATGATTTATGAGGCTGGATCTTAAAAGGGCATGCTTCTTCCAACTTGTTTGCTGGAAGTCTGTGTTCTGGAGTCCTAAGGCACCCTGTAAAAAGTCCAACAACCCAGGAGCCAGCAGACTTGAGGAAGCCAAGCCACAGGGAGATGCCACACACGGACACTCAGGCACAACTCTGTTCTTCAAAGTGTCCTGTGCAGACACCAGACAAGTAAATGAACGAGCCTCCAGATGATGCCAGCCCCCAGTTATAAAATTATCCTTCAAACCTCTTACATGAGGCTCCAGAAACCGCAGAGCAGGAACAAGCCGCTTCCTCTCTGCTCTGTCTGAATTTCGGAGCTACAGAATCCATAAGCATATGAGATGGTTCTTTTAAACCATAACGAAGGTTTAGATTCATGTGTTATAGAGCAATTGTAGGTGGAATCACTCCAAACTGAAATTAAAAAAAAAAAAAAGAGGAAAGAAAAGGGAAGGAAATCCCATGCATTGTGTATGTCCTGGCTCCCACTTTCCTTCTAGCCTTATGTCCAACATAAGGCTGTGGACTCGTCCCAATCCTTTGGCAATTCCTTTGCTTTCCAACCTTATTTCCCTTCTTTATACTGATGTTGCTTGTTGGAAAGCTCTTTCCTCTTTTCTTCACTCTCTTAAGTCTCAGTTTATGTGCTCTTCACATGCTGCATTATCATTTAATCCTTCAATCCCCCCAGCTACATGGTATATTCTTCTTCTGAATTCGGATAGAATGTTTTAACCTCATATTCACCAAACATACTTGTTCTTGTTTGTGTGCACATTGAATTTTTCCTAAGAGAGAACTCACATGTGATTTAATACCTCCCCTACAATAAGTAATTCTTGGCGGGTGTTCAGTGCTTTGCTAATAACCTAGCATTGCTCTGAATTAGAGTTGTGGCGTGAAGATGCTTGTAGCCTTGAAAAGTTTTAGTAGCTACAATATATATTGAAGTCAAATTTTTCCCTTCAACCATTACCATGTTACTTCCTTTGTCCATTTATATCTCCTTGTATATCCTTGACAGTTCTCTGAACAAATATTTATTTTAGAATCATCTATTAACTAGTTTGTTAGCCATTATTGACCTCAACTCCATTTTATCCTTAAGTTGCTATTTTCTCAAAAATTCTCTAGCTTGAAACTATAGCTGATTTTACTACCTACACCACCTGACATCAATGAGATACAATTTTCATCAACTTTTCACATAACGAAAACTCTATAAACAGGACCACATAGGCCCCAACGAACTATATTCTCTGAGGTACATATTATGCTTTAAACTCTGAATTTTCCTTTATTTTAGATACCATTTATTCCTTTTCTTTCAAAAGTATTGAAAGGAACAAGAGATTATTTTAATTTTTTAAAATTACCTATACTGTAGTTACTGTAGGTTTTTCTCCCTTCCCTAAGTGACATACGTTTGGCTTTAGGAAGAAAAGATAAAAGAAAAGGAAATTTGCATTTACTATATGTGCCAGACACGGCTGAGCAAAATCATACTACTTAATTTATTTGTTTACTGAATTCTCTTAATTTCCTTCAGTTGAAGGGAAAAAGATTCCTAGATATTATAAGATATTTCTGTGTCTAACCTAAATATATAAAATACTATTCAAAGAGCTGAATCAGTCTATGTGTACTACAGTAAATATATATATTTGATAACCCAGTAATTACTGAGAGATAGACAACCCTAAGAAAGAAGTCATATAATGAGTGTGGGATTAGGTCCTTAACAAGAGTCCTTGATATTTGCAGACATCCTGCGGCTCTCTGAATTCCCATCATGTTTTTAATCATAATTGCTTCCCTACCACCCATCTGGGCTGCTATCAACAGAGGCTTATGACATCCAGGGAAGAATAAATAGGGAGACAAGTGAATTCTTTGGAAGCTCCAGTTCTGCCTTAGTGCAGATTTCTCCCTAATAAAATAATGGAGTGAAGCATTTAAAAAAAGATTCAACTGAAGCAAGTATCTTTAAATAGATTATTTTCCACAAGGAATCAGTGGGTGCTAATGTTCCCTTGTTGGCTATAAAATCACTGGGGGAGAAATAACAATTATGGCAATCACAGCGTAGTTTAACCCTACGAACTTAGATACAAAGAAAAAAATGAAAAAAAAACCTTTTTTTAAATTTTTTATTGTTATGTTAATCACCAAACATTACATCATTAGTTCTTGATGTAGTGTTCCATGATTCATTGTTTGTGCATAACACCAGTGCTCCATGCAGAATGTGCCCTCTTTAATACCCATCACCAGGCTAACCCATCCCCCCACCCCCCTCCCCTCTAGAACCCTGTTTGTTTTTCAGAGTCCATCGTCTCTCATGGTTCGTCTCCCCCTCCGACTTACTCCCCTTTATTCTTCCCCTCCTGCTATCTTCTTCTTTTTCTTTTTTCCTAACATATCTTGCATTATTTGTTTCAAAAAAAAAACTTTTAAAAGACCATCTTTAAGAAGGCAACACAATTAAGATGGCCATTCACAGGAGGTTTCCAGCTACTTCACTCTCTCTCCAGAAGGGGCTCCTAGCATCTATGGATACCCTTGAAGGCATAACAATATGTGTTTCTGTTCATGGATTTTAGGGATTGAATATGTTATTAATCAAAAGAGTCGCTGTAGTTTCATTGCTTCTAGAATCTCCTGAGGCATTGTATACAGCTGCATTCAAAGAAAATGAACTGTTATAAACTTGATCATATTCATCCCTTGGGCTCATCTGATTACAAAATTGCCCAATGAGCTGTTACAGTATTTTCAACTAATTAGTTAACCCATACTTTGGGATTTCTTTCCTTTCTTAGTTTCTTTCTCGCTTGTGTTTTCTTTTTTATTTCTTTTTTGTTTTTCCTCCCCCCCCCTTATTGTACATATTTACCCTTTCTCTAACAGGGTGAATATCTCAGTGTTGTGCTGCCAAAACGCTCAAATCACATCACTAAAAGTATACCTTTTCTCCTATCACTTTTCATGTGAGGAAAACGAACGGTGAATTTTTTTTTTTTTTTTTTTTTGCCATGTTATTGATTTTAAATCAGAGAGCAGCACTATTCAGTCCAGGAACTCAGAAGCTACATTTGACTCTCAGATCATACAATTTCCTAAATCAGCCGCTGAAGATTCAAGGGTCTTTCTGAAATAGTTATACTGAAGAAAAGAAACAAGAGATACATTTTTAGTAAAAGAGATTGTCATAGAGAGGAAAAAGTAAATTCTTCACCAGGTATATTTCTGTCTTGCTGCAAATTTCTCCATAAAATCTGAGTGACTCATTAAAAAAAAGAAAAAGAGGGGGGGAAAAAAAAGGAAAAAGTCTTTCCAGGCGACCCAGAGAGAAGTACATACAGTATTGTACTGGGTTCCGTCTTGTAACTTAAAGGGAAACTTTCACAATATCCAGAGCCCTTGATGTCCTTCAAACAAAGGAAGAGGATGTCCTCAAATTTTTGTAGCAGGATCCCATTTGGGTGGCACCAGCCTTGACTTCCAAAGGGAACACTACATCTACAAAGGGAAAAGTGGTGGCATCTACACCATAAATTAAAGAGAACCCGGGAGAAGCTGCCACTATCAGCTTGTGCCATTGTTAGTTGAAAACTCAGCTGGTGTCTGTGTATAACATCCTCCAGGAATACTGGCCAGGGAGTTGTGCTGAAGTTTTCTGCCCCTGGAGCCCCTGGAGCCACTCCCATTGCTGGCTGCTTCACTTCCAGCGCCTTCGCTAATCAGATCCAGGCAGCCAGCCTTGTGAGAGCGGAGACTTCCCGATGGTTACCGAGTCCAGGGCTGACCACCAGCCTCTCACAGAGGAGTCTTATGTTAACTGCCTACCATTGCTCTGTGTAACACAGACCCTCCTCTGTACCATGTGGACAGTACCATCTCACACAGCAACAAAGGAGTTCACTCAGCGAATCTGACCTGCAGGGCCCGGGAAGTTCTGCGCATGCGCAGCACCATCTCCCGTGACAAGCCGCGGGAGGTCATGCCTGGTGTCTACTGCAGAGATACGGAAGAAATGAAAAAGAAGAGCACCTCTGCTGAAAAGGCTGTGACCAAGGGGAATTTGAAGGTGAATGGACCACTCCGGCTCCTGAGTTTTCTGCTACTGAATTTGAGGTTTCCTGCTGTGTAAAGGAGCGCAGGTGTCCTCCCTGCCTCAGCAAGGTCCCTGAGGAAGAGTGGAGCACCCAGCCCACCATCGAAGACTGGTCTATAGCTCCCACAGTTCAGGCCACTGAATGGGTAAGAGCAACCACTGGGTGGTCTTAAACTGTTTCTCCATGGACTCTAGAACAGAAAATGGAAATAAGGGTGATGAAAAATAAGCAGTATCTTTGAAGAAGAAAAAAAAAGGCTTCAACAAAAGCAAGTGTTATGGACAAAATGTATCCCCCTAAATATGAAGCAGAATGTGCCCCACTTCATATGTTGAAACCCTATGTCCCTGATGTGACTGTATTTGGAGACAGTGCCTTTAGGGAGGTAATTAAGATTAAATGAAGTCATAAGGGTGGAGCCCTGGTCCCATAGGACTGATATCCTTATAAGAAGACTGAAGAGACACCAGAATTCATGTTCCCTTCCCAAAGGAGCAAAGAGAAGAGGCCATCTGTAAGCCAAGAAGAGAACCCTCACCAGAAACCAACCCTGACGACATTTGATCTTGGACTTAACGACCTCCAGAACTGTGAGAAAATTAATTTCTGTTGTTGAAGTCATCTAGTATGTGGTATTTTGTTATGTCAGCCCCAGCAGAGCAATATAGCAATGGGGGGTGAGGGATAAAAGAAAATATATACAGCTAACCCTTGAACAACATATATTTGAACTGCATAGGTCCACTTATATATAGATTTTTTTATAAATACAGTACAGTATTGTAAATGTCCTTTCTCTTCCTTATGATTTTCTTAATGACATTTTCTTTTTTATGTGTCATAACATAATTGTATTTATCCATAAACAGACACATATATTTATCCATGCATAAATTGTATTTATCCACAATTGAAAACAAAACCAAACCGAGAAAAGAGGGAATGGCAGGAAGAGGGATTGGAGACAGCTAGTGGTGAAGACTCTTTCCACCAGTTTTTTGAGTTTTCCTACAAAGAGGCAGTACGTGGCAGAGAAGATGGGGACAAGAGAAGGGGTTTTGTTTTGTTTTATTTTTGGTTGTGAGAGGAGAAATATTCTTAATGACATTTTCTTTTCTCTAGCCTACTTTATTGTAAGACTACAGCATATCATACACATACAAAATATGTGTTAATTGACTGTTTATGTTATCAGTAAGACTTCTGGTCAACAGAGGGCTATTAGTAGTTAAGGATTTTGGGCAATCAAAAGTTATATTGGATTTTCAAAGGCACCGTGTGGGTGCGGTGCTGGTGTCCCTAAACCTTGTGTTGTTCAAGGGTCCCAAAATAAGTAAATAAAAGTGAAGTAAGAGCTAACAAGTCTTGTTAAAGTTATATTCTTTCAAGGATAATAATAACAGTGCTACATATTACTGTCTGTTTTAAGCAAATCTGCAGTAAAACCAAAGGGTTGTGCTATTTACATGTTATAGAATTTTTCAGAACCCTGTAAACTTCTCAGTTGTCTTGTAATTGCCTACAAATGACATCATCCTTTTTTCTTTAGCATACTTTGATTGAGATAGTGTGATCAACAGTGTGAGAATGGCATAAAAGCTCACAGTACATTACGAGGCTATTACTGGTTTGGAGAAAGCTTGGTGTCCAGGAGGTCATAAGCCACCCAGGGATGACAGATAGATGGTCACTTCATGATGTCATGTCGAATACCACTATCTTCCATGTCTTATAAGATGCTCAAGTGGATTTTTATAGAGTTAAAAACATTACAATAAAATGGTGAGTGTGTGAGTTACAGAGGTGTGGGAAAGTTAATGTGATTGAAGAAGTTTGAAGAAAAGTTAATAATATGATTGCTAGAATCTGATTTAATAATTTAAAAATTTGACTTTATGGAAAAATGTCTTCTATATAAAGGAGTTTAGATATCAAATAGCTTAAATTATGGAAATTATGTTTGCCAAGTTCCCAAATGGTGATTATTATTGGCACAATTCAGAGGGTACCTCGGCATTCTAGTTATATACGTGTAACCCAAGAGCTCCCGAGCTCCTTTGTCTTTTCCTTGACTAGATATAAATCTCATTTCATGAGAGATGCAACACCCATCACAATGTAACAGAAGAATCCTTAAGAGGGGGCTGTTTGCTTTTCACCCCGCCTCTACTCCTTTGGATTCTCAGTGTTCTTTCACCATTTCATTTTCAGCAGCAGCTCTTCTCTTTGCATGTGGCTTCAGCTGCTGCCATGAATGGGCAGAGGCCAGTTCTTCTATACTCATCAAAGTCACTGTAACGTGAAACTTTTGTACGAGAACTAGATTTTTGTATTGACGATCTGGAAGTAACAGAGGGAAAATATAACCAAGAAAAGAGGAAAAACCATACCAACTGATGTTTTTTGTTGACTACTCTTGCATCAGGGAGTTTTCACTGGCCTACCCCAAGTGCTGGGGTGTTTTTTGCAAGTCCTCCCTTCTTCCATTCTCTTTCTGAGTCTCCCAGTATTTTACACTTGCAGCCAGAAAGCAACTCCGTAATGCCAATTATTTTGTTATACAAAGCAATTTAGCTCTCACTTTGCTTTGTGTTCTTTCATCAGACCAACTCTGAAACGTATTTTTAAAATTATTATTCAGTACAATTACTTTCTTGTGTACTGTTAGGATTTTTAACGCACACAATTTGTTTTATATAATATATTGTAATATAAATAATAGTAATATAAAATATTATTATATTTTAATATAAATAATATATACTATTATATGTAATATGTATATAATATAAAGTTTGTGTGACCACTACCGCGATCAGGGTACAGAACAGTTCTGTCACCCTTTTATAGACATACCCTCCCCCATTCCTAAGCCTCAGCAATTGTTGATCCGTTCTCCATCACTACAGCTTTTTGAGAATGTCATGTGAATGGAATCATAGATTATATAACATTTTGAGGCTATTTTTCTTTTACTCAGCACAATGTCTTGAAATTCATCCAAGTTGTTGCCTCATCAATAGTCCTAGCCCTTTTATTGGTGAGTAATGTTTCACTGTATGGATTTACCATAGTTCATTTATCAGTTTATGTGCTGAAGGACGTTTGAGTCCAGTTGTTTCCAGTTTAGGTGGTTATAAACAGAGCTGTTATAACATGTTGTGTAGAGGTTTTTGTATGCATATAAGTTTTTATTTCTCTAAGTTAAGTACCCAGTAGTGGAACTGGTGGGTCATATGGTAAGTGAATGTTTCACTTAAAACAAAAACAAAACAAAAACCTGCCAAAGTGTTTTCCAAAGTGGCTGTAATATTTTTGCATTCCTACTAGCAATGTATGAAAGTTTTAGTTGTCTGCATCTGGTAGATGCTTGGTATTGTCAGAATATTTTTAGCCATTCTAATAGGTTTGTAGTGGAATCTCTTCATGGTTTAAATTTGTATTTCCCTAAGAGCTAATGATATTGAACATTTTTTTCATGTGGTTTTTAGCCATCTTTATACCTCTTTGGTGAAGTATCTGTTCAAATCTTTTGTTCATTTTAAAATTAGGTTGTTTGTTTTTATAATTAGTTTTGAGCATTCTTTATATGTTAAAATTTATCCCATTTACGGTATTTTCTGAAGATTAATCTCCAAAGGACAGTGGTTATGATATTTTCTCCCATTGTTACTTTTTTTTTTTTTTAAATTCCAGACTCAACAGAAATATCCTTCCTCCTTGCCAAGCCTAAAACCTGCAGCCGTGTTCTTTATCCTTTTACTTGCTCTACCTCTCATATTCCTTCAATTATGTCTTTTCATTTTGGAGTTTTCAATATCTTTTTGCATGATACATTTATTTTTCTTTAATGGTAAAGTCTTTATATCTAATTTAAAAAAGAAACTAATTTGGGCGCCTGGGTGGCTCAGTTGGTTAAGCGACTGCCTTCGGCTCAGGTCATGATCCTGGAGTCCTGGGATCGAGTCCCGCATCGGGCTCCCTGCTCAGCAGGGAGTCTGCTTCTCCCTCTGACCCTCTTCCCTCTCGTGCTCTCTATCTCTCATTCTCTCTCTCTCAAATAAATAAATAAAATCTTTAAAAAAATAAAAAATAATAAAGAAACTAATTTATGACTCTTCTCTAAATTACTACCTCCTGCTTCTCCTCACTGCTATGCTTCTTGAAAAATGTTCTATATTTGCTATTTTCTTCTGTCAGATTTATGTAGCCCAGACTCTGCTTTCATTATCATTCTGAAAATGGTATTAGAACCATCACCAATTATCAGCAGTTTTGTCTACTGGTGGCCTCTTTCTGTTTATTTACCTCTGTGCAGCACATAACATTTTTGTCCACCACTTCTCTCTAGATAAAGAAAGTATCACAAAGCAATCAATCACTGTAGTCACAGAGAAAGGGTAAAGTAAATAAATATTTTTGGAAGCAGAATCTTTTGTACGCTTTCAGGGGAAAAAAAGAATTTTTATAGGAAAATCCAGACAGATAAAAGATGCAGAAATGCTCAGAATTTAGCATATGCATACAATTTAACTGAACATACTTATATATGAAAGATATTTGTATTCATAGCATCTTCTTTCATTTTAATTCACTTGTTCTACCATATTGAAGTATGTGAATTTGGTTTACTAATGTAATCTTTCATTGTTCTATTTTTCTGATTTGTAAAATGGAGATTTAAAACAGTAGTTAACCCAAAGTTTTGTAAATATTATGTGAGATGATGAATGTATTTAGCAGAGTACCTGAAATATAGAAAGCAGTTAATAGGTAAGCTAATTATTTTTTTTTCTTTTCCCATATTTCTCTAATTCATTTCAAAATGAATTTTAAAGACAAAACAATTCATTCAGTTTGAGTTATCATTTAGAATTAACACTGGAAACCTATAAAATAAATTTTTAGAGTTTTGAACACTTTTTTTTTTTGTCTTTTGATTGTGAATGTTTGGACATAGAGCAGATGATGGATATATGCCTTTTACTTAATCTGGGTGAGTAATTTATGTGTCTCTGCAGAGGACCTCTACACAAGCCATATTTGTAGAGTTTAATCAAGTCAATGGAAATTCTATCCTATGAATCCACTTGTACTGACAGAGAATCATGAAGTAGTTCAAACATGACTTTATGAATGCTAGTTAACAGAAAGATAATACAAAATGCTTCTGTTTGTTTATCTTTCTTAAAAATCAGTTATTTGTAACAAATTATTACATAAGTTTGTACATATAGTTCAGTTCCCAAGATTTCTCTAATGCCTTTTTTCCATTAGTTCTACAGAACACTGCATTAATGTCTTAGGGTATCGTTCATTTATTCTCTATAAGACAATATACACTAAAGGACTTTCATTTTTCTGTTTTCTTCCATAGACACTCTTGCCTAATAGTTCAGTTAAGAGTCTCTTGTATAAACCATGTTGTCTTTGTTTACTTTTATTGTTGAGTATCCATCTACGCTCTTATAATTCCAGTTTTGCAAAGAAGCAAGGGCTATTAATCAAATTTAACTAAAATGGCTCTTCTTTGGACCATCTTTTTCGGCAATAGCAAAGAAGTAAATCATGTAGAAGGAATCCATTAGAATCATTATACTTAGGAAACAACATGTTTATGGCTAATTATAATAATGTCTCTTGGTAATATCTTGATGTTATACTTGAACACACAGTAGAAAATTGCTCAATGTTCCTGTTTCTCTTTATCCACTAAAGATAGAACAGTTATTTCAAACCAACTTTTGTGTGCATGTGTGGTATGTATGTATGTCAGGGAGGTGGGGGGGTTGTAATCTACTTTCTTCCTAAAATATTAAATATTATCTAGCATATATTTATTTTAAAATTGTTTTAAATTAGTTTGGCTTCTTTTTCAAAGTTGTATAAGAATCTTTATGATGTAGGGTGTCACCTCTAAGTGACGTCAGAATTTTCAATTTTTAATTTAATTATTTTTAATGTTGGCTTCAACATTCGCACAATGGAATATAATTTGTTATTTGAATGCAGATTCATTTGTTATTTAGTTTTATGCATGCTTCTTATAAAACATTTAAACAATACAAAGTAGATGAAGCCAATGGTTTTCATCGTCAAATCTATTGGAGATAACAGAATATGTCTTTATCTATGTCCACACATTAAAGTTGATGAACTGCAATATGATTTTGTTTCTTACAATTTACCAACTCCCCTAAAGAAAGGAAACTCAATTGGGTAGCATTAATTTGAAACTGGGTGAGCTCACTCTCTCACTTAGAGAGGGGAAATCTCAGGTCAGACTTCCTTCAATCCTCCACCTTTTCCTTCTCAAAATTTAATATGTATACTAATCACCAAATATCTTAGTCTATTTGGATAACTATAATAAAAATACTATGGACTGGGTGATTTATCACGTTTATTTCTTACATTTCTGGAGGCTAGGAAGTACAAAATCAAGGCACTGATAATAATCCACTTCCTGGCTCATTGACCTCCAACTTTGGCTTATTTCCTCATGTGGCCAGAGAGCTCTCTGGGTTCTTTTCTAAGAACACTTGTTCCATTCATGAGGGCTCCACGCTCATGACATAAACACCTCCCAAAGGCCCTTCCTCCTAATACCATAACATCAGGGGTTAGAATTTCAACATATGAATTTTGGGAGGACATGACACTTAGTCCATAATACCTAGGGAATCTTGTTAAATGGCAGATTATGATTCAGTATATTTGGGGTGGATCCTAAAAATCTGCATTTTCAGCAGGCTCCTTGATAATACTCCTACTTCTAGTCCTAGAAGCACACTGCACAGCAAAAAACAGTCTATACCTTTTCCCCTCCCTTCTCTAGATTCGGTAATGGTAAAAAAAAAAAAAAAATGTTTAAAGAAGATAATTTAGGTTATACAAACTTTAACACTTCATAAAGTCTCCATTTGGAGAACTGCAGAATGGGGCAGAAGGCAGAAAGCTTTTGTAGGATAAAGAATAAAGAACAAGGAAGGGGATAAAAATAGAAAACTATCTAATTGGCTGGGGCCACATAGTCAACTTTGGAGTGAGAAGGAAAAGGAAGTAAGTCTAGAGCCCAGAGTTGGCTTGCTGTTTGGTGATTGGCCAACTGGATATACTGTCTGTATTGTCACGCAGAGCATTTACAATGACACAAATGTTATGTGAGTTTCAGTTTGCTGATGTGGTACCCCAGCAGGAGCCCTGCATCTTGGGCCTAGAAATTTATTTCAACAGTGTTGTTACTATTCTCCAGTAACTTAGAATTTCTGGTGTGGAGTTAAGGCCATCTGGTAATAAGCAGCATATGCTATTACTGATAACGCTTTCCTTTAGATGTGTAGAATTTGTATTTTGTTTTGGCCTTGACTATTGATGGCAGACACTGCGGAGGGAGGAGGTGTAAAGATCCAAGTCTACCTTTGTACCAGGATACCAGCAATTCCCAGATCCATTCATATAGAACTTCCCTAGTTTATTATGAGTAGGTGCTGCCAATCTCGAGATGTCAAATGGCCTTTCTGAGCGGGGTTTAAAGTGTTCAGTACGATTCCAGTAATACTATTGGACAGATTCTGGTATCCCCGCAATTCTAGGAGGGTATGATTACCAAAGGAGGGAGAAGATACAGGTCTGCTTTTTTTTTTTAAAAAAAGCATTAAAAGTATTTTAGCATGTGTGGTTTTGACAGCTTAAAGGAATATAGCAATTCTTATTTTTTTAGAAAAATATTTTATTTGCTTTTAACAATTTATTGATTCAAAAAACATCCTAACATCATTTTTAGTCCTGTATGGATTCCTAGATATATAAGTAGTGCCCAACTAAGGCAAAGACAGTATGCTTAATTCTTTCACTAACAGCTGGGCCTGGGTTTCCCTGTCACTTCTTTTAAGCTTAAAAAAGACAAATGAAGATGGAATATGGAAATGTAATTTATAAGAGATGAAGGAAGGGACTTCACTGACCTCTAAAGAAAAAAGGAAAGCAATTCTGAAAATTCCTAATGCTATTGCTATGTTTAAGACATTTCTTATATTTTTGTTGCTATTCCATTTTGCTTTGTTTTCCCAGAATGGCTTGCTATTTGTGGGCAATTGTCTGGAAGTGGTAGGAAATTATTTTTAAATTGTAGACATCAATATACTATAAAGCTTTTGCATTAAGCACTGGCTTATATAAATTTATAAAAAGAATTATATTGAAAAGGAGCTAAACTCAAACAGTTTGAATCATCCAAATATTTTTTTTAAAGATTTTATTTATTTATTTTGACAGAGAGGGAGAGAGAGACAGTGAGAGAGGGAACACAAGCAGGGGAAGTGGGAGAGGGAGAAGCAGACTCCCCACTGAGCAGGGAGCCCGATGCGGGTCTCCATCCCAGGACCCTGGGATCATGACCTGAGCCGAAGGTAGACACTTAATGACTGAGCCACCCAGGCGCCCCCAAAATATTTTTGATGTTAGGAACTCAGAGGTTCTTGTACTTGTAAACACAAAGACTAGTTTGACAAGAGGCTTTGTTTTGCATGAACTACTGCATAAATTACTCCTTAGTAGAACTCAGGGAAAATTATTTCTCCACCCTTCCCCGCAGGATTATTTTGAAGGAAAACTAATCAACAGCACCTTTCACATACCACAGAGCTGCAGGACATCACAGGGTTATCACCAATGGCAACCATATCCCAATGTGGTTTGGATATTAAACTCATCTTTGATTAGGAAAGAATTTAAGGTGCATCCTACTTGGAATTCTTTGTTAAAAGGTTTGTGAGGGACAATGTATTTGCCTTCCATGCAGCCATAGTTCTTGGACTTTTGTATTTCAAAGATGAGTCTGTAGCATAGTAAAAAGAAAAACAAAACAGGGAATTGGGCACATTTGTACACAACTAATTGAACCAAAATAAGTACTTTAAATAAATCACTAATTATAAATCACTGTCATTTCTAAAATATAAAAATTTTAAGTAGGGAAAATCTCTGATAAGATAGAGTATGAAAGAGGGGTGCCTGGGTGGCTCAATTAAGCGTCCAACTCTTGGGTTCAGCTCAGGTCATGATCTCAGGGTCCTGAAATCAAGCCTTGCATTGGGTTCTGTGCTCAGCAAGGAGTCTGCTTGAGATTCTCTCTCCCTTGCCCTCTGCTCCTCCTGCTCATACTCTCTCTCTGTCTCAAATAAATAAATAACTCTAATTAAAAAAAAAAAAAAGAGTACTAAAGTGGCAATTAGGATAGTAGCTCTCATCTATCAGTAAATCGTTCTCATTCTCAGACCATGTAATTGATGTATATTTTCTCATTAACTGTTTTTATTTGTTTGTGTTGTATTCTAAGTGGAGTACAACTAACTACAAGCTGGTGAAAACTATTTTAGGTCACAGTTCAGTTATAACATTGGGAATTTTTCCCTTGTCAGAAGTGACTGGCTATGATTTCTGATTCATCTGAGAATTAAGCTATAGAAATCCAGTGAACTAGAATTTAGTGGAATTGGTTGTATAGTTTATGGCTTCAGAAAGGAAAGGAGTGATACATTTTTATTCTTTTAAAAAAATATGGGTCTCTTCATTGCACTATTCTCTTTTTTTTTAAAGATTTATTTATTTATTTTTAGAGAGAGAGAGAGAGAGAGAGCAGGGGAGGGGCAGATGGAGAGAATCTCAAGCAGACTCCCCACTGAGCAAAGAGTCTGATTCAGGGCTTGATTCCAGGACCCATGAGATCGGGACCTGAGCCAAGACCAAGAGTAGGACACTTAACTGACTGAGCCACCTAGGCACCCCTTTCACTCTTCTAAATTAATAATAAAATAAAATTTTACCATAAATAAAATGTATATACAAAAACAGGCCAATATCTTCCTTTGAGCCTTATACATCATTTTATTAGTGAAACCAAGAGTCACACTTACTTGGAGGATGGGAGGATGTTAGCATTTCTCTAGTTAAACAGGTACCTCAATTGCACTATGAAATATTAATGCTAAATCATATTCTCAATTGCTGTGATACTCACTCCTTAAAACTTCTTCTGCAGTGGATACAAGTACTTTCAAGAGGGAATAGAGGGTGCCTGGGTGGCTCAGTCGTTAAGCGTCTGCCTTCGGCTCAGGTCATGATCCCAGGGTCCTGTGATTGAGTCCCACATCGGGCTCCCTGTTTGGCGGGAAGCCTGCTTCTCCCTCTCCCACTCCCCCTGCTTGTGTTCCTGCTCTCACTGTCTCTCTCTGTCAAATAAATAAAATCTTAAAAAAAATGAATAATTTAAAAAAAAAGAGGGAATAGGAATTGAGCCTGTGAAATTCTTTCACTGATAAATGTATTTTATGTATATTTAATTAGTCATCATAATTTGAGACATCTGAAGCAATAATTATGCAATAATGTTTGGTTCATATAACAATGGATCCCTTGAGAGCTCATAAATATGATGCAATTTAAAGTATATTAAATATATTCATCTTCCTGGAATAAAAAAACATACTGCAAAATCCAAGCTAAAGCAAAGGCCAGTTCAAGAAATTAGTCTCTGGAATAAAATTCAACTTTATGTGCTCATTTTGAAAGATTACTAGAAATAAAACTTGGGGAAGAAAGATAAACAGTGTCATTTTCTTCTAGCATAATTATTCTATGTTGGGGGAAATACATAATATTAAAATATTTTAAATCTATTATTATATTTAAAGCACTCATTAAAAGAATGATAACCCATTTGGTTCCACTAAAAATGGGGTGTTACAAGAACCATTATTTGGCTGAATTAAGCATCTAGTGCAGTGCTGGGTACTTGGTAGATATTTAGTAAATATATGCTTAAGGAATGAATTACTGAAAGGCAGTTGTGTTCTTTTCTCATTTGTCTGATAGTGTTTCTGTGTGTGTGTCCATGTTGTATTATGTAAATGACCTGAGATTTAAATTTGATTTTTAAAGTTTAAAGACTAGATGAGCATATAGATATACTTACTCATAAGAAAAATAACTATACAATTTTTAAGTGTGGAATTCACAAAGCAGTGAGATAATTTATTCTGTTATGAAAACTTATAGTTTGGGAAGTTTCAGTCCATGGTGTATGTACTTAACGTGGTAGGAAGTGTCATGTTCTATGTTCAGTAAATCCTGTAAGAAAACAAATGCAGTACAAAATTGAAAATTTAGAATTTGTTTTAGAAAACTTGGCCACATGATAATCTACACATCAAATGCAAACAAAGGAAGCAAACTGCTGCAGGAAAATAAAAATCCTGTTCTCTTGAGTACAACAAGAAGTGAATGATTGCTAAAGGAAGTATCAATTGTGGCAAGTATGTATACGCTAATCCCCGGGATATATAGGTTGGTTTGCTAAAACAGCAATCACATAAATCATCTTATTAAGCCCTTTATTATCAATAGCTTTTGAATGCAAAATAGGAGATTCTTTTCCATAAGAAAAGAATAATTTTATCCTGGACAGGAGTTCCCTTTTCAAAGTGGCTTTGTTTCAAGAATGTATGTTGAAGACAGTTTTATTGAGAATGTGAAGGCAGCTTATCTCAATGCAATGATTTGGATTGACATTGCATTTTGGTGCACAGCCTGCTAATACATAGAATTGTATACCAAACTTTAATTGGGAGATAGTGAGCTAGAAATATAGTGGTCAATTTTATAGAGTATTTCTATATGGCACAGAGGAATACTGTAATATATGTCAAGAATAATAGATTTTACATCAATTAATATTTTATTTGAAGTAACATTGTTTACTTTCATTGTTTTAAGTGGCTATGTATCTAATGCCAAATTCCTAAGTATTGACTGAAGAATCTCTATTATGTATTACTATTCTAATGGGTGTTTCATAAAATTTATAAGACATTTTACTCATGATTATGTGCAGCAATCAAATAAGCAGTGTGCCTTCACAGAAAATTCTGAAGAATTAACATATGGCTACTAATTTTGTTTTCAATTAGATCAGGGGTCAGCAAATTTTTTCTATAAAGGACAAGATAGTAAATATTTTAGGTTTTGTTGGCCAAGAGGCAAAATTGAGCATATTATGAAGGCACTTATGTAACAAGAGAAAAAATGCATTTTTGTATTTTTTATATATTGAACTCAAAATAGAATAACAATCTAGTATAATTATAGAATTATTTTAATAACATTTCATCTAATTGAGATTCAAATTAATTTTCCCTGTCGTAAAAATTGATTGCAAATATTCATTTGTTAATGCTGATCTGAAATGAAATTTTACAGATTTCATCTTTGAAAATGATTTCTCAACTATAGAGATACTGCCAAATACTGATATCAGTCCACTAACATATGATTTTAATTGCACATATTTGTCCCTTAGAAGCAAGTTAGAATTCGATCATATTCTTCTCTTGATATTTGTCTCTTATTGTGTCACTGCATTGCAAAGTAACATTCTCAATCAAAAGTTTAGGTGGAAGCTTCTCAATTTTGAAGTTAAATGGATTTTGAAATAAGGAAATTTCCTTTGTTATTTTCATTATGATGGGAAGCATGCTCTTGGAACTGCAGTTTGATCTGGGAAAATATGCAATCTTTAAATATTTGTGGAAATGGAAATCTTGTTCTAATTTTTGACAAAGGAATAAATGAATAGAGCAACTTGACATTGCTAATGATTCATGTAACATTAGTTAACTAAATGACATTGTTTATGTTCCACTATAAGCACAGTTTTGCCTTGTAATTGTAGACTGAATTCATTAAGAAACATTTTCAAGTCTGCAGCAAAAGCTAATTTCCAAAACTATTCAATAATTGTTAATATTGTCTAAGGGCAATTCTCATTGAGAAAAATATTCCAATCTCATCTTTAAGCTGAGAAATGGTTAACCAGTGTTAATTCATCAAACTTCCATGTGGTAGGACAAGTCAGAATATTCAGCTTCTATTTCTGACAAAAAAAAAAAAATACAGAGCTACCCATCCGGAGTGAATGAAATTTACAGTGATGCTGTTAGCTGATAATGCGGTAGATTCAGATATTGTGTGGAAAGTACTTGCTGATGAGTAATAAATAAATATAGACTTAAACACCTTATATTTTCACAAGCTTTGTAAATTTATCCAAATTTGCCTTTTTCTGTTCCACATCAGTTGATTTTTCCCAGGATCAGTTGAAATACATTTTAGCAGATTCTACTTCAGGTTGTACTGAATTAGCATTTCTCAACTTCTTTAAAAATACTGTCACTTATAGTTGTTCCAAGCATGTTGTTCTTAGAGAATGATTCTGCAGCCACTTCAAACTCTATATTGACTTCTCACATAAATGACCAAGAATTATTAGTAGCATCTGTTGATTCATACAAAAACCTCAGAAATCATTTACTTTGTTCTTCAGTTGATTATTGATGTTGCTCTAAACTCTTCAAGCAACTATCCTTGCAGGAAGGATAACTATTTTTATAATGTAAGCGTGCAATAGCCATACATAGCTCCCTGGCAGTGCAAAAACAGGTGGCAAGCTATTTTGGCCCATTTGTCATAGATTGCAAACATTTGTACTACATGATGATTCTGAGAGATGTACAATTTCTTTTTTATAAAGATTTATTTATTTTGAGAGAGAGAGAGCAAGATTGGGGGGGCGGGGCAGAGGGAGAGAGAGAATCTCAAGCAGATTTCACCCTGATTGAGGAGCCTGATGTGGGGCTCGATGTGGGACTCAATCCCATGACCTCCAGATCATGACCTGCGCCGAAACAAAGAGTCCGATGCTTAACCGACTGAGCCACCCAGGTGCCCCTAGAGAGATGTACAATTCTTGACACAGAGTGGGTCCTTGATAAATGACTATTAATTAGAAGTATGTATGCACACACACACACATACATACATATTATATATACACATACAAAGGTGTATATATGTTTATATGTTAGTGTATATTATTATTATTTATTTATTTTGTATTTGAGTTTAAGTAAATGTAGATATAAATGGAAATATAAACTATAATACCTTTCTTCTTGGGATAGGATTATGTGCTGGAGACAGTTCACACCAGCTAACTAGAGTCAATTGTTCAAATTACTGACGTTTTTGAGCTGAAGATTAAATTGCATACACTTAAATACATTTTACTAGAAAGGTAACATATCGAATTTCATCTCTTATTAATTATCATACCACAGGTTCCGGTTTTCTGTGTCCTTGAGGTTATTTATGTCTATTGTATCTTTATGGTGCAAATACTGTGTGAAGATGTGCATCTATGAATTTCTTCCCAAACCTGTATTCAGTGACTATACATTGTACACATTAAAACAGGCTATGATGGGTATTTACACACAATGATAGGCAAATGCTACAAATCAGGACTTGATTTATAGTTTTGCTGATTGTCTAGACTTAAGAAATTATTGGAGTACGTGCTAATAATGTAGATTAAGTGTAAATGTGTGTAGGGTTGGTATTTATTACATTGTCGATAATGTACACATACACAAATAATATTTAAAAACTATTATCCAAATCAGCACAGAAGTTGGTCAGGTCAGATAGTAAAGTTTAATTTCCTCTTTTGCATTAATGTGCTTGAAAAATATCAGTGACCATTCCCAACCCACCACCGATCTCTGAGGCTGCCTGCTTGGGCCTTGCCAGGCTGCTCCTAGCTTGGTCACCACCTGCATTTGAATTCTCCACTAAAGGAGTGATGGTGCGGGGGACAGGGATAGAAGGGAAACTACAGAGGAAGAGCCTTCCCAGAGCTGGCCCCTAGTCTTTGTCAGTCTTTTATTATTATTATTATTATTATTAGCATGTAATATATTATTTGTTTCAGGGATACAAGTCTATGATTCATCAGTCTTACACAATTCACAGCACTCACCATAGTACTTACCCTCCTTAATGCCCATCACCCAGTTACCCCATCCCCCCACCCCCCGCAACCCTCAGTTTGTTTCCTGAGATTAAGAGTCTCTTAGGGTTTGTCTCCCTCTATGGTTTTATCTTGTTTCGTTTCTTCCTGTCTTCCCCTATGATCCTCTGCCTTGTTTCTTAAATTCCACATATCAGTGAGATCATATGATAATTGTCTTTCTCTGATTGACTTATTTCACTTAGCTTAATACCCTCTAGTTCCATCCGGGATATTGCAAATGGCAAGATTTCATTTTTGATGGCTGTGTAATATTCCATTGTATATATATTATATATAATACATATATCTCTGTGTGTGTGTGTATATATATATATATATATATATATTCTTTATCCATTCATCTGTTTATGGACATCTGGGCTCTTTCCATAGTTTGGCTATTGTGGACATTGCTGCTATAAACATTGGGGTGCAGGTGTCCCTTTGGATCACTACATTTGTATCTTTGGGGTAAATACCCAGTAGTGCAATTGCTGGGTCATATGGTAGCTCTATTTTCAACCTTTTGAGGAACCTCCGTACTGTTTTCCAAATGGGCTGCACCAGCTTGCATTCCCACCAACAGTGTAGGAGGGTTCCCCTTTCCCTGCGTCCTCGCCAACATCTGTCATTTCCTGACTTGTTAATTTTAGCCATTCTGACTGGTGTGAGGTGGTATCTCATTGAGGTTTTGATTTGGATTTCCCTGATGCCGAGTGATGTTGAGCACTTTTTCAAGTGTCTCTTGGCCATTTGGATATCTTCTTTGCAGAAATGTCTGTTCATGTCTTCTGCCCATTTCTTGATTGGATTACTTGTTCTTTGGGTGTTGAATTTGATAAGTTCTTTATAGATTTTGGATACTAACCCTTTATCTGATATGTCATTTGCAAATATCTTCTCCCATTCTGTCAGTTGTCTTTTGGTTTTGTTCACTGTTTCCTTTGCTGTGCAAAAGCTTTTTATCTTGATGAAGTCCCAGTAGTTCATTTTTGTCTTTGTTTCCCCTGCCTTTGGCGATGTTTCTAGGAAGAAGTTGCTGCAACCTAGGTCAAAGAGATTGTTACCTGTGTTGTCCTCAAGGATTTTGATGGATTCCTGTCTCACATTTAGGTCTTTCATCCATTCTGAGTCTATTTTTTGTATGGTGTAAGGAAATGGTCCAGTTTTATTCTTCTGCATGTGGCTATCTTTATAGTGCTGTGCCCAGAACACTGTGGGCCCTCCATAAATACCAGTTTAACAGAAAGTAACAACTAAGAATTCAATCCCTTAGAGAATGAGAGGAGATGCAAGCACGGTCACTGAGGGTCATGAGGCTTCCTGAAATGCAGTCCTGAAGCCGTTGGAGGTAAATCTCTTCTTTTCCTCCCAGGAAAGGCTGTCATCTCTGTCATGCCCTGTCCTGATACAGACTGAATGTCAAGCCCAGGTCCAAATCCCACTTTTGACCCTGGAGGCATCTGGGCAGGCCTGGTGGAGCGTGGGAGGGCTGGGCGAGTAGGGAGGAGAGCGTGTCCAAGTCAGAATGGAGCCCCCTGCAGGCCCTTGACTCACCCACGCTCCTTGGCTGAGGAGTCTGGGAGAAAGAAACACACCGCTGAGATTGAGCACTTCAGTTTGCGTGGTAGGCAGTTTGCCTGACCCTGGTCAGAGCTCAGCCCCTTCCTAAATGAACCAGAAATCCCTCTGCTCTGTACTCCTACTACAGGGGCTCAGTGGCCAGAACTCCTAGGGACCTGCGTGGGGATCACAGCCCGAGGACCCTATGCTAGGACCATCAGGGATGGTTGTCCACATTGCTTGGCAGCCCCCTGCGGCTGTGCTGGGCTTCCTCCTATGAGACACTGAGGGTTGTGAGGCCAGAGATCTAGACCTGGGATGTTCTCTGAAGGATGTGGGGTGTGAGGCCTGACACAGCCTGCACTGGGGCTTCCCTTGCCCAGCCCGAGAAGGTGCCACTTCCTTTTTTTCCCTCTTCGCTCTGGCTCCCAAAATCCTTTCCTTTGGTTTCTCAACAGAACAGGCCATGTGTGCCTCCTAGTCTTTCTGTGTCCAAACATCCTTTAACTGTTTTCCTTTTAAAGGAATCTCTTCAAATTTCAGAGCCCATTACTTTTTAAAATGAGGTGACATATTTGCCATTAAATTAGTTCCAAATATCTATAATGTTATTGTTTAGATGGAGAAGATAGATGGCTCATGAAAGACCCTGGTGGGTAAGGGAGTGAAAAGCAGGTCAACCTCTCTGGATAGTAATTTGTGAAAATATGTGAAGAACTTTTAAAATATTTGTCAACTTGATCCATCCTTTTCTAGGATCTTTAGAAAAAGGTTATATACAAAGATCATCACAGTATTATTTAAAGAAGAGAAAGATGAAAACAATTTAAATAACCTACAATGAAGAACTGGTTAAATAAATTATAGTATGTTCATTTTATGGGGCATAAGTTGTCCATGAAATGGTTTATTAATCATGCCATC
The DNA here is from genome assembly GCF_003265705.2 of Callorhinus ursinus. NCBI lineage: Eukaryota > Metazoa > Chordata > Mammalia > Carnivora > Otariidae > Callorhinus > Callorhinus ursinus. Next base: position 31,220,232 of record NW_027397063.1, on the reverse strand, counting down.
AAAGAAAAGGGTAAAAGATAAAACTATGTAAAACAAAACAAAACAAAAAAATTCCACCTCAAAATAATCACTGAACATTTTAAAACACAGGCTTGTAAAAGGTTAATTTACATTTGCTAAGAATACCACAGATTTAAAAAAAAAAAAGAAACAGTAGAAAAATTGTCAAAAAACATGAATAGAGAATTCTCAAGGGAAATTTTGATATATGTAAGAAAAAAAACCCTTAAAACAAGTTAAAGTAGGTACTTGTTGGTGCTGATCAGATTGTTAATATTAAAAAGTCCTTATATCAATGCTACCAGTACCAGTAGCATTCACAAACACGGTGTACATTGTTAAAACCATTCTGGAGGACAGTCTGTTAAATTTATTCATGAAATATTTGGTCTTCATAAATCTGTCAGGCACTGAGGAGGGTTGTTTATAGGGTTGGGGTGAGGTGAGAAGTGTACTGCTATCAGCCCCCTACGGAGATGTTGTCTGCATTTAGGGTTTTTACCAGTGGGCAGAGTTGACTTCCCTGCTCTATTGACTTGGACCACATGACCTTCTTTGACTAGTGGAATACAGAAAGATTTGAGAGTATGCCGGCTCACGTGGAGGTTTTAAGAATGTGCTATGTTCTGCTTGCCCTATTGTGCTTGGGACATCCCCCATGAGAAGAAGGTGCCTAAATAGCTCCTTTATCCTGGGCCTTTGAGTAAGAAACCAATCTGATTAAGTGGAACAGACTTGAAACTCAGGTGTAACCAAGACCAGGGTACTGATTGTAAAGAAAAACAAAAAACAACAAACAACAAAACAAAGAAACTGCCATTGAAAATAGTAAATTCTTGTTGTCATAAGCCCCTGAGATTTGAAAGGTGGTTTGTTATGCATATTGTACATCATTGTTACTACAGCAAAACCTGTGTCATATACGTGTACAGGGAAGAACTGTTTTATCCAAATGCCCTTAACCCCCTCCATCTCCTGCCCTAAAACACTGGAAATAGTAAATGAAGAAAATAGATCGAATAGATTGACTCTTTGGAGATATGGGGGCAGATATGCACATTTAACAAATCATCACATACATAATTATATAGTGGCACATTGTCCTAAGTATTAGCCAAGAAAAATAGAAAAGTATAGTGTATGAAGATAAAGAGGAACAGAAGGAATCAATTTCAGTTGGAAAATCAGTGAGAGCTTCTCTAAGTACATCCCATTTAAAACATGAAAGAGTAAGAGGTAGACAAAGAATAAGAAGAAAAGCATCTTGGGCAAAGGGAAAAGAGGGAGCAAAAGGGAAGAGGAGCTCATGCTCTTGAGGCACTGGCAGGAGACCAGGGAGTTCAGAGTAAGCACAGAGTAGGGTCTGGGGGGCTAGTAGCACCTTGCAGTGAATCTGGGGGGGTCTAGGCTAAGCATAATGCCACCTATGAACAAGTATTTATTTTAACCTAAAATTTATCTCTGTAAGCCTATTAGTCTCATAACTAGAATAGATTCAGCCCTTGGTATATAAAAATGAGCTTGGCATTTTGAATGCCTCCAAATGTGAGGCTGTTCCTGTAAAGCTCTTACCACAGTTCATGTCACATGTGGACTTTTTAAACACTGTCAATTGAAACACTATCTAGAAATAGAGGAAAAGGAAACAGTTTACTCATGAAATCACTTTTAAATAAATGATAATTATGAAATACTATCCTAGGGACTATAATTTTTGTCACCTTTCGTTTGAAGAATTGTATAATCACTTAACTATAACAGTGAAGCTAAAGAAGAGGAAATTCCTCCTTTAAAAGAGAGAAAAAATTGCTCTTTTTCTGGGTCAACAGTAGAGTCTTCCTAAATACCAACAACAAAGTAATGTAATTACACTATCTAAAAATCAAGTAAAATGGAAACATTCACTCATAAGTTTCTCATCTTATAAAATACATTTATAAAACACTATACTATGAATTACAGTCTATAAAATTTCTATTTGAGCTATTGTATAATCACTTAAATAATGGTAATAATGCCAAAATATAAAAAAGTTCAAAGTTGTTTTGGAAGACCAAAAAAATAAAAAAAACACTTGCTATATTTCTGGATTATTTTAGTAGACTCCTTGACAACAACAAAAACATTGTAATTATACTACCTAGAAGTAGAGTAAAATGAATCAATTAACTTACAAAATTTACCTTTAGATCTTTACTTTTTATATATTACCTTTATAGTCTAAAGTTATAAATCATTATCTTAAGACTTACAATTCTATAAAACTTTCATTTGCATCAATGTATAATCACTTCATAGCAATAAAACTAAGAGAAAAAAAAAATCAAAATAATTTAGTAGAAAAGAAAGTGCCTTATCGTGGTTTGGGATCTCTTAAGTAAGCATATTGGAAGGTAGAATCAACCCAAAAGCTGAAACATTTCTGTTTTTAGGTTGAGTGGAGAGAAAACTGAATTAGTGCTAGGTGTAGAAACATTTGTTGCCAGTGGAGAATGCCCAGGGTCATGGAAGTCCCTTAAAGGAGGTGATTTCTGGGGAGGTTTGTTTTTGCTTTCCCTTCTGTAACAAATGGCTTCTGATGGTAGGATGAGGTGGAAGATCAGACTACCCATTCAGATGGGAGTTTTAAATCAAAGGAAGATCCTTAGTATCTTCCATGCAAAAGCAGTAAGACAATCTCTGTCTTTGTCTTGTTGAGGAGCTGCCGTATCTTTTTCTCCTGGGGTCCTGACCCCCTGTGGGTGGCATCTGGTTCCCACCAGCCATGGGACCCTGGATTGCTGCCCCATTACAGCATCACGCACCTCCTTCCTCAGGACCTGTTCATACAGAGAATTCCCTGGTGGTCTTCCAGGGACTCTGACAAATGTCCCATTTAGAACATCGGAGACATAAAGATATTTTTCAAAATAGCCACATTCCGTTCTAACTCAACAAAATTTTGTCTAAAGTTTCCACTTTTTTCTTTAAGTTATCAAAGTTATTCTCAAACATCAGTGTTCCCCACCTGTTATCATGAGCTTTTCTCTTGTGGGAAATTCTCTGACACTGATACTTGCCAGTGACTATTTCCAGTTCTTCTGAAAGACTTGGCTTCTATTTTGCATGTGTCCAATGCTTCACATGCATAGCTCATCTTTTCAGTTGCTTTGGAAAGACGTTCCTCTTTTTGTGTGTGTTAAATTCACTCTAAATTGAATATTTCATGAGCATGCATTTCTTTTTCTTGATGCAGTTCAAGGAGGACAGGAAGTTTCTGCTGGGGAAGTTTTTGCTTTTTACTTTCTAACTGATTTTTCTTTTTTTTTTTTTAAAGATTTTATTTATTTATTTGAGAGAGAGAGAATGAGAGAGAGAGAGCACAAGAGGGAAGAGGGGCAGAGGGAGAAGCAGACTCCCTGCTGAGCAGGGAGCCCGATGTGGGACTCGATCCCGGGACTCCAGGATCATGACCTGAGCCGAAGGCAGTCGCTTAACCAACTGAGCCACCCAGGCGCCCTAACTGATTTTTCTGATTGCAGCAAAACTTTCTCAGTTTGGAGAGTTTTAATATGATCGTTAAGTGCATTGATTATTTTACCTTCTTCAGCTAATTTAGTGTACATTTGGTTTCTTTCTCTTCAAGACTTCTTAAGAAAGTGCTTAGTTTCCTATGGCTGCTATAACAAATTACCCCAAACTTAGTGGCTTAAAATAATACAAATTTATTATCTGACAGTATGGACATCAGAAGTCCAAAATCAGTTTCACTGGACTAAGATTAGGTGTCAGCAGGGCTGCTGCATTTCCTCTAGAAGCCCTAAGGGCAGAGTCCTTTCCTTGTCTTTTACAGCTTTTAGAGGCTGCCTCTATTCCTTGGCTTATGGCCACATCACTTTGTCGTCTGCTTCTATCATATCATTTCCTTTTCTGACTCTGACCCTCCTGCCTCCCTCTTATAAGGACCTTTGTGATTGCATTGGGCCCACCCAGAAAATCCAGGATACTCTCCCCATTTTAAGATCCTTCACTTAGTCAAATCTAACAAGTCCCTTTTGCCTTTAAGGCTCTAGGGATTAGGACATAGAAACCTATGGGCCACCATTATTCAACCTACCACATCAAGTCATTTCTTCCAACCTTCTACTAAGATGTCTCTAGGTTCTGGTATATTTGTTTTATGGAATTCCAAGTTCCTGCAATCCATGTTGTCTTCTTGAAGACCAGGATTGCTCAGCTTTAGCAAACAATCACCTAGTAATTTGATCTTTTACTTTTCAAACTTACTCCATACCGCTTTAGAGTTTTATGTCATTGCATTTCACTTAAGGTTCACCTGCTCTTCTTTTCTATCCTCCTACTTGGGAAAGCAGCTTTATGCTTTCCTGAAGATTAGAGTTTTCATTCAATGTATTTTTTAATGTTCTCTGAAGTTCTACTTCATTTTTCTGATGTATAATGAAGGGCATTTTAGTTGCAGGTACTTGGCATTCTAAGTGTCTTGCACCATCTGCCATTTAAAGACCATTTACCATTTGCCATCAGCCTAATTTTTTCTAAACATTTTGATTGATAACTCTTCTCCAGTTTTTTTTCTAAGTCTCTCTCTCTCTCTCTCTTTTTTAAGATTTTACTTATTTATTTGAGAGAGAGAGCACAAGCAGGGGAAGTGGCAGAGGGAGAGGGAGAAGCAGATTTCCCACTGAGCAGGGAGCCCGATGCGGGGCTCCAACCCATGACCCTGAGATAGTGACCTGAGCCCAAGGCAGATGCTTAACCAACTGAGCCACCCAGGCGCCCCTTTTTCTAAGTCTCTTAAGCCCAAGTAAAGAGTTAGAGCTTCTAGGTCCTTATTTATGGCCTCCAGGTTTTGTATTTCTATTAAATTGTTCTCAAGTCTGGCTTCCATTAAACTTAATTCAGTGCCTGGGAGTTACCCTTTATGATGCTAAGCATCTAAAAGATGTGCTCTCTTTTCTTCAGATGGGCAGAAACTCCAATGGCCAGGTCTTTGTCTCTAACTGTGTAAAGTAAGGTTCTAAGTGATTAAAGAATTCTAACGTAACTAAAACTACACCCTCTCCTACAGCAACCTGCAGAGATTTGGGCCTGTTCTGAGGTCCCTTGTCTACAGTGCCACTGCCTGCCTCAGTCTCTAGGACCAGAGTGATATAGAGCATCACAGCCATCAGCTGACTTACCATGACCCCCGAGGCCAAACTAAGTCACATCACATTGCCAGGCCAGAGAATTCAGTCAGCATTCTGCCTGGAACCACACCAGTGCCTGATACTCAAGACAGAACTTAGTGTAATTGGGGAAGAAGGGGCAAGGACAGTAGAAGATAATTTCCCAACTTTCCTAACATGGTGACAAACATACATAGGCATAGTATGATCCCAGGGGATATATAAGCCTAGAGACCCGTGAAAATGCTCAAGGGCTCTGGTAACAACAGCCCTGTCCAGTTCCCTAAGCACCCTGGGAATCCATGTCTTGTCTCATCTGCAAGCCATTTAAGGGCCCTGATTGGGATGCTCCATTGGTGGTGAAGCACTGGAAAGATTTGAAGGTTGCCAACTCTGGCCAATATTTCATCTTCCCTTAAATAAATTTTTCATTCTGTGTCTCATGGCCCATCCAAAATTTCCAGATTTAACAAATAAAAATACAGGGTGTTCAGTTAAATTTTAATTTTATAAATAATACATAATATTTTGGTATAACTATGTTCCATGCAATAGTTGTGACATACTAATGATAAAAGATATATTTGTTGCTTATCTTCAAAATTTAGCAGGGCATCCTGTATTTTTATCTGGGAATCCTTTTTCTTGGAGGCATCATTCTGCCTACAATGGAATCAGAAAACTCACTGCTGTCAGTGCCTTTCCTTGTTTTGTGTTTGGCTAGCTCAAATGTGTATTGGGAGGAAAGTTATGGAGGGCTCAGCAAACTATTTCAAGCAGTGGTGTGCTGGAGCCAGATCCTACTGTGTGGTTATAGCTGATTGTAAACATCTTTGCCCACTCTTTGTTCAGCAGTGTCTCATTCATAGCTTCAAACAGGTCATGGTTGACATTTACACCAAAGAAATAGAGAAACACTGGGAATGAAAGCTGTGTCTAACCTCTGAGTCCCCAGTCCCCTGGACAGTTTATTGTTTTTTAACTTACATGTGATTGATTATGATCCATCCTCTTTAACCATAAGCTTTGTCATTCTTAGGATATGGAAACATCTCTGAAGTCAGTTTTCTCCCGTGTACAGTAAGGTGAACAAGAAATACCATTGCCACCAGAGGTCGCTCTTAACCTCCCGAATCCAAAAGCACCCACACTACAAAAGGAATCTCTTGGTGCAGAGAATTAGGAAAGACATTTTCTGTACCATAAAGTACGTAGTCTAAAATTCACTCTATAGTTTAACCTAACACTGTGGAGTTTCCATAGAACATATAATAGTTAAAGTACCAGTATTAAAGATATTATTAGTATCACTTTCCCACTGATTGTCAGGTACAGAAACACTTTATGCATTTTAGGCTCTCAAGTGCCATCAGAAGAACTATGGGGCACCTGGGTGGCTCAGTCGGTTAAGCATCTGCCTTTGGCTCAGGTTGTGATCCCGGAATCCTGGGATCAAGTCCCATGTCGGGCTCTCTGCTCAGCGGGAAGCCTGCTTCTCCCTCTCCCACTCCCTCTGCTTGTGTTCCCTCTCTCGCTGTCTCTCTCTCTCTCTGTCAAATAAATAAATAAAACTTAAACAAACAAACAAACAAAAAAGAATTAAAGAAGATTACGAGAGGGAGGAAACTGTTTTTCATTAAGGTTGAGCTTTTCATATACAATCTCAGACATGCTGTGAGTTCACGGAACTAAGGAGAAGGCTTCGGGAGGGGTAAAACCCCTTGATGACCACATGATCAGTGAAAGGTGATGATTCATAGCATTTGACTTAAAACAGCACTGCTTAAAACATAGTTCCATTAAGCATATATTTTCTTAAATAATATTTAATGAAACTAAAAGTTTTTAGTGGACATTGCCTATAAGTTGTATGAAATGAATAAAATATTACCATTTCTGAGGTCAGAGTCTAATGGAGGAATTATATATATATATATATATATATATATTTCCAAATAATAAACTGTTCAGTAGAGATTTCAACCACATGCTACAAGAATTCAGAAACACAGAGCGAGTCATTGTAACTTGTCTCTTTTCTTTTAAATTTGTTGACTGATTTATGGCCTGGATACTACCTTGGTGTGAACAAGAGGCTTCCATTCTACTGGGGGAAAGTATTAAAAAGTAAAGAAGTAAATTAATTATATAATGATTCCAAATAGTTCCAAGCACTATGAAGAAACTAACAGAGGGTCATGAAATAGGGAGGATCTGGGGTACAATTACCACAGTCAGATAAGGCCTCCCTGGGGAGGAAGCCCTTGGGTCCTGAAGGAGGAGTTTGTTCTGTGAAGATCTAAAGGAAAACAGATCTAGGTGGAATCTAGGGGAACTTAAAAATCCCTGTGATGAGAACTCAGGGATACTTAGAAGAATTAATGGAGTTACTGGAGTGGTTAAAATACAAAATTTGTTGATAGGTATATTTGAAGGAATGTCCTTGCATATGTATGGAGGGACTTATTTAATTAACCTCTCTACAGTCTGAACTGGACAGGTTACTTGGTTACTAGGTGTGGTCAGTCTCCTGCAGGCTCTGAGAAGAGAACACAAACATGTCACAGAGAGGAAAGGTGAAACACCCTTGCAGGAGAACAGCTTGCTCCAAAGCATGCTGACCATCAGATCTCACCTGGGAAGACTAAAGCCTCCTCAAACAGCATGGAGAGCTTTAAAACCCTCAACATGTGCCTAACAACTCTAGGAACCAGTCTAATGTTGTGCTGAAATTGAATGACACCGAATTAGAATAGGCCTTTGTCCAATATTGGAAGGGATGAAAGATTTTTAAAATTCAAAATCATTGTGAGTGTAATTATATAAATCTACAAAACTGATAAGGGATTTTTTTTAAGATTTTATTTATTTATTTATTTATTTATTTATTTATTTATTTGAGAGAGAGAGAGCATGAGCAGGGGGGAGAGGGAAAAGCAGACTCTCCGCTGAGCAGGGAGCCTGATGTGGGGCTTGATCCCAGGACCCCGGGATCATGACCTGAGCCAAAGGCAGACGCTTAACCGACTGAGCCACCCAGGCATCCCCTGATAAGGGATTATTTAAAACATTTTAAAAGATGAACTTAAACTTAGCAATCATGTGAAAGTAGCTTTTAAAATTATTTTTTAAAGATACATAAAAATGAATTGTTTACTAGATTCAAGAAGCTGAGGAGGATTTTTTTTTTTTTTAAGAGAATACAATGTGATTTGCTTTCTATTTACACCAGGTTTCATGAATACCATCTTCTGGAAATATACTTTGTCCTTGTACTTCCATGCTATGTGTTGTACAAGTAAGTCACTCATTGATTTCTTCTTCCCAGGTCCTTGGTTGCTAGAATGTGGGCATGAGAGACATGGGCTGCAGAGTTTGCACACCTCAGGGGCCATTGTAGGGTTTGAGTATCTCTTCCCTTGTGGATGTGTGGGAGTAACTTGACTGAGTAACTCATCTGTTTCATTCATTCATTCATTCATTCATTCATTCAGTTTTAGGATCAGGTTGACATGGGCTCAAATTTTTTTTCCTTCACAGTTTTACTATATTATTCTATATAAACTATTCAAAACTATTTTTAAAATTCATCAATATCAAAAGGGAAATGAAGATACTACATATATTATTTAATGGTTTATTGAGATTGAATAAGAATGCACATGAAATGCTTAACATAATGCTGTTGGCCAGTGCTCTCAGTAAGTGGCAGAAAGCTCTTGCTGTTGTTTTTATTATTCATTTACTAATTCAAATGCTACTTATTACCTACACTTATTATTATGAGAACTGTGTTAGATTCTGAGAACAAGGACAACAAAGAATAGAGTTTGTCATATATATACATGTGCTAATATATTGTCTAATTTATTATATATGCATACATATATGACTACAAATTAGATGCTGCATAGAACTATGGGTAGAGAAATAGCTATAATCTCTGTCATGAAGAAACCAAGCCCAGAGAGAATGATGAATTTCCCAAGATGGCTCAGCTCATAGCAAAGCCAGGGTTTCACGGCAGCTCTGCCCAGCCCAGCCCAGCCTGTTTTCTTAACGAACAACACCAAAGTGCCTGTCTCTTTGGCACAATAAAGAATGGTTAGTTCCTTGTGAAATGATTGTGGGTGGGTGTTAGGAGAGGCTTGAAGAGTGGCATCTTTCAAGATGGCTTTGGAAAGGAAGGTAAAAGTTATGCGTTTACAGATATGGGGGAGGAGGGAAGATTGGAAGGATTAGTAGTAGAAAGGGAAGTTAGAATGTTCTTTCCATCAGAAGTAGAAAATAAAAAGCCTAGTTTCAGTAGTAGCAATAACAGGCAATTTTAAATTAAAATCCTTTTAATTAAGGAAAAGCAGAAAATTGTTCACCTTTTAAAGTTACTTATAAAGTTATTCCCTATTGTTCTTTATTTTTTTTAAGATTTATTTATTTATTTTGAGAGAGTGAGAATGAAAGAGAGAGTACATGAGAGAGGGGAGGGTTAGAGGGAGAAGCAGGCTCTTCGCTGAGCAGGGAGCCCGATGCGGGACTCGATCCCGGGACTCCAGGATCATGACCTGAGCTGAAGGCAGTCGCTCAACTGACTGAGCCACCCAGGCGCCCTCCCTGTTGTTCTTAAGGACCTTATAGGAAGGCACACAATAAATTATCATAGCAAAAGACAAATTCCTTTTTTTTTGGTAAAGTAGGGAAAGAGAAGGAAGAGGTTTTTTTTTAATTATTCTTCACTTAACTCAATGGTTAATAAGGACAAAAATAGAGCTCATGTTTTGTCCATTTATAATGCAGGCATTTTGTTGTTGGTTGCATTTGCAAAATAAGGGATCGCTGACTGGTAGGCCATTGTAACATGTTACTGAATACTAATAGGTTATGTGAAAATTTGTGGGAAGAAAAAGGTGTTGCCACTATTGGTGAAAGGCATCAAATGGTTGTTCAAGTAATAAGTGCATACGATTATAGTGCTGAAGCAGCAACAGTGTAAAATATTTTGCATCAGAAATAATTTCAGTATTTCTGTAACCTCTAAGTCTGTCACACACTTACTTGAATCCTACCCAGCTGGGAATCCATGGCCGACTACTTTGGTGCTTCCTCTTGTTATTTCCCCTTTGATTTTTCTGGGAACATCTTGAAAATACCAAGTCTGGCCAGCTGCCACCCTCTGTTTCTCTCCTTTCGATGATAAATATTACCAGAGCTTATTGATATATCCCCCCAACTATACCTGCTAGTATTTCATATTCTCTCATCACAGCCAAGTTTTCATTGTTGTTGATAATTCCCATATATCTATGCTTAATCCTCCTCTATTTTCTGAATTAATTCTTGCAGATTGGACCATTGAACTCAAGCACCTTATTTCCCTTCTTCCCAGTTCAACTCCAGTGTTACTGCTCCTACTCCATTGTTTTATTTACCAAAAGCTTTTCCGAGTATGTGTCACCATTAACCAGTTCCTCTTTAATGACTTATAATTTTGTTTCTATCCATTTTCCAGCCAGTGGAGGGCAATATAAAATAGAAACTGGACCTGGATGTTATTGCAGGTATACCCTTTCTGGATCTGTCACCTCACGTGTGGAATGGCAATAGGAATAATGCACCACATGGTTTGTTTGTGAAATCAGATACAGCATGTAAAGGATGTATCATACGCTTGGCAGAAACAAGGTGCAAAATAAATATCAAATTCTCTTTCTCTCTGACTTATTAGCACCACGCTCTAACCAACTGAGCTAACCGGCCAGCTTCTCTCTGACTTATTAACACATGTTTTTCCTCTCTCACTAGCCTAACCATTCCTTCTGAGTCTCCCTTGGGGATTTCAGTGTTTTTTTGATAGCCTTCTCTTCACTGTTTCCTATAATTTACTCATGACCAAAACTTGAAGCCTCATTCCATTTGTCACAATTATATATTTGTGATTTATAAAACTTTGGATTTGCCAGTAGCCTTACTGATCACTGGACTGAACTTCATTATTATAACAGAGAACGAAGTCTCAGAGAGATTAAATTACTTTTCTGGAAACAGGAATTAATGGTGATGGAACCCCCATCTCCTGACTTCTGGACAATTTACTGCCAGTTCTTTCTCCAGAGCTTCCATGTTTCATTTTTAGTCACCTGGTCATCTTACAAAAATCATGTGTTTTCACAATTAGCTAAGTGTTTCACTTACCATCTCATTATCTCTCTCCAATTTGCCCTTGAGCACACAGAAACTCAGTAAATTTAAATACTTTCTCAGGTTGTATAACTAGTTGTAGAACAAGGGGGAGACTCAGGTCTTCAACTTTTGTTTTCAGAGAGCTCTGATACTTCATTTGCAAGAAATCAGGCTCAAGAACCTAGTTTCACACTTGCCATGCCTTTTACATGGTTTACTCACTGTTCTCAATGCTGAGGAAGTGATTTCTCAATATCACTCTGTCCAGCTGTAAATTAAAAATATTATACCAAAGTAACATGTAAGTTTATTAATAAAATATCTTAGGAGGCATAGGATTACAACCCATTTTTCACCCTATACACTCACATATGCTTTTCTTTTTTCCTGTTTCTGTTAAAAATCATTTTTGTGGGGTGCTTGGCTGGCTCAATTGGAAGAACATGCAACTCTTGATCTTGGAGTCATGAGTTTGAGCCCCACATTTGGTGTGGAGATAAATAAATAAATAAACTTTAAAAAAGAATCATTTTATATGATATACTCATGTCATTTTATTTTAAGTCAAAGGGACCAAGTTACTTCTTTCTTTTTATGCTTTTGTCAAGATTCTTTTACAAGCAACGTAAACAATGCATTGTTATGTGGTAAATTTTCTCAGGGAAGATTTAACTATGCCATTCCCAGAAACTCTCATGTAACGCTCAGCTACATCTTAATGTGAAGCAATGACAAAGATATCACTACATAGGCTATTATAGTCTGGTGCTAATAAAACATAGCTAACCATGGAGAGTATATTGGGATGTTTTACGACTAGAAGATGATTGTGTGAATTATAAGTAGTAGAACTTGGTTACATTGTGATAGACTAACCAGCTTCAATAAAAAATTCTTTCATATATACAATGGGAATGTAACATTCATTGGCATCATGATCTCCAAATATACCTGCTATTATATCAGGATGGAAGCATAGAGTCATTTTGTTTGAAAACATCTCTATTGTCTACAAACTGAAGTATGTGTACTATATTTTCCAACATCTACATTTCAATAAACATGGTAAAATATTATGTAACTTCAGATTATTTTTTTAAATAGGCTATACAAGATATATAATATATAAATATTATTAGAATTGTGATATTCTAATAGAATACATTTATACATTAATAACATACTTATGTATAATTGATTAAAATTAACTTATTATTAGCTTATATAATTAATATATAATTTCTGTGATTTGTTGTATATTAATCCATGAACTCATGAAATGTATAATCTAATAACAATCATAGCATGCACATTAGGAAAATTATTCTAAGATGTATTATGGGATAAGCCAAGAAAGTAATAGTGTGTAGGTTCAAATATTAATTACATAAGCATCTACATACTGTGTCATGGCCAGTGAGGCAAATGTGATATTGAACTTCATTAATAAATGCATCACAAGTTTTAAATAAGGCAGAGAGTAGTCCCACTGTATATGGAACCTAGTTCATATCTGAAACTACATTTTAAAAGAAATATTCTTCAGTCTTACACAATCACAGACCTGTACCTCTGAAACAAATAATACATTATATGTTAAAAAAAAGAAGATAATAGGAAGGGAAAAATGAAGGGGGGAAACTGGAGCGGGGGATGAACCATGAGAGACTATGGACTCTGAGAAACAAACTGAGGGTTCTAGAGGGGAGGGGGTTGGGGGGATGAGTTAGCCTGGTGATGGGTATTAAAGAGGGTATGTATTGAATGGAGCACTGGGTGTTACACGCAAACAATGAATCATGGAACACTACATCAAAAACTAATGATGTAATGTATGTTGATTAACATAACATAATAAAATAAAATAAAAAATACAAAAAATAAAAGAAATATTCTTTTAAGAGAATGTAAGATATTTGCTTCCTAAAAATGGTAGATATAGGGGTGCCTGGGTGACTCAGTCAGTTAAGCATCTGTTTTTGGCTCAAGTCATGATCCTAGAGTCCCAGGATCAAGCCCTGTGTGGGACTTCCTGTTCAGTGGGGAGACTGGTTCTCCCTCTCCCTCGGCCCCTCCCCCCCGCTCATGCTCTTTCTCTTGCTTGTTCTCTCTCTAATAAATAAATAAAATCTTTTAAAAAATGGTAGATGTAATGGAAGGTATTAAGGCTAAGGAAAAACTAATGCTGAATTGAGCAGGCAGTGAAGAGGCAGGACCGAGAGTTTGACGAATTTAGTGAGCTTCAGAGAGATGAACGATGTAACTGAAAGGGGAAATTAACCTCATTCATATAGCACTAGAAGACAGATTTGAATCATGGGAGTTGAGGGGTCATTTTAGGGAGTTGGATTTCAGCTCAATCAAAGAAAGAGCTTTCTTATAATTAGTTATGCCTAGAAAGAGACTAGATTGCCAAGAGATACTTTTTTTTTTTTAAGAGAAAGATAAAGGGGGAGGGGCAGTGGAAAAAGGGAGAGGGAGAGACAGAATCTTTTTTTTTTTTAAGATTTTATTTATTTGTCAGAGAGAGCGAGCACAAGCAGGGGGGAGCGGCAGGCAGAGGGAGAAGCAGGCTCCCCACTGAGCAAGGCGCCTGATGTGGGACTTGATCCCAGGACCCTGGGATCGTGACCTGAGCCAAAGGCAGATGGTTAACCGACTGAGCCACCCAGGCACCCCAAGAGACAGAATCTTAAGCAGTCTCCATGCCCAGCATGGAACCCCACAGAGTGGTGATGGGGGGGGCTCAATCTTATGACCCTGAGATCATGACCTGAGCCAAAATCAAGAGTCAGAAGCTTAACCAACTGAGCCACCCAGTGCCCCAAGATACTAACTTTTTATTGTTGACTGTTTTTGTCAACCATTGTTGACAGAGTTTAAACAACAAGGATTGGGACCCACGTGCCCTGGATCCAAGTATAGTAGACTTTAGTAAAGTGCCTGTATCTTTTATAATCCCAATAGGACACATTTATTTTTTATTTTTTTTAAAGATTTATTTATTTATTTATTTGAAAGAGAGAGAATGAGAGAGACAGCACATGAGAGTGAGGAGGGTCAGAGGGAGAAGCAGACTCCCCGCCGAGCAGGGAGCCCGATGTGGGACTCGATCCCGAGACTCCAGGATCATGACCTGAGCCGAAGGCAGGCGCTTAACCAACTGAGCCACCCAGGCGCCCCCAATAGGACACATTTAAAAGGAAAGAAAGGATGCTAATAATAAACAGGTTGAGATAGCAGCCTTAAACAGTGACTATATCAGACAAACTGATAGTCCAAGACAAATCAATGATTCCATGAATCATGAAATGCATCATCTTGATGATGATGATGATGTTGATAGAAATCACTTAAACAGCATTTCCTAGAGGCCAGGAGATGTTTTAAGTTATTTATATAAGAAGTATGGAAGACTATTTTCTACATTTTCCTGAGAAGGATAACTGCAATCTAATTTTCTGGCTCTATTTAAGGTTTTACAGCAGGTAAGAGATAAAACCAGCTAATAAGAGGGAAAGCCAGGATTCTAGTCCGGACAGTCTGTTTCTAGAGCTCATGGACTTAAGTACTATCTACCTCAATAGATATATTTTTTAAACTTTATTTTGAAATAATTATAGATTCATGAAGTTACAAAAATAGTACACAGAGGTCTCATCTCCTCCTCCCCCAATTTTCTCCAATGGTTACATCTTATGGAAGTAAGGTACATCAAACACAGGAAATTGACACTGCTACAGCATATGTATATATTCTTTGTGAGTTTTTCACATGTATAGATTCATGTAACCATCACAGAAATCAAAATGCAGGTGTAGTGCATCACCACAAAGATCTTTCTCAAGGTTACCTCTTTATAGTCACACCTACCCTTCTTCCCCTTAACATCCTTGTCACCTGGAAACTATTAGCTTGTTCTTCATTTTTAAAATTTTGTCATTTCAAAAAATTTTTATAAATGGAATCATAAGTAGGTGAACTTTTGTGATTGGTGTTTTCCACTCAGCATAATGTTGAATAAATATGTTTAATGCGAAAATTTAAACATGTCCAACTGTACAATTTCTGTGGACAAATTTCCATTTGATTTTACAATAAATAACTTGTTTAAATATTTTTGTAAATAACATATTCTGCAGAAGACATATGAGAATTGATACCTTTTTTGGGATAAATATATGAAGAACATTGGATGAAAAATAAACATTTAAATCGGGTTAACTGTTTAAGAATTGGCATTTTGGTTGGAATTATTATGATTATTTTCTAATGATTGGCTGTTTATTTTGTATGAAATCTTAAGTCATCTGTTTTGTTGCCTATAAACAGAGAAACAACTTTATGTGCTGATGGGAAAGAATAAAAGCAATCAACATTCAAATACATTTTAAATTACATTCCCAGACATAGGGAAATGTTAAAAAGGAATTAAAAATTTTTCTCCATTAGAGTTTTAGTTAGAACCACTTCATTAAATGACAGCTTCAAAGTAAATAGGCAGGCAATTATGTATCTCTACTAATCACACTGGCTGGTAAAATTATTTCCTTGCTTCTTATTTCCAGTTAGCTCCATGAAACGCTATCTATAAGATAATGCTTCTGATTGAAGAAAACAAGGAAGGCAAATAAGCAAACTAATTGCCAATAACATTTACATCTAAAACATTCTATTACAAAACAGCTTAAAAACTCAAAGCTAGCAGGATGAACCCTGGTTTCATTTTACTTTTCATTTCATTTCATTTCATTTCATTTCATTTCATTTCATTTATTTTTGGTAAGAGGAAGTGCTCATGCACTTAAAGCTTTCATGCACATGTATGTGAAAATCAATTGACCCACCTTTGGAAAGACAGTTGAACAGACTGGAATGTGACTGTTGTTCTATAGGATGGAACAACATAATTTGTGCTCAGGACATATTTGAGGAACAGTACAGACAAAAACTAACAAACAAAAAACATACAATTAACATTTTAGTTGAACATTTCATCTAAATTCCATAAATGAAAATTTACCTTTTTTTCCATATAGAAGGTGGTAAAATATATGTATATATGAATTGTACAGATAACTAATAGCAAAAACGAAAACTTTAAGTGGTGGTGTTTTTTCAGATTTCATTATAGGCAGTCCTTTTGTCATGCTCACAGATATCAGATTCTCTTTATCTTTAAAAATAGAATTAAGCTACTTTACCTTATAACTAAAACACATGTATAAATGCATTATGGGGTAACATAAAAACTAATCCAATGAATGGTCAATGTAAACACAATATTTTCATATTCATATTTCAATATAAATAAAAAGCCAACAGACCAACAAAAGACAAAGAATGTACTCCTCATTCACAAATGAACTTACTTTCACCATTGTAAATAGATTTCTTTTTGTGTACTATACTTTCTAATCTGTCCAACTAAAGGAAAATGCTTTTCCCTTGAATTGTACTGAATATAAATGCAGCCTTTCACACAACCTAGTTAATAGATATGAATCATTCCCTCATTACAGTCCTAGATTATACAGTTAAATCATATGTATCCATTCATTTGTTATTCAACAAATATTCATTAAGCCCTGACTAAATATAGCCATTGGGAATGTAAAAATAAATATTTTATTTGCCCTCCAGAATATAGCCAACAGTCATATGCATGAAAAATTAACTCTAATGTAAATGATAAATGGTAGAAATACAGTTCTTTTGATTTTATAAAGCCAGAGTAAAGTTGTTATCACAGGTAGAGTGAGAAAGAATGACAGAAACCATCATATGGTCCCCTATTAGAATCAAAAGTGGCCATCCAGCTAATTAAGTCCAAATGCCTCATTTGACAGGTGGGGAAACAGAAGTTCAAAAAGTTACCATAGTAGTTAGAGTATATCTTAACTAGATGCCAAAATTTAAAGTATCCTGACTGCTGACTTTACAAGGTGGTTGTGAAGAGTAAGTGAAGTATAATATAAAAAGTCTTTGGTACGTAACAAGGCATCAATAAATATCTGAGAAGAAGTCTGTTGTAGTGGACATGAATTTGGAATAAAAAATACTTGGGTTAAAAAATTCATTTCTTCCTAATATGGCATCTAATTTTTCATTGTTGGTCTCATGATAATCTTCTTTAAAACAGGAATAATCATTTCAATATCTCATGATCATTTAACTATGTGAAAATTTATCATTTTAACAAAATTTATCATTTGATTAATCATATCATTATTCACTTAATACTTGATAGATTTTTAAAAAGAAGATTTCCTATTTGGGGGAAGATAAAACTTGATTAATATATTGAATTTGAAGATGCTATTTCTAGTAATTCTGCTAAAGGAAAGTTAACTTGTACAATACGATTAAAATTTGATGGTTTTGTGTTGATTTGCTGGTATCTGAGTGGAAACTGACCAGAGAGGAGTCAATGATTCATGAATTGAAAGACCAATGTTGGCGTTACTGAAAAGAGAAAGATTATAGTAGGATTTAATGACATTTTGCTGTGATGTGGCCATTTTCTATAATTCTAAACTCTTAGACTGTTGCATGATATATGTGAATAGTTTTTGCTTTTGCTTAATTTTAATGGAAATTGAGTAAGTGGTTGAGCTTCATTTTTGGGTTAAAATGGAATGGAGGAGAGATACATATATGGAAATGGGACTCTGGAGATAGAGAACATAAGCCTTTTATAACCTTTTATTCATATCTTGTAAAATTAATTGAACCTTCACAGAGCATGTACTTGGGGATTCAAGTCAGTCATACTCATATAACTCAAAGGGCCTGAGGTCTTCAGCTGATATCTCAGTTGCATTTTATATGAGGATGTAATAAGATAATGAACATGACCACTTGGTTGCTGAGGCACAGTTTGGTATGTCTGCATAGACAATGATGACCCCTTTTCTCTTTGGCTTCTGGCCTTGATCACTGAGACCCTGGCCTCTGCTGATCAGATAGGGATTAGAATCTGACCCCAACAGGTACACTCAGATGTGCTTTCCTAAAAATTTGCAGGAAGATCTAAGAGAGAGGAATCTAATATTTATGTGTCAGTAGACACATATTTATGTGTCAGTAGAATCATTATATATGTGATTAGTAGTACAGACATAGCCTGATATAGGGACAAGAAGAAGGGAAATTCAGGCAGCAGAGATGAGAAGATAAAGCATGCTCACCAAAAAGAGTGCCAATTTTCTTTCAATTAAAACATTGTTATATTTTTTTGGTGAAAGCATTCCTTTTCCGGTAATTAGGTGCATTAAGATATCAGCATCTAAAGTTCTGGGGACAAGGGAAAATTATTTGAGTGGTTTATTAGAGGCCATAGTGAAAGGAGACATCCCCACTTTCTTCCATTCCTTGGTTCCCAGATATATTTATTCTGACTTTGGAAGAAACAGCTCCATTTATTATTTATATGATCAAAATGATGTTCAAAGCTTATTTTGCATCTTATAGGAAAGCACCCACACTCACAAGAGCAAATATTCTTCCGACTGGCCCCATAACTGAATCTTTAACAGACTTCTGACATTTTATAGAGAAAGCTATTTCAGGTTGATGGGATACCTGGTAGAATTGGGAAGACCATTTGCCTCACTTATTTTGCAGAAAATGAGTTCCTCAGACAGAAATAACATTGTATAGGATATCATAATTATGAATAAGATAATGGATGCTGGAAGAAGCATTGAGGACAGGCAGGTATATCCATATCCAGAGTGAGTGTGTATTACAATGAAGATAAAATTGTATCCTCTCCTTGGTGTAAGAATTGCAGTATAATTACCCTGCCTGCAGATGGCTGGTTAGTACATTAGAGAATAGAGCCGTATTTGGAATTCAGCCTTGAACTCTGCTTTTTTAGGTTGGGAATGTAACAGGGGCAGTAGTTAGGTAAGGCTTGTTAAGCGGAATATTGTATTTTTGAGCCTGTACATGATATTTCCACTATGTGTACATTTTTTCCCCATGAACTGTGGAGAGAAGCTGAATGATACACTCAGAATTGATGATATTGTCTGCATGATTGTTAAGCCTGTCTTTAACATGTGACTTTGATGAGCATTGGTAAATCCAGATGAGGTTTTTTCACAAGTCAGTCACCACCAGTCAATCTCTTACCAAGAGATTCTGGTTGAGAGAGATAGGGCAATGCAGTAGGAGCAGGTACCACAAGTCCCTGAAGCAAATATATATATATATATATATATATATATGAAACTTCTTGTTCTGAGACTACAAAGCCTTACCCAACACCACTTGAAAATGGAGTGCTTCTATGCATACCCAACTTTGTGATATGGTGGATCAGATAAGAAATAGTTCATAAATGGGCATATCGGGTCACATGTTTGCTTGATGTTCCGGATCATGCATTCAGTCTCAACCAGGGCCTAGGAGCAAATCCATAGCAGTTTTTCAAAATATGAATGCTATTTGTATAATAAGACATAACTTTAATCCCACACTTTGGGAGTCTTCATCATGATTCTCCGATCAGGGACACTCAGGTGGTCCATCAACATTTGTATCTGCAATAGTTATTTGGAACACTGTTGAATCTGCTAAGCTATAAAGCCCAAGTAAGGAAGCAGCTTACATCTCACCTACCAGTTTCAGAACTTTTTCTTGCTCTTGCCCTGTATTAGTTTTCTATCGCTGTGTAACAAATGATCACAAACTTAGTAGCTTAACAACATTTATTATCTTATAGTTCTGTTGGTCAGAAATCCAACATGGGTTGGTGGGACTGCCTTTCTTTCTGGAAGTTCTAGGAAATAATCCATTTCCTTTCCTTTTCCACCTATTAGAAGCCTTTTTCTCTCTTTCTTTCTTTCTTTCTTTCTTTCTTTCTTTCTTTCTTTCTTTCTTTCTTTCTTTCTTTCTTTCTCTCTCTCTCTCTCTTTCTTTCTTATGACCCTGTTAAATCCAGCAATGCTGCATCTCTCTATTTTTCCATAGTCATATCTCCCTGGCTTACAACAGCTGGGAAGAATTCTCTGCTTTTAAGAATTGCAACGACGTGGATGGAACTGGAGGGTGTTATGCTGAGTGAAATAAGTCAATCAGAGAAAGACATGTATCATATGACCTCACTGATATGAGGAATTCTTAATCTCAGGAACAAACTGAGGGTTACTGGAGTGGTCGGGGGTGGGAGGGATGGTGTGGCTGGGTGATAGACATTGGGGAGGGTATGTGCTATGGTGAGCGCTGTGAATTGTGTAAGACTGTTGAATCACAGATCTGTACTTCTGAAACAAATAACGCAACATATTTTGAGAAAAAAAAAGAAAAAGAAGAAGATAGCAGGAGAGGAAGAATGAAGGGGAGTAAGTCAGAGGGGGAGACGAACCAGGAGAGATGATGGACTCTGAAAAACAAACTGAGGTTTCTGGAGGGGAGGAGGGTAGGGGGATGGGTTAGCCTGGTGATGGGTATTAAAGAGGGCACATTCTGCATGGAGCACTGGGTGTTATGAACAAACAATGAATCATGGAACACTACACCAAAACAAATTATGTAATATATGGTGATTAACATAACAATAAAAAAATAAAAAAAAAGAATCCATGTGATCCTCAGTTGGATATGAGTCCTGCCCTAAACTACCCACACTGTCACCCAGCTCTCCTTACGGCAAGATAGTTAGCTATGGTTAATTAGAGTTTATCAGTGACCACAGAGCAAAAAGATGCTAACTCACCCAGAGAGCATTTCAGCAGTGGCCTCATTAATACTGCTGGCTATGGCTAATCAACTGAGCCAGTCACCTATAAGCAAATATACAAATGTGTGTGTTTTTGACGTGTCCATTGGATGCCTGAAGGAAGGCAGGGAAAGAGGAAAATAAAATGAATGTACGCTTGCAAAATAAACAAACAAACAAAAAACAATCCATGTGATTAGATTGGGCCAACTTGGATAATCCAGAATAATCTTCTTAACTATCATCAACTTAATCATGTTTTCAAAGTCCCTTTTGCCAAGTAATTTAATATATTCACAGGTTCCAGAGGATATGGACATCTGTGGGGGGCCATTAGTCTGCCTAATATCAAAACTACATGTTACATGATTCAAAGCTGCATATTATATGCAGTGCACATTGTCTTCAAAATCTAAAGCTCACTAAATATTTTCTCTTTCTGAGTTACAGAGATACAAGGCAAAGCAACTTATCTTTCACCTTGGAGGGAATATTTGGACATTCCTCAGTTCTACTGGATGCCTAGAACCTCATGAAGATGACAGGGTTCTAAATTTTCATGTTTATCTCCTCCTGGCGTGTACATATCTTGTCAACACATTTAGGATATTTGCTGCTCCCTGTTCACTAGGTCCAATCAGGATGAGGTCATGACTGTAGTGGGCCAGTACAATGTTCTGTGGGATGATGCTGTGATAAAATGTCCTTAATATTTGATTAAGACAGATAATCAGAAACTTGAAATACTCCTAAAGTAAAAGAATGAAATTTTACCACTGCCCTTGCTATATGATGTTTAACAATTAGAATTGGAGTGAAAGGGCACTTGCCAGATCAAAACATTTAATAAGAATGCATATGTTCACTTACTCTAGCAAAAAGATCATACCTGGAACATCAGCTGCAATTAATGTCATCACCTACTTTAATTTAAAGTAGTTTACTGCTCTTTACTATGACAACTGTCTTTTACACATGGAAGAGGGACATATATAAGGGTGTTTCTTTTAATAAACTGATATTTCCCCATTTTAAAAGCAATAAAATTAGGACCATTATGGTAGATAGGACCAAATATATGGCACTGGAATTATTTATCCCTATCAAAATTATAAAAACAAATGTATTATTACATCTTTGAACAAAACACAGATTAATTCTACTTTTAAAGACTTGGGAGAGACAGATCAACATACCATTTGGGTCCAACTCTGATGGTTTTGAGCTAAATATTAATCACATGACTTCTGTAAATCTTCTTTCTGATTCTTAGAGCATAGAGGCATTTTGAGTCCCCAGGAAATAGTGTTAGTTAAGATTCAATATCTTATACTCTCCCAGAAGCTTGGGTATTTCCTTCTCCTCTGTCTATGTGCAGTAACTACCAAATGTCTATAGATCCCTTTGGAAAAGCCTAGGAGCATGATTTACAATAAACACTTTTGGCAGATTCTTAGGGTCCTTCAATCAAGGGGCTTCAAGTGTGTGAACTGGTTGAAGTCTAGGATCTCAGTGAGAGGCTGAGAACTTCCATTTGATAACTTAGGTCAACTCCCTGCTTATAAGAACTAGAGGTTTTTTTTTTTTTATTAAACACACCATTTAATAATACTTTAGTAGATTGTGGCATGATTATTTAGCCAGTTTCAAAGATCCCTCCCTGCAGGTGAAAGCATTCAGATTACCATGTCAGCTCTATAACCCACGCTGGTAGTCTTGCCAACCTTGTCTCAGGCATTTAAATACTGCCAGTCTTGGTCTACATCCCTAATAACGCCAGAGAGCCCATTCAGATGGCATCATCTCATAGTTCTATTCACTCAAAAATCACAGCAAGTCCAGAACATTTCCTAGATGAATTCTACCAATGTTTTTTTCTTGCAATGTCTTGGTGAATGCAGTCCACTGGGCCTTCCTAGGAGCCATGGTATGAGAATACATCCACTCAACAAACATTTCCTTTACCCCAAACCTTGAGATCCTTTCCTTTACATTATGTTAATACATTTTGACATCTGAACTTCCTTGTAGGACACTGTTGAGTTGATATTCCAGTCAACCACCTGAGCAAATTGTTGGAGCCTCTGCTATTCCCTGAGTTACCTCAGAGGATCCAGGGCAACTATATCTATAAATTTAGCCCAAACCATGGCCATTTACAAATATATCCATATCCTCAAGATTTTGTCAATAAAAGTTAACGAAGTTTTGTAGTTATTTTGGAGTATAATGTATTTTCTTGTGGGTAGACTGTGTATGTTTAATCCTGGACCATGTGTGATCATGGTTCTGGAGACAATGAGCGGTGAAGGGTAAATCTTGAAGAGATAGGTAACTCTTTGTTTTTGTTTTCTTTTTTTTCATTTTCAACTTTTTATTAAATTCTAGTCAGTTAACATATGCTGTAATATTGGTTTCAGGAGTAGGATTTAGTGATTTATCACTTACATACATCATCCAGTGCTCATCACAAGTGCCCTCCTTAATACCCATCACCCATCTAGCCCATCCCCTGCCCACCTCCCCTCCATCAACTCTCAGTTTGTTCTTTATAGTTAAGTTTTAGCCATTCTGAGTCTCTTATTGTTTACTTCCCTCTTATTTTTTTCCCTTCCTCTATATCCATCTATTTTGTTTCTTAAATTACATATATGAGTGAAATCATATGGTATATTTCTTTCTCTAACTGACTTATTCCGCTTAGCACAATACACTCTAGCTCCATCCACATTGTAGCAAATGGCAAGATTTCATTCTTTTTGATGGCTAAGTAATATTCATATATATGTATATCACAACTTATTTATCCTTTATCCATTCATCAGTCAATGGACATTTGAGTTCTTTCCATAATTTGGCTATTGTTGATAATGCTGCTATAAACATAGGGGTACATGTCCATTTTGAATCAGTATTTTTGTAGCCTTTGAATAAATATCTGGTAGTGTAATTGCTCCATTATAGGTAGTTCTATTTTTAACTTTTTGAGGAACCTCCATATTGTTTTCCAAAGTGACTGCACCAGTTTGTATTCCCAACAACAGTGTAAGAGGGTTCCCCTTTCTCCACATCCTTGTCAACATCTGTTGTTTCCTGTACTGTTAATTTCAGCCATTCTGACAGATGTGAGGTGGTATCTCATCATGGTTTTGATTTCTATTTCCTTGATGATGAGTGCTGTTAAGCATCTTTTCATGTGTCTGTTAGCCATCTGGATGTCTTCTTTGGAAAAATGTCTATTCATGTCTTCTGCCCATTTCTTAACTGGATTATTTGTTTTTTGGAAGTTGAGTTTTATAAGTTCCTTATAGATTTTGAATACTAACCCTTTTTCAGATATGTCATTTGCAAATATCTTCTCCCATTCTGTAGGCTGCCTTTTAGTTTCGTTGATCATTTCCTTCACTGTGAAGAAGCTTTGTATCTTGATGAAGTCCCAATAGTTCATTTTTTAGTTTGTTTCCCTTGCCTCTGGAGACATGTCTAGTAAGAAGTTGCTATGGCTGAGGTCAAAGAGGTTGCTGCTTGTCTTGTCCTTTAGGATTTTGATGGTTTCCTGTCTCACATTTAGCTTCAGCAATCAGACAAGAAAAAGAGATAGGTCACTCTTTGTAAGGTAACTGCATAAGATTAGATAACAAAGGGTTTGTATCCTTTCTTTAAAAAAGGGGCTGCTGCTTCCTTCAGGAAGTGCAGTGGGATTTAGAAGTTCAAGTTTCATTTAAATCAACCAAAATTTTCCTCATCCAATTCTCTGGGTCTAATTCATTTTTAAATTCTAAAAATCCTACTAATGCTCTGAATTCAATTTACATTAAAATTTTCAAACCTACAGAGTTAAGTTTTGGGTATGGTTTTTGCCTATATTAGTTACCTTACTTTACCTTACCTTAACTTTATTTATTTATTTAGTTAGTTTTTATTTAAATTCCAGTTAGCTAGCATAGAGTGTAATATTACTTTCAGGTGTACAATATAGTGATTCAACACTTCCAAATAATACCTGGTGCTCATTGCAAAAAGTGCTGTCCTTAATCCTTATCACCTATTTAACCCATCTCTCTGCCCACCTCCCCTTAGGTAACCATCAGTCTCTCCTTTTTTCCCTCTTTTGTTTGTTTTGTTTCTTAAATTCCACATAGGAGTGAAATCATATGGTATTTGTCTTTTTCTCGCTGACTTATTTCACTTAGCATAATACTCTCTAGTTCCATCCATGTCATTGTGAATGGCAAGATTCAATTCTTTTTTGTAGCTGAGTAATATCTTGATATATATATATATGAATAATATATATACATATATGCATATATATGTATATGTATATACCACCTCTTTTTTCTTTTTTTAAAAAATCTTTTTCAAGTTTTTATTTAAGTTCTAGCTCATTAACATACAGTGTAATATTAGTTTAGAATTTAGTGATTCATCACTTACACACAACACCCGGAGCTTATCACAAGTGCCCTCCTTAATACCCATCACCCATTTAGCCAATCTCCCTGCCCACCTCCCCTCCAGCAACCCTCAGTTTGTTCTCTATAGTTAAGAGTCTGTTTTCTGGTTTGCCTCTCTTTTTTCCCCCTTTGTTCATCTGTTTTGTTTCTTAACCTCTACATATGAGTAAAATCATATTATACCACCTCTTATCCTCATCAGTTGATAGACACTTGGGCTGTGTCCATAATTTGGCTATTGTAGATAATGGTGTTATAAACATTGGGTTGCATGTATCCTTTTGAATTAGTATTTTTGTGTTCTTTGGATAAATACCAAGTAGTTCAATTGCTGGATCGTAGGATAGTTCTATTTATAACTTTTTGATGAACTTCCATAGTTTTCCACAGTGACTGAACCAGTTTACATTCCTACCAACAGTGCAAGAGGGTTCCTTTTTCTCCACATCCTTGTCAACAATTGTTGTTTTCTGTGTTTCTGATTTTAGCCATTCTGAGAGGTGTGAGGTGATATCTCATTGTAATTTTGATTTGTATTTCCCGGATGATGAGTGATGTTGAGCGTCTTTTCATATGTCTGTTGGCCATCTGGATGTCTTCTTTGGAGAAATGCCTGTTCATGTCTTCTGCCTATTTTTTAATTGAATCATTTGTTTTTTTGGGTGTTGAGTTTTATAAGTTCTTTATATCTTTTGGATACTAACCCCATTATCAGATATGTCATTTGCAAATATATTTTCCCATTTGATAGGTTGCCTTTAGGTTCTGTTGATTGTTTCCTTTGCTGTGCAGAAGCATCTTATCTTGATGAAGTCTCAATAGTTCATTTTTGTTTTTGCTTCCCTTGCCTCAGGAGACATGTAGAAAGAAGTTGATATAGCCTATGTCAAAGAGGATACTGCCTGTGTTCTCCTCTAAGATTTTTATGGATTCAGGTCTCACATTTAGGTTTTTAATTCATTTTGAATTTATTTTTGTGTTTGGTGTAAGGAAGTGGTCCAGTTTCATTCTTTTGCTTGTGGCTGTCCAGTTTTCCTACCAAAATTTATTGAAGAGACTGTCTTTTTCCCATTGGGTAGTCTGTCTGCTTTGTCAAAGATTAATTGACCATACAATTGTAGGCTCATTTCTGGGTTTTCTATTCTATTCTATTGATCTTTGTGTCTGTTTCTTTGCCAGTACCAGACTGTTTTGATCACTGCAGCTTTGTAATCATAACTTGAAGTCTGGAATTGTGATGCATCCAGCTTTGCTTTCCTTTTCAAGGTTACTTTGACTATTCAGAGTCTTCTGTGGTTCCATGCAAATTTTAAGATTGTTTGCTCTAGCTCTGTGAAAAATGCTGTTGGTATTTTGATAGGGATTTCAATTAATGTATAGATTGCTTGGGATAGTATAGACATTTTAACAATATTTGTTCTTCTATGAGCATGGAATATTTTTCCATTTCTTTGTGTCATCTTCAATTTCTTTCATCAGTGTTTTATAGTTTTCAGAGTATGGGTCTTTTATTTCTTTGGTTAGTTTTATTCCTACGTATCTTATTGTTTTGGGTGCAATTGTAAATGGGATTGATTTCATAATTTGTCTTTCTGCTGCTTCATCATTTGTGCATAGAAATGCAACAGATTTCTGTACATTGATTTTGTGTTTTGAGACTTTACTGAATTTGTTTATCAAAGTTCTAGCAGTTTTTTAGTGGAGTCTTGTGAGTTTTCACCACAATCAAGTGGGATTTATTCCTGGGTTGCAAGACTGGTTCAGTATTCGATATTCACAAATCAATGTGATACACCACATTAATAAAGGAAGGGTAAGAACCATATGATCATTTCAATAGATTCAGAAAAAGCATTTGACAAAGCATAACATCGATTTATGATAAAAACCATCAACAAAGGAGGTTTAAAGGGAACATACCTCAACATTATAAAGGCCAAATATGAAAAACTCATAGCTAATATTAGCCTCAATAGGGAAAAACTGACAGCTTTTTCTCTATGGTCAGGAATAAGACAGGGATGTCCACTCTTATCTTTTGTAGATAAGAGACAAGAGGTTATGTTAGGGTAATCATTGGAACACTTCAGTTCTCTGCTTGTAACTTGAACAGAAAAGGTAAAGCCCTAAACTCATCATTTTCTTTATGTTATCCTTCCAATGTAGCCAGAAGTAACTAGCCCATGCGGGGCACTTGCAATCATCATGTATACTCTATTGGCCATTTTGTCTAAGTGATCTTAACAACATCTCATTTTGTCCTGGAGATGAAGTCATCACTACCTTCAAGCCCAGTAGGACTGATAATTACCCCCAGATTTCCATCTTTGAGGGACTGTTTCTTGGAACTACTCTTGGGCAAAGAAAAATGCTACCTAAGTCAGAGTTCAATCAGGAAAATAGGCATCAATCTATTTTAAGCAGAGTGATTTAATACAAGGTCAGCTGCTATCAGTGTTGTTGGAGAGGGTAGAGGAATAAATGTAAGCATTGGGGAGGCTATCTAGAAATCATAAAACTACAAAAACTAATGTTTAAAATGCTCCTTTGAAGCAGGACCCTGACAATGGACTTTGGATATTAAGAAGCTTCATGAAGCCACTACCATCAATCCAGCAGTCCAGGCTGCCAGCATCATTTTGGAGGAAGAATGAATTTTAACTCTTTCCCTTCTGATTTTTTGTGAGTGTCTATGATAGTTGAAGTCTAAACCAGAAGCTTCCTGATGAGGGGCCTAGGAAAATATAGTTCCCAGAATGCAGCACCCACATATGGGGGGGATGATAAAAGGAGGTGGGTTTACACCGAGTGCCAAAAGAAAGAACCAACACACACCCTTTTCAAGGCTGCCCTAGTCCAATCACTGTCATCTCATTCGTATACTTTTCACTGTAGCTTCTCAGCAGAACTTTCTTATAACCACCCGTAACTTATCACCACAAAGCAGGCAGAGTAATATTTTTAAAATGTAGGCCAGAACCCCTATCTTTTCTTCTTATTTGGAACTCTCCAAATACCTTTTACTGCAATTGGAATAAAATCTAAGTCCTTACCTTGGCCTACAATGCCATATTTGTCTGACTCTTGCTTGTGTCTCTGATCTTGAAAACTACCATCTTCCTCCTCACCAACTATAATTCTCAGTCACCAAGGGTAGCTTCCTGGTGTTTTTCAAACACACTGATCTTGTTTCTGCCTACTGCTTTGCACTGCTATTCCTTCAGGTTGGAATCATCTTTCCCCAGATCTTCTTTTATTTGACTCTTGTTCATCATTTATATTTTTGATAGAAGATTGGAGGAGAAAAAGGATGATGAGGAAGAGGAGGAAGCAGAGAAGTTGGAAAGAGAAATTTTAAAACTATGAAATGAACAAAGAACATTATTAGACAATACAACAGGATATATGCCTTTGCTTTTAGTGGCAAAGATACTTAAACTCCAGAACTTGTAGATTGTTTGAGGGGTCTATAATCTAGCCCAGTGTTTCTCAAAACATCCCTCCATGCTTTTCCTAGAAAAATAGATTTTTGCTTCTTTTTCCCTGCAGCTGAGACCCTAGCACCTGCAACTTTAATAAGCCACTGAGCTGATTCTTACGTAGGTAACTGGCTATGTATTTTTTATATTTTACTTATTTGGAAGTTCTTATATATTTTTGGAAGCATTGGACTAGAAATTAAACCACTTTTTCTACAAGAAAAAAAGAAAAAAATGTCAACCAATCCCCAAGAATATCCCATGAGTATAATATGTATTTTTGGAAGCACTGGACTAGAAATTACACCACGTTTTCTATAAGAAAAAAAAATGTCAACCAATCCCCAGGAATATCCCATGAGTATAATAAAATTGGCCATTACTAAGAAATTAAGCATATCTTACTTCAAGGCCCTTAAAGGAAGAAAAATATCATCTAGATACAAATTCAATAAAGTATACACTATTTATAGACTTGGAAACTATTTAACATCGTGTAATTGCCTTAATGTTGGACAGTTTATGGCTTATTTTCTTCTTTTGATAGTGTTTCCATCTTACCTACAAAAACAACAGGAAACAACCACAACTGTAGATAAAAAGACATTGCAACTCCAACAGGACTTTTTACAAGGCTCAAAGAAGTTGTGACTATAACCCAGAAATCAGGAGTCTCTTCAAGGTCTTAACCCTTCAGTAAAGGGTGCATGTTAAGCTCTTATTCTTCACTACAGGATAAAAGCTCTAATGAAACTCATCAACTAACATAGCTTAATAAAAATAAAATAAAATAAAATAAGCTGTATGCAAAAAAAATGCAAGTATTCCTGTGGTGGACAATAAACATATTGATACTAAAAAAAAAATAAAAATAAGAATAAATTTTAAAAAAAAGCTCTAATGATCTTTTCTGAATTTTGTGATATACTCAGCCCAAAAAGGATGATGAGACTGATGAAGAGGGAAATAAATAATAGTCTGGGTACTAGGAATTCTATTCCCCTCCCTAAATACACCACTCTATAACCCATTTGTACCCCCTGACCTTCAGTGGGGCAAATTTTTCTTTAATTTCTAAATGAAATAATTTAAATTCCAATCACACTTTAGACTCCAAGAGATTCATATCCCTTTCAAATATTTCTAAGAATTCCCGGAGATTGTGCTTACATGTCTTGGTGGTTATTTCTTGTCTTTTGTGCCAAATTCCTGGTTTTGGCTGGTTTCTCCCTGATCATTCTGGCCATCTCTCTCCACCTCCACATATTCCTGTAGCCTTTGTGGTTGGCTTCACCTAAAATATAAGTATAGAGTTTATTCCCCAAACAGGGGGAAGAGACACCATTACTAAGTTAATAGTTAACAAAGCTGTATTACAGATTTGGGGAGGGTTGGGGTTAAGAAAATTATAGCATAGAAGAGAAAACTGCTTTTTCTAAGTTATTAATCACACATTGTCTCAGGGAATGTTTAAATAATAGCCATGTTTTTCATTTGGGCTTGATCTATGCCTATGTTGTTGGGACCTATTCTCTCTTTACAGTCTTTTTTTTTTTTTCTTCTATTTATTCCTCTGTACTCTATCCCTGACCCTCCATCTCTTCTACATCTTATACAATCCCCATCCCCAGCAAAACTGTAAAATCAAAACAAAACAGCAAACCAACCCCCCGCCCCAGCAAACACACACAAAATTCCTGCCTGTGTTACCTGCTCAAAGCTAAAATTTATCTTAAAATAATCTCTCTACAGCAGCAAGAGCAACTATTAACTTTATTATGCAAAGCATTTAATTATATTTTTCTGTGTTTTCTCATTCAAACTCTGCCCTATGTCTTGCCTTTCACAGTGAAATAAATATGTATCTTTTTTCAAAGGAAAGAATCCATTTTCTACCTAAGAGGATTTATGTAGGTTCCCACATATAGAAAAGCCTGCAATCTTTTTCTTTTAAAATGGCAATATTTCCTTATGTCCACAAAGCAATGGTATATACTCTTTCTCTTAACTCATCATGTGCCAGAAGTGAGACAGAGAGACTGTTACAGAAAGGTGAGCACAGCATTTTCAGTGATCCAGAGTTTGGATTCCTTCAACACATTTTCAGAACTCAGAAAAATTCTATTTGTTACTCATTAGAATCACCTGGGGAGCTTTTAAGAAATCCCAGTCTCCAAGCCTCATGCCAGACTTATTAAATTAGAATCTCTGGGGGTGGGACCCAGACATCAGTAGTTTTAAAAGCTTCCCCAGATGATTCCACTGTACAGCCTAAGTTGAGAATGACTAGTCTAGAAAAAAACTGGGATACTTAAAAGGATGGCTTGTTAGTGGCCAAGTGCCATCTTATTAGCAATATGTTAAAAACTATACTAACAGTAGTTGGGCAAGAGGAAGTTAGACGAGATTTGCCCATCCATGTTCTTTAGAAAGAGTAGAAGTTATTTCTGAAAGAATATTTACTTATCCATGTATTTTATAATATAAAAGGATAAGAATGAAGCAAGGCCATACAGTCAAAGATGGGTGCTGAAAGTTTGTTGAGAGTCAGGTGGATAGCTGAACCATGTCATCATTATCAAAACATTTGAATAAATATCCTATTGTTTTCTTTCTTTCTTTTGTTCTTCCTTCCTTCCTTTTTTTTTTGAAGGTTAAGTCAAAATTATTAGATTTTAGATCATTCTGAAAGAGGTTGTCTCTATTAACTTTGCCGTTTCCTTTGTTTTGTAATAGTATGGAAATAGAATTTTAGCATAGAAATGAACCTCTATGACAATGTAATTCAACATTCCCACTTAACAGATGGACAAAGTAAATAACTTTGCCCACATTGATACAAGTTAGAAATAGAACTGAGATTAGAACCAGACTTGTTGGTTTAAGTAGAACGTTCTATAACATGTTCCTTCACTTTAAAATAACTTTTTCCCTTTCTCAGACTTAGACAGTCAGTATAAATATCTGGTGAGTTTATATTGAAGTCCTCTAAAATTATTTCTTTCAACCCTGGCTTAATAATTTCCTATTATGATTATTATATAGAATTAGAAAAAAGAGACTGTATGACAAGCTCTTTACCTCAGTACCTGGCTGAGCAAGTATTAAGCAAATTATTGGAAATCAGAGTTATTTTCTGATTTTATTATGCATATGTAATGAAAAATAATGTTAAAAAGGAGAAGGATGTGTTGAGTCAATTGTTATTGTACGCAGTTTTCTTGTCAATGTTTATTTCACTACTCATATGGTATCCACAGGAGCTTATGCTTAATATCCACACATGGTAGAATCATTGATATCTAGGGGAATAGGCTCAGGACCAAAGGACAAGATTTTTGTTGAGGGTTTTCTTGTGGCTGATGGAGAATTAAATCAAAAAATTGTTTTTCAACTGGCCTGACTGATAAAAGAAGAAATAGGATGGTGAGAGACACTAGAGTGAGGGGAAGATTGTGACAGTACAGTATAAAGATCAAAGTTCCATAATATGACTTTGGCTTAAAAGCATTTGGGTTTGAGTAAAGTGTTTGCCCCTTCTAGTTCTGCAACTTTGGGTAAATCACTTACCCTCTCCATATCTTAGTTTCCTCCTCCTCTGTAAAATGGGGGTAAATTAACCCTTACTTTACAGGAGTTGATGTGATGTTTAAATGAGTTTAAATATAAAAATCTTTATTGTCTATCTATCTATCTATCATCATACTTAACAACAAATCCTAAACTGACATTAGCTATTATTGTAGGGCAATGAATTTGTATTTGGATAGAATGATGCAAGGTAGTTAATAATATGAGAAATGATCATGTGCATGTAAATAAAATTTCATAATATAGGATATAGAATATGATATGTGTTGTATATTAAAGTTGAGATTTAGATGTGACACAGTGCTTCTGTTGATCATTTTGTGGAAGCCTTGTGTTCACATTGTAGCTTGACTTTTAAAATGGTACTTGGGTTTCTATATTCTGCCTGTGTCTTTCATTTTCTCCTTTTAAAGATCTTTAGTTTGGGAGTGAAGAATATGTATGTGGAAATAAACCTTATTGTCTGCATGTTATGTATCCAAATAATAATATAGCATTAGATGCCAGGACCACTGGAGGTTTGTAGAAAATAGCAGAAAAGAAGGATGACTGGTAGAACTGTTTCTCAGTTTTGAATCACCCTAAATTATAAATCGCCAAGGGCATGATTCCTTGGAAACCCTTATCAGCAAGCTTCTTTGGGGTCGCCTATATCTATATGATTGAAAGAGTAAGGCAAAACCATCATTCCACTCAGAGAATAACTGAGGGCGTGAGTAATACTGGCAAAGAATTTAACTGTGATTCTATTAGAACAGTTATCTCAAAGCTTCTCTTTCTATAACAATGGGTGTGTGGCCCAATGCGAATCCTATTATTATTCCTAACAGGCTTGAAAGGCCACAATGTGGAAGCTGGGATAAAGGAAAATAACTCAAAACTGCTGACTACAGTAATGATAAGAACTGAATCTATGCCGAGAAAAGCACAATGAATATTATGGAAAATATTTCTCATAATTGCAAAGTAGGAAAATATTTTTCTCATTTTATGACTGTACTCCCACTGAAAATTAATATTTATCCTGATAAGTGATGTGTGTGTGTGTGAGTGTGTGTGTGTGTGTGTGTGTGTGAGAGAGAGAGAGAGAGAGAGAGAGAGAGAGAGTAAAGAACAACCCAATATCCTCATGGCTTGATTTCAAATTTCCTCCCAGTTTCTGCTAAAATGTGAACTTAACATAAAGATCTTCCCTGTCTTCCCTCTTTAAAAGAGCTCTCCTATTGCTCCCTATTCTTCCTTCTCTACTTTTCATCATACTTTTTAGCACTACCTGAAATATATATGTATTTATTTTTAATATCTTTAATATTATTCCTGGAGCCATATAGCTTCATAAAATTGTCAGAAAAAAATTTGGTTCATTTATTTTGAAACTGAATCAACTAGCAGTTTTTTCTAAGTTTGAAGTGGATGAACAGATCAAGCATAATATGAATATGTAATGCTTTGGAATGGTTTCATAATTTGGCACAGCAATTAAGTGTTGTAGGCCATAGTCATGCACTGAGGATTTTCATGATGTTTATCTCAGTTCTCTTATTTCCTTGGATTCATTCATTCATTTAAAAAATAAGTAACTGTGTACTTATGTACTAGAAAATATGCCAAGCATTGAATTAGAACTGAAAACAAGACAATCATGGACTGCTCTCAAGTTGCTTACAACCTAGGATTGCAGACAGAGGTTAAATGTATTTATTCAAATAAGTTTAGTTGCAATTGCAATCAGTACTCAGAAGAGGTAGAGAATTTTGGCAAATGTATGTAGGAAGATAAAATTTGTTTTGTGAAATCAGGGAAGGTTTCTCTGACTAAGCAAAATGGGGGAAAAAAACTTGAAGTAGAGATCAAACACAGACAGTAATTTCTCTGACATCAGCTCTGTCTCCAAAGGCAAGGGAAACAAAAGCAAAAATAAACTATTGGGATTACATCAAAATAAAAAGCTTCTGCACAGTGAAGGAAACAATCAACAAAACTAAAAGGCAGCCTTCTGAATGGGAGAAGGTATTTGCAAATGACATATTTTATAAAGGGTTAATATCCAAAATATATAAAGGACTGATAAAACTCAAGACCCCAAAAGCAAATAATCCAATTAAAAACAGGCAGAGAATCTGCATAGACATTTTTCCAAAGAAGACATACAGATGGCTAACAGACACATGAAAAGATTCTCAATGTCACTCATCATCAGGGAAATGCAAACCAAAACCACAATGAGATATCACCTCATACCTGTCAAAATGGCTAAAATCAAAAACACAAGAAACAAGTGTTGGCAAGGATGTGAAGAAAAGGCAACTCTTGTGCACTGTTTGTAGGAATGCAAACTGGTGCAGC
Organism: Callorhinus ursinus; assembly: GCF_003265705.2. Classification (NCBI taxonomy): domain Eukaryota; kingdom Metazoa; phylum Chordata; class Mammalia; order Carnivora; family Otariidae; genus Callorhinus; species Callorhinus ursinus. The sequence continues at coordinate 31,185,287 of NW_027397063.1, read as the reverse complement.
CCTGGTGGAAAACAGTATGAAATTTCCTCAAAAAATTAGAAATAAAATTACCATATGATCCAATAATTCCAGTACTGGATATTTACCCAAAGAATATGATAACATGAATTCGAAAGATATATGCATCCCTATATTTATTGCAGCATTATTTATAATAGCCAAGATATAAAAGCAAATTGTGTCCATTAATAGATGGAAAAAGAAGATGTGGTATATATGTACCATGGAATATGACTCATCCATAAAAAAGAATGAACTGTTGCTATTTGCAACAATATGGATAGACCTAGAGGCTATAATGCTAAGTGAAATAAATCTTTTAGTCAGAGAAAGACAAACACCATATGATTTTACTCATATGTGGAATTTAAGAATCAAAACAGAGAAAAAAGAGATAAAACAACTGACTCTTAACTATAGAGAACAAACTGGTGATTGCCAGAAGGGATGAGGGGAGATGGGTGAAATAGGTGAGGGGGACTGATTAAGAGCACACTTATCGTGATGAGCACCGAGTAATGTATAGAATTGTGGAATCACTATATTGTACACCTGAAACTATAACACTGTGTGTTAATTATACTGGAATAAAAATAAAAAGATATAGAATTATTTAAAAAATAAATAAATTTGAAAAATAAAAATGAGTCCCCAAAAAATAAAAAATAAAAACTATGATTAAAACTTGAGAGATGGAAATATACATAAACCTGAAACAAGAACAGGATACTATTAAAGAATAACACAAATATTCAGAATATAGAAAACAAAAGAACTTGTGATATAAAAAGTAAAAGTATAGCGGAAACAAAAAACTCAACATTATATTTGGAAGATAATTTAGAGTATGTATTGCAGATAGTAAAGCAAAAATACAAAGTGGGTTATATTTCACATAGTGAAGCAAAAAATAAAAATAATGTGATAAAATTAGAAGATAAGTCCATGAAAGCTAATATCTGAATTATTGACATTCCAGACAGAGAGAAGAGGGAAAATAAAGGAAGAAAATCATAAATGGAAAAATTTAAGAGTTCCCAAAGGCAGAAGAACATAAATTTTTATACTGCAAATTTTACTAGTTGCTTCCAAAGTACCCCATCATGAAATTTCAGAAGGACAAAATTAAGAACCTACAAACTTCCACGGAGAATAGAAAACAAAAACTAAACAATAACAACAACAAAAACAAAACAAAACAGTGAAAAAAGGTACATATCTATAATACTGGCATCAAAATAGAGTTCTCACAACAACCCTGGATACTTAGTGGACAATAGTGCAATGCTTTCCAATTCTGAAGGACAACCATTTTTGATCTATGATACTATTGTCTGCCACTCTTAATTAATTGCTAGAGTAAAACAAAACATGTTGAGACATGAAAGATGCAGAAACTTACTTTCAGGTCAGGATTTCTCAGGAGGCTACTACAGACTACTACTAAAACAAGGGAATAAATCAAGACATAGAAAACTGTGGAATACAAAAAATAGAAAACACAGAAAGAAGGTGAAAGGAATCCCCAGGGGGATTTTGAAAGGAAATGAAAACCAGGCATGGAACCCCACCAGACCAGAGCGAGTCAACAGGCTGTGAGAAATGCTTCAAAAAACAGAAATGGAAAGAATATCTGATACATTGAACAACTTCAGATATAGACAACAACTGGCAAAGAATTTAGAATAAATAGAAAAGGAGGCAAATATTGAAAAAAACCACCTAGATAATTAGAAAGTCCAGGAAATGTAAAATGTTATGCAAGAAATTAATGTTTCACTCTGAATCAAGAAGTGACAACATATGTTTATTTTGTAGAGTTCTAAAGGTAAATGCCAAAGGAATTAGCTAATAGAATTAAAAATGATTGGAGATGGGAAATGAGGAAGAAGATACCAGGATCCCATGTGTTTTTGTGTGAGTGTGTGTGTGTGTGTGTTTGTGTGTGTGTGTGTGTGTATGCTGCAAGCCTTGTATGTAGAACTCTTTGATTCATGTAGAATTTATGCATGCATATATAACTTTGGGGGAAATAAAAACAGCAACAGGTGGCTACTGAAATAACCCAAGCAAGAGATCCTGGTGGCTTGGACTAGGGTAGTGATAGCAGAGATGGAAGAGAATGGGTGGATTTGATAAAGAGAATGAGGAATATTGAACTGTCAGGTTTAGCTTTTAGGTTTCTTCATGAGCAACAGTGTGATAAACATCACCAAAAGAAAAAGAGCAAAAGGAAGCATACATTTTTTTCATAAAACCCTAGCTGGAGGTGACATGAACATATTGAGTAATGACTCAATATAAGGGTCTGAAACTCAAAGGAAAAATCTAGGCTGGAGATAAAAACCAGGAGTCCTGGACCCTGATGTAACTCATTAATTATGCCTTTAGCATCTGGAATGGTGCACATTCAGAGTCAATCACCGGAAAAAACAGCAAATAAAGAACAGTCTTTCCATTAGCTGTTCATGAACACATATGGTCTCTCTCCATTTTCTCCTCTCCTCTCACATTTCACCTGGTCTTTCTAAACCTCTGGCCTCTTCTCCAGGGTCCAGTTGTCTGTGGTCCTTGAAGTTTAAAAAAAAAAAAAGGGGTGAATCCTGGCAACATCATAATGGTATAATCTTGCTGTCTTCTCTGTAAGAGAACATTTAGGTCTTTATGTTTCTTCAGTCCCATGCATTACAGATTTAATAAGTTCTCTTGTCTCTTTTACTCAATTTTACTACACTCTCTTCCCACCAAATGTTTGCAGGATGGGATGGTAGGGACTATCCTTCCATGTTAAAATGAAACAGAAGGCTGCAAGTTAACCAGAGATAAGAATTTACAGTGAGAACAAAAGAAGGCATAAAAAGAGTCCTGAGTAACTCCAGCATTTAAATGTTGCATAGGGGAGAAGCAGAAAAAATGTGATACAGTCACCAAAGGAAGAAAAGAGGAAAGCCAGGAGGATTTGGTTTCACTGAAGCCAAGGTAAGAGGATTTCTAGGAAGGAGAAACCAACTATATGGAAAGTTCATGGGATGTTACTTTTCAAGTGAGTCACTAAGAAGGTCCATTAGAATTGACAAAATTGTGGTTAACTGGTGATTTTTTAGCATAAATTCAGTGGAGTGATAGAAATATTGGTGAGAGTTAAGAGTTGTTTAGAAGGAAACTGTGACTTCTCAATTTCTCTTTAGACATTTTAAAGTCTTAAAAAATATTTAGTTAAAGCTTAGTATATCCAGGGGTCATGGTGACGATTTGGTTTAAATAAGAAGTGATAACACTTACATCTGAATTTTTTCCCTTTTGAAAGTAAAGATACATAGTTTTTACTGTGCCCTCATTTTAAATATGCAAACATTCACATATGGAAATATGATGGGTAATATCCCAAATGAAATGCTTATAAAAAACAGACAAAAAGATGCATTTTAAAAAATATTTAACCAAAAAATTTTGCTTCATTTGCATTTTGCTAGTGAAATGTCTGCTTTGCTGGATGCCACTGAATGTAGCACAGTAAATACAAATTTAACCTAAAAGTGATAAAGTAATATATTTTTTAAATAATTTTTATTGTTATGTTAATCACCATACATCATTAGTTTTTGATGT